>NC_133900.1:81128665-81428665 GCF_964199755.1 Larus michahellis | reverse complement strand
AGGAAGGATGAACGTTCAACTTCACACATGACTTCAATGGGACGGGTTCCAGTCAGGCGGCATGCTTAGAAGTTTTCAGGATCGGATACAGCACATCCAGAGCTTGTAAGACTGAGTTTGACTTTGTTTACCATTTTGCCTGTTCTCCTAAGAAAACTAGGTACCTCTGATCATGGTTTGCATGGGAGAAGTACTCTGTCTTTCTAACTGTGTTAGTCCTGTCTTCTCCCAGCACCGGTAACTTTCAAAAGAAATGGCTAAGGAAAGCTTGCTGAAGAAAGTTGGATGGCATCGATAGCCATACCAAAAAGGGTTTTATATTTTATCAACACACTTTGCAAGTACCATGCAAACTTCATGACCCCTGTCCAGGAAGGCAGGGAGGTTACAAGAGCCCTTAAATTATAGCTGTGGAAAAGATATATGGGAGGTTATAGTTTTACTTGCCAAAAATGTGCGCTTGACTTCATTTTGACTATTTTTGGTCTAAATCATAATCTCAAAGCACCTGTTTGAAGAGACTGGAGAATATTCCTTGAAGGATGGTTTCCTTTGGTTGCAAGAGGAGCTCAGCGGCTCCCTGATGAGTTAGGTTCTCCTGCCTTTGCAGAGGGCATTGATAAACTCCCTTCAACCCCGGTGAAGTTAAGATGGGTCGGGACGTTCCTGTGCCCAAACTCAACCCCTAAGCCACCACGCCACAATAAAGGGCTTACTCTCTCCACCCTGGAGTCCCAGTAAGGTTCGGTAATGTTGGGAGCATAAGTGCAGGTCATTAACCACTAATACCCGCCATCGGTGCAACAGAGCAAGGCACTGCTCCAGGCACTGTGCTCTCGCCACAGGCTGTTTTCCCACATACAGCTAGTGCCAGCCTCAGACTAATGGGCTTTTTCAATTAGTTGGGGTGTGGAAAGCAAACACGCTGGATTTTCCAGCCTTTGAACAGCTTACAGGAGCCAGAAGCTCTTGCAAAGGCTGTAGATGACAATGAAACGCAGCTTGAGACTCTTCTACCCAGAGATGCTAACTCCTGCTAAAAGAATACGCCTACAGTAAGGGCATTTCAGAGGCTTTGCTCCTTATGGGCTGGCCCAGCAGCTCTGAAAATTGTTTGCTGAATTTTAAAGGAGTAAACAAAGAGGATGAAGGAGAGAAAGGATAAAGGAGACCTACCTGATTTTTAACCTGTTCATTCTCTACCCTCCTTTCTTATCGTAAGTCCCCGCAGTATTTACACCCACAACTGATTATTAATTTTATCAGCCATTGTTCCTTTTTCCTCTTCCCTGCCTTACTGCAGACAGGGCACTCAGTTGAAAGAAAAGGAACCCAGGCAGAAATTCAAGAGGAATGGTGTGTAAATGGACACCAGAGACGGGACCTCCAGCAGCTTCAGGACGATCTGTGGGATTTGGGCTTTTCAGCAGGCTGTAGCTGGCTTTTATGGCAGACATCGTGGTGGCAGGGATTTGCTCTTTTCTTGAAATCACCAGCTTTCGCCTCTCGCGAGCTGCCCACACTCTTGTGTCCCTGCCCTTTTCAAGGCGGCAGCAAGCAGCCTTGTGACTCGGGGTGAATTAGCTATTGAAACGTTCTCCATGGGCTCCAGCTGCCCAAAAGAGCAGCTTCAAGGGCTGGAACTTTTAGCAGTTTGTGCCCCGCTTTCCATCATGTTGACAGTTACAAAGCTGCAAACTGTCCAGAGCAGCCTTATGCATCTTGTTTCATAGAAACCAGGCAGGAAGCTTCAGGCATACCCTGATCCATCCTCAAATGTTACCTGACCAAAAAGCTTTCTATGGTAATTCTGGGTTTCCACCAGAAGTCAGAGCTATATTCAGTTTTCCATTCCCTTTTTTATTCATGGAATTAAAAGTGTTGCGGAAGCTCCAGAAAGCCTCGTATGGCACATAGGACCTCCTCATGTCACGTGCAGATAACTTTGTTGAAATTTAAGTTAGATCATTTCAGCATCAAATGTCTCACACGTTCTAGAGCAGCTTTTCTTTAAGCCCCGTGCTGTAAATGACAGTGTGATTTGGGAGCATCTGTGCATCTGTGCAGCAGGACCCAGTGTGCAACTGGGAGCAACTTCTCCAGCAGCTCTCTCATCATTTTGGAGCCTTTACTTCAAAGAAAATCAACATCCGACATATGAATGTGAATCTTTTCAGATTCAAATCGCTATGGCAGTTTGCAAGTAGTAAAGCAGAAGTGTATCTGAGGATTGGATAAATTATGGAACCAACAAGGTTTTAAAAGAGGAAGCTTAGTTGTAGCTAAAGTAAGGCATTGGCTCCGCACGTGGTGGTACAATCTTCCCTGATTCTTCAGCCTATGTGGAATTGTGTCCCTTGTTAATGTTTGGATGAGAGATGGTGGAACTGGAAAGCTGGGTGTGGAGCACACATTTTTCCTAGGAGTTGTCTGAGAGAGGTATTCCCATCATTCCCATCAGTTGGGCTAGGTGATTCTTGTAGGTCCCTTCCAACTGCAATATTCCATTCTCTCTTCTCTTCTCTTCTCTTCTCTTCTCTTCTCTTCTCTTCTCTTCTCTTCTCTTCTCTTCTCTTCTCTTCTCTTCTCTTCTCTTCTCTGCTCTTCTCTGCTCTTCTCTTTCTCTCTTCTTCATATTTGCACAGAATGAATGCCCACTCCAAAATTTTGAGCTTGAGATGTTCTAAAATGCTGAAGGAGCCAAAGCATTGGTCTCGTAAACAAGTGACTGGAGATGAAATTTCAGAATTTCCAAATTCCCAGGAGCTCTCTCTAAATCCAAGCATTTCAAAGTCTGCCCTTGCAGGTCAGCAAACAGATACTCACAGACTGATCTGGCAGTTGTTTGAAAGAGCAAATTAAAAATAGTAAGTCGGGATGTCTACTCTGTGTTGTAACCTACATATGAAAAGAGGAGCACATCTTTCCATGTAAGGGCCAATTTCTGTAATGGTCATGTTTCTACGACAGTACTGTAAACCAGTCTCAGCCTCCATCTTCCTACCTGGGAGCCAAACCCCGAAAATCTCCCAACAGCAAAGCTGACAGTAAACCCAAATACTCATCCTTGAGAGAGGAAGCCCCACCGGTCTGGTGACGTACCGCAGAGACTCGAGAGCGTCGCTGATGGCATCCGCAAAGTTTTTGTCCGTTGGAACGCTGAAGTACTCGCGGCAATAACTTGGTCTGACTCCAAGGATTTCGACCTCGCAACCTACGAGCGAAAACTGTGGTAAGCTCTGCTGTTTCGCCTTCATCACAGACCCCACACCGTGGGGGCCAAGTTCAGGTTTGTAAATTCCCCGCGCCTTTACTTACCTTACGCCTTCCCCGCAGGAAACCAGGGAAGGGAAAAAGGGAGAGAGGTTGGTTTGATGACCATACATTGGATCCTTTTATTTCCTTCTCTAAAAGGAAGGTCTCCGTGTGACCTTCCCACGCGAAAAGTCTTGATTCCCTTGTTAGTTTCCACCTAAATTTCTAGCTTGTTTTCATTTTAACTACTGCAGCCACATAGCCTTGTTTCCAGGCTGCCAACAGAATAGATTTAGATATTGTTTCATGAAAGTTCAGCAAATACTTTCCAGGTAGACACGCTGTATCTTACATCGTAATATCCTCTATAAACCGCATTTTATTATGTGATACTGGCACTCCACAATTAAATCTGTTTCCCAGGAGGTCTTATTAAAACAGTATAAACCAATTAACTCTCTTGGTTACTTGCAGCCTTCCTTGCAAAATACAGTCTGTTTTGTGGCCCAGAAATTTATGGCAACAAATCCTACAGGAGAACATGGCCCTGAACACACAAAAACATGTTTTTGTGGGTTTTTTTGCCCTTTTGCTCTCCTGTTACTATGCTGCTGAATAACATTAATATTTTAAAGAACTGTGCTTTCAGAAACATGGGATTCATGCAAATTATCTTTCAAGAGCCCCAGAGTCCTCCCATCACAGTTAGGCATTTTCTGGCATATTCCTGGGGCTCAAAGAATAATTAAAAAAAAGGATATCTTTTGCAAAATGGCCTCTGTATACAGCAACACAGTCAGGTGAAAAAGGCAACTCTAAGCCTTAGCCTGAATCTGCCCTCATTTCGGTCACTTTGCTTCTCCTTTGGGATGAAAGGACTAGGCATTAAGGACTGTCAGAAGTTGACTCGTTGCTTGGGGTGAAGAAGGTTGAACGGGGGGTGGAAGCACAGAGAGGGCACTAGAGCAAGCAGAGCTCCTTTCGGGGATGATTTGGACCGGTTCGCGCACTGGGGCACTCACTAAAAAGAATTTGTTGGTGTCTTGCACCTCAACCCACGTAAGCTCACATCACTGAGGTGCAACACTGGGGGCAGAGGGAAAAGCACACCACTTCCAGGATAAGCTGGGCTAAGAGGCTTCTGGCCGGGACTTCTCAGGAGTACCATGAAAGGTTATTTAAGCTTAGGAAACTTTAAAAAATCTTCACTGAGTTGCACAAGGCCAGTTAAGTTACATGTGCTGAGGACTGCAAAGCTGAACCCAAAAAAAGCAAACAAACATACCCCAAAATAAATCAAAAATCTCAGCACAAGAAGGACATGGACCTGTTGGAGCAGGTCCAGAGGAGGCCACAGAGATGATCCGAGGGCTGGAGCCCCTCTGCCGTGAGGGCAGGCTGAGAGAGTTGGGGGATTCAGCCTGGAGAAGAGAAGGCTCCAGGGAGACCTTAGAGCCCCTTCCAGTCCCTAAAGGGGCTCCAGGAAAGCTGGGGAGGGACTCTGGATCAGGGAGGGGAGCCATGGGACGAGGGGGAAGGGTTTTAAACTGAAAGAGGAGAGATTTAGATGAGATATTAGGAAGAAATTCTTTGCTGTGAGGGTGGTGAGCCCCTGGCCCAGGTTGCCCAGAGAAGCTGTGGCTGCCCCATCCCTGGAGGGGTTCAAGGCCAGGCTGGACGGGGCTTGGAGCAACCTGGTCTGGTGGGAGGTGTCCCTGCCCAGGGCAGGGGGGTGGAACTAGGTGATATTTAAGGTCCCTTCCAATCCAAACCATTCTGTGATTCTATGATATGGCAGTTAGCCTTTCCAAAAGCTAAAGAGCATGAGCACACATGACAGATTCCACCTTTTCCCTCAATGTTCCATAGTAGCAGCTCTCAGATCTCCACATTCTTTGTGTGTTTCAAGGGACCCCATCTATTACAACTAATTAGTAGTAAGAATTAATTATTTGCAAGAATTAATTATTTGCAACAATAAACAGAACACGTAGTCAACTAATGAATACATACTTAAACATTTTTGAAACCTTATCTAAAGTTGCTTTTAGAAAAATTATGGGAGTGTGTGATGGTGCTCACTGTTCTACCCCTGTTGCCCCAAACTTATATGACTTGATTCTCCCCTTTCTGCATGGAGATACTTTAGTGTTTATGTCTCCACCAGGAAAGTAATCTGCAACCTGGATGACGGGCCTGTAGGTAACTTGATAAGAACTGACTCCATACCACCACCCAGTAAAACTTTGATACGTCTGTACACAGCACCTTCAAGAAATTACATTGTGTCCCGGCTGCTACCTAACCAAATCATCAAAAAATAGGTACTCCATGATTGACCTGAAGCCATCTCCAGGAAGCAGCAGCCCTTGCCCCCCGCCCTGAGGGTGCATAGTTGCAGTCTCCTGGGTGCCACCAACAGCAGAACATGGGTTCTCAGCTCCCCCAGGTGCTGGAGGTGATGCAGTAGTCCTCTCTGGGCTTTGCTAGTATTTCAAGACTGAGCTGGAACTTCAGATCCAATTTCTCCTCTGACACTTGAATCTGGGAAAAGATTGTCTCCAAATCCAGGCAAGAAGTTAAGGACGCGTTTGGGAACGCACTGGAAATGCCTAGTTTTTTTAGTTCGGGTGGTTGATTGCTCATAGCCAATGACTAATATGATGATTTTTCCTCTTTTTTCTTCTTCAGATACTGACATCAGATTATAATTTTCTCAGATAACGTTCTTCAGAATTACTCATGAGATAATTTTAGCTGGAAGCATTAACCTCTTGGGGATCTGGGATATTTTAGTTGCTCAGATATCTTTGCTATTTCTAAATTGCCAAGTGATGAGCATGACATAAAAGACTGCGGAGGCAGCAACAATTAGAAATCATTTTGGCCACTAAATGTTGGTCTTCAAGTGTGCAGTTCATTGGCAGTAACACTGAAAATTCAGGCTGCTTAGACACCAAGAACTTCCTTTTTCTTTTCTTTTTTTTTTTTGGCCTCTGTGATGGGCAGAACTTAAAATTGGATTTTTGATGTTAAGGCTCGTTACAATTCCAAAATACTGGCCATGAAGATCCTTTAATATTTAAATTTCATTTTGGTAGAGGCCAGGACAGATGGTAAATTTTCTCATTTAAATATTATGGGAAAGGAAATTCAAAAAGATTCGGAGCCAGACAAAGGGAATGTTAAGTTTTTCTTGTTTAAACTGCAAATAGATGGAGTGTATTTGCTAAGAGGTGATGTTAGATGCCTTTCTGCACAGTTTTGTATGACGCTATACTTTTGTTTAAAGACCGGAACTACAGGCGCAGGAATAAGCACTCCTTTCGCAGTGATATGTAGGTTCCTCTTTATCTATCTGACACAGAGACCTGAACCCCTGCCAGCTTTAAATTGCATTTCTAAACATTGATTTAACAGTCGGACACCTCATGTCATAACAGAAAGTTCTGAAAACTTTCCAGACGAGCTCCCTGGTCTGGTAAATGTTGTGCTTAAATGTTGAAAGGTTGGGTTTAGAGTCTTTTTTGTTTGTTTTTTTTTTTTACCTCTTTCTCTCATTTCAGTGCTGAGAAAAGATGTCGCTGCGCTTCAGCTGAAGCGGTTGCATAGGCTGCTGAAAGATGAAGGAGCTTGAAGGTCTGTGGTGACACTACCCACTGGGCTGAGCAGGAGGAGCGATATAAAGCTTAAGCTTTGGTGGTGAAGAGAGGTGGTGGAGTCTCCATCTCTGGAGACATTCCAAACCCGCCTGGACACGTTCCTGTGCCACCTGCTCTGGGTGACCCTGCTCTGGCAGGGGGTTGGACTAGATGATCTCCAGAGGTCCCTGCCAACCCCCACCATTCTGTGTGATTCTGTGGGACCACTGGGATGTTCTCGCACTCCTCTGGGGCTTCTCCATCCACTGGAGCAGCCGTGCTTCCGACAGGCAACCTGGGCTGCGCGTTTCACCCCACGTAGGGCGTTAGCTGTTTGTGTTTTACTTAGCAAACAGCCAGAGGATACACGACTTTTTCCCCAGGAATGCCTTGAAGAGCAGAAACCGCCTAATAAATGCCGTGAAGAAAGCAGAAAAATGTCCGTACAAGCCAAGCGCTTGCGTTTTGGCACCAGTGGCACCTGGGACCCCCGGCGCGGTGGTATTTTGGCTCCTCCGCTTCTAGAGGCAGGAGAGCCCAGAAGAATTCTGCCCACGAATTGTCTTGGCCGTGTTTACGTTGAGCTCACAAATAAAGCTGTGATGGATGGGTGCTCGCCGTCAACAGCCCTCCTCCGGCTCTGTGTCTCCCTTCGCAGGGGGCCTGGATTGTCTTCATTTAATCACTGACTATGCAATGAGAGAGGAATATAGGGAAGAATACAACGCAGCAGATTTTGGGTTCAGACTTCGCAAAGCTTGGAACTGGCTCTGGGGAGGAAATGGCCGCGGTGTAAACTAACCCTGGGAATCGGCTCGCTGGCATTCTCAAGGCGTTTCTGCTACGTTTGGTTGGTCTCGTTTCTCTTCACCGCTAGCTAAAGAGAAAATAGCATCTTCCAGAACAAAGTGTGATGAATTTGGCTGTAGACTGCTGTTCCTGTTAACAGTTTCCCAAACGTTTCCTGTTTGGATCTTTATCAGATTTGCAAGATTCATTACTAAGCCGTGGTATATCGGCAGGCTGGAAAGTTAATCAACAATAGCAGATCCTACTCAGTGCAAACATCTGTGGGACCTCCACCCACCGCTGTTACTAAACCCTTATTTTTTATTTCATTTTGTTTGGCATCACTCCCCAGTCAAATGCCTTTTAAAGAGTTAAAGCTTTAAAATAATAAATCTAGAAGAAAATATTACGTCCCAACTATGGAACTAGAAAACAGTTCCAAAAAAAATCGTAGGGAGAAAATGTAATAAATGAATACTATTGCATTTGAGTTCACTTCTGTTTACTCCAGTTACACCTGAGCTCCCACTGTGGCCCAGTTGCCCCGTGTTTTAGTTCAATAGTTTGACCCTGCTTCCTGCTTTGTGCCCGACTCTGTATGGTCAGTGTGGCCTTTGAGAATCATAGAATCACAGAATGTGTTGGGTTGGAAGGGGCCTCTAAAGGCCATCTAGTCCAACCCCCCTCCAATAAGCAGCAACATCTTCAACTAGATCAGGTTGCTCAGAGCCTCATCAAGCCTGGCCTTGAATGTCTCCAGGGATGGGGCCTCCACCACCTCCCTGGGCAACCTGGGCCAGTGTCTCACTGCCCTCAGTGTAAAGAACTTCTTCCTTATGTCTAATCTAAACCTGCCCTGCTCTAGTTTAAACCATTGCCCCTCATCCTATTGCTACATGCCCTTGCAAACAGCCCCTCCCCAGCTTTCTTGTAGGCCCCCTTCAGGGACTGGAAGGGGCTCTAAGGTCTCCCTGGAGCCTTCTCTTCTCCAGGCTGAACAACTCCAAGTCTCTCAGCCTGTCTTCATAGCAGAGGTGCTCCAGCCCTCAGATCATCATCGTGGCCCTCCTCTGGACCCGCTCCAACAAGTCCATGTCCTTCTTGTGCTGAGGACTCCAGAGGCGGACACAATACTCCAGGTGGGGAGAACATGAACACCCTTAAAAATAAGCATGTGCTGAAGTATATGCTGAACTGAGTCATGGATGACTTTGCCAAAGGTTGTCAGTCACAGATAAATAATTAATGACAGACAGATGTACACGTCACAGCCCACAGCTAAAATACCAGATCCACACAAAAACTCCCCCTGGCATAAGTAGGGCATCAGCGTCGTAAGAGTCAATGCATAGACTCGGCAGAGTAAGCACTGGGAAAAGGGAGGCTCTGCTGTTCTTTGTGCAGTTTTACACTGGAAATAGTATCGAGGTAAGTGTGAGGCGTATAAATATGCATACGGGGATACATACCTATACACCTCATGCGTCTTCTCCCTGGGAGACGCTGCTCAAAGGGCAACATGAAGGAGCTAGGTAAAGTCCAAAGGCATTTAATGGAAAGTGATACTGTTCTTTCGGATTTCAGTAGCCCTCTGTAGACTGTTACGTCTATTCAGTACATAATTATACCTAGTCAGTGCAGTTACATTCGTAGTTAAAAATGAATAGTCTATAGAAACAGGTCTTTTTGTAAATCTTTAGAAGAATTTCTACATTCTTGTATAATTTCCGTATCCCACTATTTGCACCGCTGTTAGGTCACTTGGGTTATCTCCAATAAGAAGCAGCTTTTTTTTTGAGGGCTGATCCAAACTATTATATCTAGCCTGTAATTCCAGTCCCTTGGACTGCCTTTGAGTCCGTAAGGCAATATTGTCACTCTCAGATCTTTTCACTCTTCATTACTGTAGAAACACTCTGGATGGCTTTTCAACGTTTTTCATCTTGGTTCTCTCTTTTCTTTCCTTTCCTGAGAACTGTGACCTTTTTTTTTTTTTTTCTCCTGGGATGCCATTAGCCACATTGTATGGAAAGAGCGTGACCAGGCACACGAGCATTGGGATGCAGAGGATGAGCTGGCTGAAAGCCCATGGCGTGAGTCAGCTCTTGCTGCCCAACCCACTGGCACCGGCTGTACTCAGTACAGCTCTTCCAACACGTGGTCCTCGAGCCTGCAGTTACATGTGTGAGGGTATTTGCATGCTGCTTAGGTAGCAGAGTTTAAAAGGTCAAAAGGTTGAGGAGCTGGGTACCTTACAAGGAATTTGGTCTGGCTGCGTAGCTGGAACATTTATTTCCATGTGGGTCCCTAAATGGACAGCTGAAGGGTACACTCCGTGTTGTGAAAAAAGACTCGTTATTATACAACCCTGACAATTTCAGTGGTCCAATACCCCACAAATGAGGAATGGAAAGGCCAAGTCCCTCCAAATGAACGCCTCAGACTCAGAGAAACTGGGGCCTCATCTGAGTTAATGATGGAAGACAACAGTGCTCACTCCAGCTCACCAAAGGATGCTTTGCTTTCAGCTGGATTTTGCTGTCATAGAGTCATAGAATGGTTTAGGTTGGAAGGGACCTTAAAGATCATCTAGTTCCAACCCCCCTGCCCTGGGCAGGGACACCTCCCACTAGACCAGGTTGCTCCAAGCCCCATCCAGCCTGGCCTTGAACCCCTCCAGGGATGGAGCAGCCACAGCTTTCCCCACAGAGTAGATCATCTTCAGCTCTCGGTCACTAATTTCCAGGTTAAAACCAAACATGCTTTGGGGCAGGATGGTTACTGTTTAACTTTGATCTACAGCGTTGCTCTGTGAACCATTTGGCACAGCAGAAGCTCCAGGTAGGCAAGAGGAATGAGCAGTTGGTGGAGAAGGGGATGGTCTGAAAGCCAGCAACCCCCTTGAAGGTAACGTTTGGTGGAATGCTACCTCCAGTGACACTTCAGTCTTTTCCTTTCTGAGCATGTGCAAATTGTCACGGCCTAAGAAAAGATAATTCATTTCTACCAGTGGTTAGTAAAGCAGTCATAATTCTTGTCTGTATTTCAGTGTATTAAAAAGCCATCCTACAGAGTATGGAGTGCTTAGATGTAAAGATGCACCGTTAAGATGGTAGCGATTTTTGACATACTAACCTGGCCAGTAGTACATGAAAACATTCTTTTTTGCTTTCGTCATTGTGACCCACAAAGGCTCTGATCCATTCCACCAGAGAGGCAGCAGGCTTTCTTTATTCACACCAATATCGAAAGATACATTTCTCTTTTGGTCCCACATGTAGTTCCCAATCATCTGATGGACCTCGCAGTGGCGACCTGTAGGGGTGAAGAAAAAAACAGCACCATCAGACAGGTATTCTCCAGCAAAAGGACGCCACCAACACCACCATTGCTACCACCAGGTCGTTCAGCAAATCAGCTGAAAAGCCTTGATTTGAACTCAGGACATCTTAACTTTGCAAGTGCTTATATGATCTTCTTGACTCTGTTACCTCCAATTAAGGTCCTCCAGGTAGCTCTCTATATCCCCCAGATCAGCCACTTAAAAGTTAGTTGTTAGTTGTTGAAGCTTGTCAGCCACCTGTGGGGTCTCTTCAATGAAGAAGACGATGCACCTCCAGAAAACAATTCATGCCATCCTAAGATAGGCACCTAAGGTTGGGAGGGGTTACCCTCTGGAGGTGCGTATTGTTCTCTATTAATTGTAGAGCTTAGCTTTAGACAGCCAACTTTTAGACAGCTGAGGCCAGAAGAATCATAGAATCACAGAATGGTTTGGGTTGGAAGGGACCTTAAAGATCATCTTGTTCCACCCCCCTGCCCTGGGCAGGGACACCTCCCACCAGCCCAGGTTGCTCCAAGCCCCATCCAGCCTGGCCTTGAACCCCTCCAGGGATGGGGCAGCCACAGCTTCTCTGGGCAACCTGGGCCAGGGGCTCACCACCCTCACAGCAAAGAATTTCTTCCTAATATCTCATCTAAATCTCCCCTCTTTCAGTTTGAAGCCATTACCCCTCGTCCTATGGCTCCCCTCCCTGATCCAGAGTCCCTCCCCAGCTTTCCTGGAGCCCCTTTAGGGACTGGAAGGGGTTCTAAGGTCTCCCTGGAGCCTTCTCTTCTCCAGGCTGAACCCCCCCAGCTCTCTCAGCCTGTCCTCACAGCAGAGGGGCTCCAGCCCTCCCAGCATTGCCATGGCCTCCTCTGGACCTGCTCCAACAGGTCCATGTCCTTATGTTGAGGGCTGCAGAGCTGGACAAATCCTGCACCGCTTGGCCTGCTCAACATGCCATTCCTGGTCTGCACACACAAACCACAGCAGAGGCAGCCCACACAGGTGCCACATGCATGGCTGATGCCCAGCTCCTTCTACACATGCAACATGAGCCCATTTTCAGGTACCCACCAGCTCACAGACCCAGGGGTCTGTGGGAAGCAGTCTGTGAATGGGAAGTGACAAGAGCATGATCTGGAAACATAGGATAAAGTTTGGGAAACTCGCATTTCCCCTCTTCTTTATCCGTGGAGCACATCGGTTTTCCACAAACAAGCAAAAACTAGGCTAAAACCTTTATATATTACTTTTGTTTTCTGTTATTGTTAGCTTTTTTTTTTTCCTTTAAATGAACACAATTTGTGCTTGGTTGTGGGGACAGCAGTCATTTCATCAGACATTTTCACCCCTCTTACTGCACCTTGGGGTCCTTGGGCAATTTTATATTACAAGAAACTAGTATATAATAGCTGAGAGATGTCTTCCACTTCTTGTCATTGTCAGAAGAGAAGACACCATATTTTAGGAGTTAATCTGGAGGTGAATTAACAAAAATGGAAAAAGAAATGCTGATGATTCAGTTGTACCGGGAGTTCACGATTTTCGTATCTTAAAAAGCACCAGCTGATGCATGTGTGAGACACTGTCATCGTTAGCTGGTGAGTCACGATATTGCAAGGATCCACATAACAGGCTTTGATTCTTGTGAGGCTGAGCGTGGTGATCAGAACCGAAATAACCTTGGTATGCTTGTTTTCAAAAGGCATAATTGTGAGCAGAGGACTGTGTATACTTTGGTTACACGTGACCTTGAAATGGATTTTGAACTCCCCTACTACAAAGTATTTCAATTATGCAAAACATTTCCTCCCCCCCAGTGGAGAAAGGCAGTCCCAACTTGTGGCTGTCACTATTTACCATATTAAACCAAATAGGTTTAATATAGGAGAACTGGTGGACTGGATGGGCAGTAATCTGTCCTCCTTAGGCTGCCACGTGCTTTCTTTGCTGTAAGTCCCAGAAGAGCTAGAAGGAAGCCCCCACAGTGCATCAAAAATGCAGCCTTCCTACTTAAAGGACAACCCCATCTCTTCAACTTCTTGAAGGCCACGTACTCCTGAGTGTATCTCGACCTGCTAAACTGCGGGCAGGCAGCTGGTGCCAGTTCCCAGGCAACGGGGAAACCTGCAGGTCGGTGCTGAAGCTGTTAGGTCACGTATTTGTGTGATGTATAGTGTAGTCTTCATAGAGGAGCAATGAGCTCCGGCTGCTGCTGATGCGAGCTCCCTATAGGATTTAAGGTCTGCTGTCAGTTTGCCCACCTCTTTAAGGAATAGAATGGAGATCGTTCTTTGTAGCGTTGTTGGGCAGTTTAATTAAGTGTGTGTGCGCTGATACAGAGGACAGTATTCTTCTGATCACCACATCAGACAAGTTCATTCTTCCATGGACTCCAACTCTCTCAAACAGGCTTAGAAGACTATAAGGCATCAGTTTTCATTACGGACATCCCTGGTTCACAGGGCCAGAAGGGAACATCAGCTGAGCAGCCAGACCAAAAGACATGACCATTTAATGCTGCCTGGAGCCATTCATGTCTGCTTGCCTGAAGCCCGTGTCCCAGAAAGACCCTGGGCCTCCTTGGAAGATGTCAATACCCAGCTCAGTTCTCATCTCAACCATCTCAATACCCCAACACAATCTCAACCCAACAGTCTCCTCCTTGGGTTGTTCATCCCAATATTTATCTTGGTAAACACTGTTCAGAAAAGGCATGCCTGGTCTCTAATTTTATTTTAGACCTTTGTTAATCGTCAGCTGTGGCTGTTCTGTGCCTTGGTCACTGGATTAAAAAGCCCTGCAATAGCTGGCATTTCTCCCCCTCAAAGACGTTCTGTCATACACAGAATTAAGCTAAATTCTCAAATTTCTTTTGAGTCACCTGTACAACCCAAGTTCTTTACATCCCCCGTTGTAAGCTATTTTCTCCATCCTGAGAAAAAGACCTTTGGTTATCTCCTTTTTAATGATTATCAAAACAGCAACATGGTGTTAGACCGTTGCCATAACAAGGCGAATTTATTATGGCTTCCATTACTGCAGCTTTCCTCTGTAATCGAGCATTATCTTAAGAGCTGCAGAAGTAAAAACAGGCCAAAAAGCAATTTCAACATACAGATTTCGCTAGTTAAACTCACTGCAATTGTAGTAGAAAGCACCCCTTCCTCAAGCACCAGAGGAAAACAAAGAGGGTATAGTTCCCAGGAATATGATAACGGCTGTATCCTTCTGGAAGAGAGCCAGCAAAAGCATTTGCAAGTCTGTGTGATGGAGCTTACTTGGACACTACACTTCTTACAGCATTGGCTTTGTCTAAAGCACATTCCCATGTCTCCAGGCACTTTTGTCAGCCTTCAAATGAATCTATGCAAAACAAAGATGAAATTAAAAAAAAAAAAACAAACCAACCAACAAAACACACAGCCACTTGGCCACCCACGACCAGAGCACAGTAACGCTGAGCGTCGTGCACCCTACATTGACCATATGTGAGATTTGGAAACTGGAGGATGTGCTCCTGCAGCGTTTGCCTGCTTCCAAATGACCTCTTCTTCATTCGGTGGTCTTTCACCAACTGCATGTAGGATCACCAGTCGGCACGATACGTCATATAGGCACCACCTGCATCTAAATCTACAGGAGAAAATGCTCTTCTGAGACACTCGGTGATCTTTTTTTTTAAAAGGAAGGCAGCGTGTGGCAGATGCACAAGGCTATACCTGGTGCATTGGGCAACAAAATGGAGGTAAGCTGTCTCTGCACTGAGCAACTCAGATTTATCAGAGAACCCATGGCGTGGATGTTAGCCAATGCGGCACACCTGAAACCCATAATCCACAAACCATAATCTGTACCCATGCGGTATCCACCTGATGATGAACATGTGTGCATGCATTTAGCTAAATCTACCATACTATGTAATAGTATACGCATGCCGTGCCGCTACGGCGAGACCTTTGTCCTACCATGATGTCCCCGCTCCCTGGGAAGTGACAAGACCAGATGCAAGCACAGGCTGCCGTGGGGCTGTATAGATTGGGGAGGAGTGAAGTTCCTCCACGCAAACAGCAGTGCACACATAAGGTAGGTAAGTTTTAACAGCCAAAGTGAGACATGCAGTTCCCTTTCTCCCCTTCCTTCCCTCCCCACAATGTCTTTCCTCCACTATGCCCTTGCTTGAAGAGTCACCTAAATCCTGACCCAGACCTGCTCATCTATCAGCTCCTCACCCCACTTCCAGCCCCCCAGGAGACCTGTTGGGTGTCTTCCCCTGGGAAATGCTCTGCTCACGCTTCCTGCTGTGAGGAGGAAGAGAGAAGGACTTTAAAGTCACCAGTTCCCACTCTGGAGCAGATACCGTGGTGTTGCCATCCCCAGCCTTCTGTGAGCAGAGCATCCTGAAGGGCCCAGCTCTGCCCTGCTCTGCTCTCCCCCTGCTGGGTCTCATCTGCCCTGCTTTGAAAAAGAAAGACCTCAGGGAAAAAACAAAACCCTTGTGCCAAACCTTAAGTGACCTGGAGAAGACCAGGGCTCATGAGAAGTTGGGGGGGGGAGGGGGGTGGAGCTGTGGTCTGGGCAGATTGGCCCTGCCATCTGCAGGCCCCCGAGCGAAAAAAGTAGCTGCAAGATGTGCATGGACAATTTATGTTCCCAGAAGAACTTGCGGGCAAAGTCTTTCCAATTTTTTGTGACCTCCAATACCAGACAGATTCAAAGCAGAAACACCTTAGCCTTCATCAGGGTAGACGTTGCAATCCAAGTAGGATCAGACCAAAAGGCACGGAAAATCTCTGCTATACACAGCATTATTGTGAATCATAGAATTACAGAATAGTTTGTGTTGGAAGGGACCTTTAAAGGCCACCTAGTCCAACCCCCCTGCAATGAGCAGGGATGCGTTCAATCAGACCAGGTTGCTCAGAGCCCCGTCCAACCTGACCTTGAATGTTTCCAGGGATGGGGCATCTGCCACCTCTCTGGGCATCCTGGGCCAGCGCCTCACCACCCTCAGCATAAAACATTTCTTCCTTATATCTAGTCTAAATATACCCTCTTTTAGTTTAAAACCATTACCCCTCATCCTGTTGCAACAGGACTTGCTAAAAAGTCTGTCCCCATCTTTCCTGGAGCCCCTTTAGGGACTGGAAGGGGCTGGAAGGTCTCCCCAGAGCCTTCTCTTCTCCAGGCTGAACCCCCCCAACTCTTTCAGCCTGTCCTCACAGGAGAGGGGCTCCAGCCCTCCCAGCATCTCCCTGGCCTCCTCTGGACCCACTCCAAAGGGTCCATGTCTTTCCTGGGAAGGCAGGTCTTGTGTCCCTGGAGAGCAGGTGCTCCAAGCTGTTGGTCAGTCTCCTGAACTTCGTGGCAGCAGTGGGCTAAGGGACCACGCTGGGACACCTGACCACCTTCAGCTGGCTATGGCTCAAGGGCACCACAGCTCCGAGCACTACAGAGGACCTGAACAAAACCATGGGCAAAGCTGCTGCCAGCACCATTAGAGAGGGTACGAGCCTCTGGAAGTTTTCTGTTCATCAGCTGCGACTCCAGCTCTGGGCAAAGAAGTAAATACCTTGGTACGTGAATGTCCGCTTACTGCTGCTAATAGCTGGTAGTGGATACAGTAGTTGGGAGCTGTGAGGTTGTAGCTAGTAAGAAGGGAAAAAAACCTCTCTGCTTCCATTTGTAGCGTATGAACTTGCGTTAGAGAAAACTTTCTGTTCTCCACTTTGAAAGTGTTTCCATTTTTTTAACTGGTTAGAAAGCAAACACAGATTTTTACAACATTTTGTGTATGTGTGAAAGAGAACAATCTTGGCACTTGGCATTGCAGCCTTCCTGCAGGCGGTGAGTAAACAAAGCGAGATGAAGAACGTGAAAATGAAAAACCCTCCCGGTTCCCACTCTCTCCTCCAGCCTGTCCTTGCTAGGAGCGTACCCCTTCCCTGCCACTCGGTAGTATTAACACAGACTTCTTCGTGCTCTTTTGCTTCCCAACACACAATATTAGAAATGCAAAGGTACTGAATCCAAGAAAAAGAAGAGACTATTGATTTAAAAACTGTACGTCACAAATCTAATCTTGTAAATCTTTGCCACTGCTGGCATCTGTGGCGGTTAAAAGAGGAGCAAAAAGAAAAAATCCTGTTCCCTCGCCACTCATCATGCTCTTTGTGTCCTTCTGGTTTTTCTCTCAGCTTGGACGGTGAAGCTGAGATAGTTTCAGTTCACATGTGCCGATAATAAATTTCCCTGCTCTGCTCCTATCCCTCCATTTTTTTTATGTCTCAGACAACGTGCAGGTGTTGTTTATGTGCTTAAAAACTTGCTTAACTGCTTAAACAGAAATTGTCAGCGTCCTTTCCCGGACCAGGCTGGAGTTAGCAGAAAAGAGGCATCTGCTAGAGCCATCGCCAGATGGGGTTTCCTCCGGGTCCCAAGTGGATGGAGAGTGGAGATGCTGTGCCGTAAACCAGGAGACCTCTCACAGCAGGCAATAAATGTACTAGTACCTGTGCACATCAGCCAGCCCCCAGAGGACCCAGGGGTGGGAGCCTGAAGGACATTTGCTCCCAGAAAGCGTGGAATAAACTGGGTGTGGTGAATGTCAAGGTTAGCCGTGCTCAGGGGAAAACAGAAGCAGACTGGCTACTTATGAGACCACAACATCACCCACCAAAGCCCCTCACCAGTCAACTATGCCAACACTGAGGGTGAGGAGCAGAGGAAGGACGGTAGAAACACAGAAGATGCGTGAAACCTTCAGTCTGGCAGAGTAGACCTTGACTCTCACCCATCCTTGGGACCTGCCATGTTGCTTCTCTCCCTCCTGCCATGCAGAGGAGAAGGTGATGGCACATGCAGGGCTTTTCCACAGTGGCTGGGAAAACACCATGCCCCACCTCAGTATTTTAGAGAAGCCCTGAACATGCCATCGCTGGGACATGACAAGTGTGGGACAGCCCTGTGAAGACCACAGGCCTCACTTTGGGGTTCAGGAGGCCTGAAACACAATCTGCTCAACCTCCTCCTCCATCCCACAAGCCCTCACGGGATCTCATAGCTTCTCTGCCAAGTATTTAAGATCAGGTTCTCTCCAAAGAGGGACACAGAGGCTCCTCTCCAAGCAGCTCTCCACCCACCCACCGTTCTCTGGAGCAGGGACTCCCTCCGCTTCCCATGGAGGCCAAGAGAAACACGGCTCTTGGACGCGGGGCTGCACAGCTGACCAGTGGCTGCTGCGTCCTCACGGAGGACCTGCCAGAAAAGACCTCATTTGTTGTTAGGATCTTGGAAAATAAATCCTCCCCAAGCTTCCAGCTCAGATGTGATACTGGCTGCCCGTGTTTATGCTGGCTGAGGCTGGAAATGTGAGGGGCCCCCACATGCCTGGAGCTGGGCGGGGTTCAGAGGAGCTGGGGGTCCCCCAGCAGCCCCCCAAGGCCGGTGGGTTGGCAGGCGAGGGGGACCCAAACTCCTCAGCATGAGAGATACGGCACGAAGGGTTCCGAAGCAATGACTCGTGCTTGGAGCGGTCATGGGGAGACCTCAGACTTTCCATTTAGCTTGGCGTGAGAGCTCCCTGCAGAGCCAGGCGCAGGCAGGGAAAGGGAAATATTAAAAGCTCCCCACAGGATAAAAAAAAAACCGAGGTGGCTTGTGGTCTTAATTCCTTTCTTTGCAAAACAAACAGCACATGGTGTGATTAAGTGAGCCTTTTGGGATACGCGTATTTGGACTCCTTCTTCCCTCCCTTGCCAAGTCCACTTTGAGCCTCGCAAAGCTCTCTCAAACACACGTGTCAGCAGCAGCGTCTCCTTTTACCTAATTCACCATTTTACGCTGTGCCTTTCAGGTCAACAACTGCAATATCACAACCGGAGCGTGGGGAGCTAGGACACCAGGTAGGATTCAGTCTAGCAGCTCAGAAAACAACCCAACCACCCAAGAACCAGTCTTTACGCTGCTGCGGAAGTCAAAACTGAGAAACACGGCAGTAATGAAGTTGTTAGAGAAAATTGCTTTTCAAAGAGTGGGATTTTAAGCTGGGACATCCTTGGGCTACGTTGCACACCAGATTTTTGTAACAAAACTTCTCTGGTTGCACGTCAGCGAGTTCCTTTTGCTCCAGCAATGACTTGGCTGTTATTTGGTGTTTCTTCAAGCAAACAGCAGGTCATGACGCCATGCTCTGGCTTGCAGGGAGACTGGAGCTTCTCCCCAAGCTCTGAATCACTGGGTGACTTTGCATGAAGAAGCCAAACCATTAGCATTTGTCTTGTTTTTATGCTCTGGTTTTCTTTCTCATGGTTGCTGTAGTCATGGAGGAAGGGAAAAGACCTCCAGGCAGGCCCCAGGCTTTGGGCTGAGGCTTTCTGTGTCACTTGGGGAAGCTCCAGCAAATTTCTTCTCACAGGATAACATCAGCAGCAGATTTAAGTAGGAGGGGGACCCACGGAGAGCTCTGCCGTTGCCCTGCAGCACTGCGTGACCACGGGCGAGTCACCTCTTTCCATCTGCTCCCCTTCCAACGCTTTGTTTACCGATTCCTCCCGCCGTGTCTGTGCTTCACCTAGCACCTAGTCTCAGCAAAAGGGGGCATGCGTCACATTAGCACACATTAGTTAATTATTTTTAGGTACATGGTTCTTGGTCATCAGTTATGGTTGCATCTATTTGGTTACAGCTTTGAAAATCTCAGTGAACTTGCTGTTCCTCGTGAATATTAAATTTAATTGGGATGCCCTCTTGAAATCATCAGTAAAGTTAAATATAATGACTAGAAGATCCTGCGTATAAATGGGCAGATGTGCTATTGCTTGCTGGTTGCCTGTTGCAGAGGAACACTACCTTCTGGCAGGGCTGAGGGGTGCAGTTCAGCATCTGCAATGAGACGTGGTGGGGCAGATGCTGCTGACCTCCATAACCTCCTCCTGCAGGTCTGGGCAGGAGAAGGAGGTGAGTTCTCATTTGAGGGGACTGACCTGTCCCAATGGTGATGGTGTCTGAGGAGCAGAGTCCACAGTCCTCCTCCAAAGCCACCGAAATGAGGGAGAACTTCCCTCTGCAACAACTAAACCTCTTCGGAGTCATGAAGGTTGCATGGATGTGGGGTGAAGGGCAGTATGCAGAAAGGAGAGGCCTCGATCACACAAACAGAGAGACGCAAGAGAGAAATACATCCAAACCACAGCATTTTCATCACGTTCTGTCCTAGATCTGGCAGCTGTGTATGCTCCTGAACACATGTGGGGCCACAATTCCTTGTAAATGGGCAGAGAAAGAAGGGACGGCAGTGTTTATCCAAAAATGTGTTGGCATATAATGAACAAGCCAGGGGTGGGAATGGGCAGGTGGGGCCAGAAATTTCTTAAACTGATTTAGCTGAAAAAAAAGTCAATATACTGTGAAACCCCATTCACAAATGCTAAAATACAGCAATTTGGAGGTTAAAACGTGAGTTTCTTAATGGCTCGTGAAGCAGCAGTGTAGGACAAGATATGAAGAACCACTTGTCCTTGTAGTTCCTGGTTTCTCTGAAGAAACTGTGGCAACATTTAAGTCCCGCACATCCCAGTTGCAAATGGAAACAATACCAGGTTAAGGCCCCCCCGACCCCAGCGGAGATGCATGACTGGTGAGATGCGATGTAAGCCTTCTCCTGCCCGTACAGCAGTGATGGGGACACAGTTAAGCGGGTCACTATGGCACGATGCTCGTGTCACCCTGCCACGCAGAATTTTTTCTAAAAGCTGTCCCAGCTCTGTGAATCGAAAGTGCACAGACTCGGCACAGCCAATGCTATGTTTGCCGCGTGTCCCACGCTCCCACCATCACCTCTCACTCACTAGCCCCTCCATCAACTCGTCACACAACGTGGTGTCTTTTTTCGGTGGGGACCATGCCATGGCGTTGGGGCTAAGAACAGTGCAGCCATGGGATCTACCCAGGACGCAGCCACGGGGTCCACTAGCACCCTAGAGGCTCAAGTGCAGTCTCAGATCTTCCCTTGGGCATGTTCATCCCCTAAACTTGGTCCTCGGTTGGTTCCTGCCCTATCTAACACCGCCGTGACTCATGTGTCAGGAAGGTGAATTGTTATTTGCAGTTAAGTTGTATTCGCATTGAGATCCTCATCGTGAAGGCCGGGAGATTTGCAAGAAGAGTTGAGTTTGGTCTCATAGGTTGTCTCATTGCTCCAAGCTGGGGTGTAGAAACCCTGGTACCTTAAAAACGTGAAAAGTCTAGTAGCGGTGTTTCATCATCTAAAACAAAACTCCTTCTCTGTGAGTACAAAATAGGGCGTTTTCAAAACTCCTCGAAAGGCTGACTACAGATGTCACTCCACGCATACGCACTTAATGGGAGTGATGGTTAAATGTGGTAAGGAGAGAAAGCAGTCGCTTTCCCTCTTCTCTTTAATAAAGAAGCTTTTTGCACATGAAGCGTTAAGCCGCTCTGCCTACATACACATAAAGAACAAGGTCCACAGTGGAGTCACACCTCCATTTTCAGTCGTGGCAGTGACATTTGCTCTGCGTTCCTGCATGTGCATCAAGTCATGAAAAAAAAACAAACAACAAACCGGTGATGGCTTCGTACTCTTTTCTGTTCAGAGATGAGCAAGAGAAAGGCATTTCTCTCCCAGGAGAGGGAGGAAGGGGTTAAGCGCTTTCAAAACAAGCTGGGCACAACTGATGTCAGATTTTTGTCTTACAATGGCATCTATTTGCTTTCCCAGCAAGTGGCGTACAGACCACTGGGCATTGTATTGTTCAGGACAGCAGAAGATACCACATATCTTCGGAGAGGACAGATTTTCTCACTCCCCCTTAGCTGCGATGTCTTGTTTGTTAAATAACTCTGGGGGAAAAAAATCCAATCGGAAACTCCAGAAAAACTTTCCTGTTTGGGTTTTGGTTTGTTTTTTGTTTTTTTGTTTTTTTTTTTTTTTAACTTAAATGTTGTTTCCAGGGTGTCTTTCTCAGCTGTACTCTGTGCACCTTCCTAGGGTCACTGTAATCATGTGTCGCTCCGCGTCGTTTAAAAGGAAATCAGCATCGTGAAAATTATGACCATCCTCCCCATTTTCTGCAAGCCTCTCCTGGGCTGCCAGAAAAAGGCAAAGTGTAGGGGAGCAAAAGCAAAAAATCCCTCATGCCTTTCTATTTGGCTATTCCCGATTATCTTACAAGTACAAGGAAGTAGGGGGAGGTTAAGACAGCGACCTGTGAAAGCAGAAAGTCTGTTTAACTCTGAATGTGCCGAAACAGACCTGCCGGCTGAAAGTAAGTTCTTCTCTCAGCCCCCCCTCCGTTTACACGCCTTGTCATTAACTGCAAAGCCAGCCAGTGGGCTCCGCATTCATTTTCAGTGCGTTCCCCGCTCGTTTTCATGCTCTGTATGCAGCAGCCCCCAGCAGCGCTCCCACCGGGGAGCCCTGGACGGCCGTGCTGCGGGAGAGACGCAGAACTTCAAAAATCGGCTCCAAGCGGCGTTTCCGAGTTCAGAGCAGGTTTCAGACAAGCCCTACCGAGCTGTAACGCCGTGAGTGCTTTTAAACTCCCAGCTAAAAGCAAGACCTCTGTTGCTTTTACGCCGTCTCTGCAGGAAAATGCCACGGAGGGTGCTGCCCTCCCCTTCGGCACCCTGCGAGGAGCATCGCAGGGAAGGCAGGTACTCACCCGTCATCAGCGTGTAGTAATTTGGGTAGGAGAGGCTGGGGAAGTCTGGCGTCATGTAATCCACCTTCACCCCCATGTTGACAATGTCCCGAAAGCCCGGCAGACCCTCCAGCTCGCTGTCGTCGATGTAGTCGAAGCGGAAGCCGTCGAGGAGGAACACCAGGAGCTTGCGGTGGGCCGAGGGGGCGGCGGGGAGCGGCAGGAGGGAGGCCAGGATGGTGGCCAGGATGGCGGCCAGGAGGCTGCGGCTCCCCATGGCCAGGGCACGGGCAGCAGTGAAGGATCTGCGGCAGCTTCTGGCAGGGCTGTCCTCCCTCCCGCTTCCACCGCCCGCGTTAAAGCTACAGCACTGCCCCGCGTGTGCCGTGGGCGTGGGAGGGAGGCCACAGGTTAATTGCAAGCAGATGATTAACTTACATCCCGCCTGCTCGCCGGGAGCAGAGCCCTCTCGCCAGCCAGCCCAGCGAGAGAGGTCCCACGGTGGGCGGCTGCTTTCTTCACATGAGAGTGTCACGCCTCCAGCCACACGAACGCGCTCGCTCTTCTTATCTTTCTGGCAGAGATGAGCCACTTGGGATGGGATAGAGACCCGGAGTGAGATTAAGGCAAAGCATCTCCCCGGTTCGGGATGTGGGGTATGGGAGTTGAGGTCCGGCATCTCCATGACACAGCGCCATGGAGCACAGTCCCTGCAAAGGACCCTGTCCTCTCCGCTTGCTCCGTGCTGCCATGGGGCTAATCCAGCTCCTGGTGTACTAGCAGAAAAATCTATTTTTCAGCATCAGACCCAACAAATGATACATTTATTTTCTGGCTGTTGAGATTATTAAGATATTAAGAGATTAAGAGCAGAGTGGCACTAAATTTCCTATTAAAAATGAAAAAATTGTTCACATTTTAGTCACAAATCACCAGGAGGTTCTTCTCCTGCCAGCCACAGGAGCCTAGCTATACCTCTGAATGCAATGGCAGCACCTGTCGTCCACCATAATTACATATTAACTCGCTTTTCTTCAATTGTGTTTGTTTTTCCCAAATGGAAGAAGTTCGTGGTGCTGTATTAACTCTGAAGCGCTGCAGGTGAGGAGGAGCTACCTGCCGGGCAGAGCTGGGATGGGGAAAGGGTCACTTTTGAATTTCTCAGTGGGAGGAGGAGAATGTAGCCCCGGGGGGGAGCGTGGGGGATGTTTTTTCCAGCCCGTGTCTCGCTCATCGTGGGAACGGCCCCTCGCAGACGTTTACACCTGGGGAAGGTTACAATAGCTGGACGTCGGAACCTCTGTTTGCTCCTTCAAAGCGCCCAATTGCACGTCACCTCTTGCCCAACACTGGGCTGACGCAAGCTCAGCAAGACGGCCTTCAGCCTCCCTTGCCCCAAACGCTTATTTTACCCCTGTGCAAAACCCGCTCACATCCTGACCTGCCTTCTGCACGGCTTTGTACTGGCTGCAGGTCACCCACTGCCCCCGGGACACGGCTGGAGAGGTGCTGTCCCTGCATGTCTCTTGAGCTTCCAGCTCAGGACAGAAGATGCCCTGCCAGGGGAAGGGGTGCTGGGGTTTTCTGTGGGAGAGAGTTGTTCCAGGCAGGTGGAAAAGGGTGGAGGGGGAGCTGGCAGTT
Organism: Larus michahellis; assembly: GCF_964199755.1. NCBI lineage: Eukaryota > Metazoa > Chordata > Aves > Charadriiformes > Laridae > Larus > Larus michahellis. The sequence goes on along the minus strand of NC_133900.1, from coordinate 81,404,348 downwards.
GAGCTGGGCTGCTCAAGCTCTTCAGCTGGTGATGCTTAAGTTGACCTTCCCAGTCGAAGTCCTCCATGCTTCCTCCCCACCAGTGGGTTAGATGCACTCATCGTGGACACATTCTTCTCTGTGCCTTGCCCAGCCACCCATTTTTTCCTTTTTTTTTTTTTCATGTGCCCCTTTTTCCACCCCCACCTCAGAGCCCAGCACTCGGGACCTACCCTCACATCAGAGTTACACCTGAGCCAAGGACTCGGGGCATTTCTAAGCCCCAGCCCAGGGACCTTTAGAGCAAGAGAGTGGCTGAACCAGCCCTTCAGGGGTTTATCCCTTTTCACGTAGCATTTGCTTTTGGAGCCTTGCGTTGCTAGCTATTATCATCTTGACAACTTTAATCCTGTCTGTGTTTTGACTTTTCTTATCTCGCCTGGCTTTCGTTCATCTGTTTTCTCACAGTGCAACAGCAGCAGCAGTTTTTCTCAGCAAAACCAACCCACGGTCACACAGCTGTGCTGCACCTCGGGTCAGAGACAGCTGAGCCCCGGGGCCATCCGCGCAGCCCCGTGCCCAGGAGAGGGACAGATGGACCGCAGTGCCCAGTCTGCCGGGACAATAACAAGTCCTGGACCCCCGTCCCAGCCCCTGGAGCGGTCATCACCTGGGAGAGCCGGGCAGTAATGGCGTGGTCTAGCTTGAACTTTGAAGGAAAACACCCAAATTCCGCAACGTGAGAGGAAAGCTGGAAGGCTGCGTGACCCGGGTAGCCGGGCTGCGTTTCGGCGGCGTCTCAGCCTGTGCGAGGCTGTCACTGCCCTGCCCGACGGGGATGAGCCTGCAGCTGCGTGCTGGGCTGGCTGGAGACGTGACAGCGGTGCGTGACAGCTGCCCGCCTGCAGGGTGGCACGTGCAGCCTGTCATACCTATGGAGAAGACACCGCTCTTCTCGGCCATCTCCAGGCTCGGCAGGGTCTCAGCTGAGGATCTGCCTCCTGAAGGGAATAGGCACGTCCTCCTCCTGCTCCAAGACGGCAGGTGGCCCAGAAGAACCTGTGCTCAGAGGCAGCACTTCTACCAGTGCTTACTGAGGATCCTCTCTGTAGAGCAAAACTGTATGTAACGGGCTTGGAGACACCTGTAGTCCTGCCCTTGGCCAAGACACCGTGGTAATTTGCTATGTCCATATTTATAAAATCATAGAAAATTTTGGGTCAGAAGGGACCTTTAAAGGCCGTTGAGTCCAATCCCACTGCAATGAGCAGGGACATCTTCAACTAGATCAGGTTGCTTAGAGCCCCGTCCAACCTGGCCTGGAATGTTTCCAGGGATGGGGCATCTACCACCTCTCTGGGCAACACGGGCCAGTGTTTCACCACCCTCAGCATAAAAACTTTCTTCCTTATATCCAGTCTAAGTCTATCCTCTTTTAGTTTAAAACCATTACCCCTTGTCCTATCACAACAGATCCTGCTAAAAATTCTGTCCCTGTCTTTTCTGTAAGCCCCCTTTAGGTACTGGAAGGCCACAAAAAGGTCTCCCCAGAGCCTTCTCCAGTTGAAAGAATATTTAGGTTGAATGAACTCATAAACATGTCCAGAAGTGGTGAGTGCGATATGATTACACACCTCTTGGCAAACCCAGGAGGACATTCACGTTGACGTCTTGGCTTGTCCTCTAATGGGTGGCCTCTGGGCTTGCCAGCAGGGCTTGGCAGAAGCAGCAGTTGCCATTCATGAAGGGATGGGATAATCAAGGAGAGTCAATCAAGTGTCGAAGCTGAACTCCCACCTTGAAAGAATGACCAGGTTTTTGAGGTGGTTAGGCCAAGAAGCCAGGCTTCCATCATGAGATGGTACAAAGATATGTCTTCTTATTATTTCCTGGCATTAAGAAATAATGTCTTCCTTTCAAGAAAGTTGCAATCTACCGGTTGACAGCTCCTAAGGGAAAGCTCTACCTGAACAAACACAGCGGCACGAGAGACAATTGGTGCAAGGTACCAGAGCCCGAGGTCTGCTTTAAGAGTTGGAGATTCACAGGTTTCCACTCAACAAAGAACAAGCGTGTAAGGCCCGAGAGGGGTTAAAGGAGTAGCGAGCCATGTAACCATGACGCCGTACAATACCAAATTGTGTTTTGACAGACAATCCCCCCGGAGAGTGGGACTGGAGCCAAACAGTCTAGCTTGGCAGAGACAGACCCTAGCAATACATTTCATCCCTGCCAAGCAATGTTGATTTGCTTTGGTTCACATTCATTTGTAAGCACCCTGTCTGCACAAAGCCCCAGATGGCCTTGGAGACTCCAGCAGACCAATATTTTGATACAAATGCTCTTACAAAAGCTATCAGAGCCTGAGCTGGTGTCCAGGGACAACAGTCCTCACGAGTTAGCAGGTTGAGGAAGAAGAATGCATAAAGGAATGAAAATCCCTCAGCACAATTTGTGCATGAGGAGTTACCCCTCCGATGAAACTTTGTTTGAGACAAGATCCTCAGTCACTTAGACTGCTCAGGAAATCCTCTTGGCAAAAAACAGATTTCCATTTTTTGGAAAACTGCCTCCAGTGTCCTTGAATATCTCTCTCCAGTTTTTTTTTTGGTTTTTTTTTGTCTTTTTTTTTTTTTTCCCTGCAGAATTCACGAGCACAACAATAGAAAGGAAAGAAAATTCTCCAGGCTCACACCGATGCTTCAGTCTGGCTTGTCAGATGTACCAGCCTCCCCGGCAGCGCCGCTCTACCTGTGCCCTTAGGTCCAGGAGCACACACAAGAACAAAAGCTGCTAAAAGTAAAACATGCTTTCCCTTTTCCCCAAGGAATTAGAGAGTCCAAAAGGGAAATTTCTCCTTTCTTTCTCTTCTGGAAGAAAGACAAGGCGGTATAACATGACTCGTTGTCAGTTTGTAATTCCTCTTCAGTTCCTGTTCTCCTTCACACACGGTAGTAGTTGGACACTTTGGCCAACACAGCCTGATGCACTTGTTTGGTTGTTTCTTTTCTCTCATTAGAGAACAAGACATGTCCACCTCCAGACATAAACGCCTTGAGGGGAATGATACGTCACCTGTGTTTCTTCAAAGAAGAGGAACAGGACCTGGGCCAGCGTGAAGTTTTAGGAACTCTGGTGGTCTAAGGTCCTTCTTCCTCCTCTCCTCATCAAACCCAAGCTGAAAACAGTACAGGTGGTACCAACCCCTCTGCTGACTTCCACAGAAAACCTCTGGTAACGCGTGTGTGCCTTCTGAGCTGACAGAAGGTCTTACCTTGGTAGAAGTCATCAGCTGCAGAAGTTTAATATCAAGGTCTTTGCTCCTGCACTGTGTGTTCTCACCAGCGCTTCTGCATGGAGGGGTGCATTAGGAAAGGCTCCATCTTCCTAGATGATATTTAATGTAAAGTCAGTTATTTCTGTGATCTTTCGGTGTGCAGCAGTTCAATCGTTAGGAATTCAAGACACGGGAAATGGGTTGCTCTTGCTGTCGGTCACGTACAGATGTACGTGACAAAGTCACACTCTTGTTAGGAACAGAACATTTAAAAGCCAGAAGCTCCAGCTTTCCTGGAGAAAAGCAATGACCTTTCACAGCTTCTTGAGGCACAGTTTCCCTCTAACCCACCTGGCTGGTGCGAGACTTGCCTTACTGGAAGTGTCCACGTGCTGGGTAATGAGTGCATCAAAGTGGGACAGTGGTGGCCCTGATGGACAGCCAGGGGCTGGTTAAATGTTCTTTGAACTGTCTCAGTCCAGACAATTGTGATGTTTGGAGAGCACCTCTCCAGATCTCTTACTCCATCCTCCACTGCAACAGTCACAAGTCATATTAATAACTTTTCTATTTGAGAAAAATCTAGTGGAGATGAAGAAACTTCACAAACCAGTGGAGTCCCTTCAGTGGCTCCCAGTTTCCTTGCAAGGAGTCGCATGGGCTCGGTGCATCATCGTTGGCACTGCCCTTCCCTGTGAATGCTCCCCAACAATGTTCCCCTTGGGAACAGGCTGCGCTTCCATTAAATGAGTCTAAATCAGGTTTGTAACCAATAAAGGAGGTGGCTCTTCACACCAAAGCACCATTCAGGTGTGCAACGCCTTGTCCTTGAAGACTGCGACTGTTAAAAGTGTAGGTGGGACAAATTCAAAGGAAAAAAGTGCACCTGAGGCTGGGAAACACAGAGAGTATGAATCCAGCCATCCTAGCACTTTATGTTCCTATGGAGGGTGAAGAACAGGAGTGTTTATTCAGCGGGAGAACCTTTTAAGAGTTTTGCTTAGTACCTCTCTTAACCCGGCTGTTACATGACCAGCACCCAGGCCTCCAAGAGCATCTTCTCTTAATGGGTTTTCTTGGGCAGTAATTGCAGCTCTTTCTCTCCCCTTCAGAAACGCACAAATTATTGGAACTGCTGAAGCGGACATTCGTAGTGAAGGAGAGGAGAAAAGGGTTGGGGAGATGGCAGCAGGGAGTGACATGTCTCCAACAGGACCGAACATGGTCAGCGATGCCTTAGATCTGCCAGCTGCTGCTGCCCGGCAGGAGAGGCTGCACATCTGCAGGGCTGAGGTGGGATGGCGGCTGCAAACACCACGTGGAATAAACCCCCGAAAGATGACCCCCAATGAAAAGCATGTTTCATATAGCTACTGTGGGTTAGAATAACCATTTTAACCTGAGCTCTGCAGAGCAATTAAGAAAAATCAGGTGATCAACAGTGAGCTTAAATTCACTACGAGGTGATGCCACTACTCCTCTGCCACTGGAGGATATGAAGGAGCTCAGGTTGGGAAAGACTGGGAAGCCTGCGCCAGGTGATGGCATCTCATGACTCCATGTGGCAGAAGACCACCTTCTCCCTCACCCTGTGGTGTGTCAGCCTGAGCACAGGACCGTTCGGCTCAAGGAGAGGGTATCACTTTCTCCGACTGAAACCAGTCTTCACTCCTGCCAAAAGACTTGAGTTTTGCTTGGGTATCAACCCATCTCCACCTCCCGTACCTCACCAATGTTTCTAACTCATGTCCCTGCAACGTTATTACTTAATTAGCCCAAGACCGTGCTTGCCTGGACGCTGGTGTCCTGTAACGCAGGACTTTTTACCTCATTGAGGAAACCTTGGGCAATGCATTTCTGTGTCGAAATCACCTAGCCAAGTTTGCTAGATGGCAAAACCAGATAGTCCTAAGTAACTGGATACCGCGGTCTCTGCTTCGTCTCTGCTGCCTGGTCCTTTCCCTCTATGGTGGAGGATGGTGGTGAAGGATTTTACTGCTACGCTAGAAATAGGGGTCAACACACAGCGGTTGGGGTGGGGATGGAAACTTGGCAAGCTAAGCAAGTTGATCAAGATTAGTTAATTTATTTAGCATAAGGAATAAAAGCATAATCAGCAAAATAAAGTAGGTGTTACTAATCCCGCTGTGAGGTGGCCCTAACATGTTCCTCAGGGACATTGAGCTCAGCACATCCATCCACGCGCCAGTGGCCCCGCCAAGAGAACAGCAGGGTATTCTGCACATCCGCCAGCGCCTTGCACCGCAGTTTCTGCCAGGTTGTTCCCTTGCTGGAGCAGCAGCAGCCTTAAAAGATGAAAGTACGAGCTTAAAGTCTAACAACCTCGCACAACCTTACAGTCACCTAGCGCTAGCCAAATGCAGAGGTATTTCAGCAAAGTATTCGGATTTCAGATTTTTCCCGTTAGTATAAAGGGTAATTTGAGAGGCTGAATATCTGGCGAACCAGTGCCCACGTGCCTGCTTTCCAAGAATAAAATAATACCCTATGTTTGATCTTTCTGGTGCACTTCTACGCTGAGCACAAAAGAGACTTACAACGTTGGCTTGGACTTAGCGTAGGTACAAGGTAAACTATCCAGGGCTAGCACAAAATGTCATTTTAAAATTCCCAAATATTTTGCATTTGGCGCCCTTTATAGCCCGGAGGTTATACAGAGTTCAGCTTTAACTTCTGACATTAGTGCTTAAGGACTGTGGGAGTTGAGGGTGCAGCGTGACCTAACGAAGAAAAAGGCCTTTATTCTGACAGCAGCGATTTAAGCTAACCTGAGAATATTTATAATTCGGCCCCCGCGGCTGGCCTCTTCCAGGCTGCCCGCAGCGAGCAAGCCCTGTGTCGCAGAGAGTTTCCAAGCTGCTGCCCGCAGTTGCCATTGCTTTTGTCATGTGCCACCGCACCTCGTCCGTGGTGGCTTTCATCATTTTTGATGTCGTCGACCCCTGGATTTGAGTTCCCGTGTCTCATGGCCCCCTCCTCCGTAAGGCCATGCTGGAGGTTGAAGCCCTCACCTGGAGGACGCAGATTGAGGTCTGGGCTTTGCCCATCGCGCAGCAAGGATGAGTGCCTGGTTCTCATCCCGCTGGCGGCTGAGTCACCTCTGGAGAATTTGCTCCCACAGAGGAGAGAGGCTGTTTTACAGCCCAACCCCTGCAATAGAGCGATATTTACACGTTATCTGTTTCCCAGCTTTGGGTGTTTCTCCCTCAGCAAGCCACAGCTTCTCAAGCAAAGCCGGATCTGCGTCAGACTTTCTTACAGGTACAGTCCCATCCCTGTCTAAATACCATCGGTGACGTCCTTCCCTACCGGAGGGCAAGGTCATATCTTTACATCAAGGTCAGCATCACTTTCACTAGCCGAGTGCTGAGGTGAGGAAACCCTAACACATCGCTTATGGCTGGAGCCAGTCTCAGTGGCTGCAGGGATCTTTTATGTGAGGACAGGAGCTAGGACAGCCCTCAGCCCTTGGGGAGACCTCATCTGATTCTTCCACCTGGGTACTTCACAGGTCAGGGATAAATTGCCTTGGTTCCGGTCCCCTTTATCTCTGACGGAATGCAGAGACATCAGTGGGATGCTGACGTGGCTTAGTGACTTTAGTCTGCTCCAAATTTGCTGTGCCACGTCCGCATCCTCTTTACGAGTTACCTTGACTTAGTGGCTTTACTCTTCTGCCACAGTCTTGAGATTTAGAATCACATCTTCCAATTCCAGCAGTGGAGACAATCCACCGTTTTACATCCTGCTCCTCTCTGTTCAAGCAGCTTGTCGTACACTTGAATTAAATCCTACCTTTATTTTCCCTGAAATCTGTCCCAAGTGTGGAGGCTCTGCTTTAATGCTCTGGCTTTAGCCAACATAAAAATGCTCTTTTTGCATGGACATCCTCAAGCCAATAAGTTTGCAACCGGCTCCACCTTTCCTAGAAACACCTAAAGTTCCCTGCTCCCCTTTGTGGTGCTGGCAGAAGCTGGAGACCTGGAGAACCTACGTTCTCCTTTTCCCTTGCTCTGTGAATGCCTCTGGACTGCCGGGGACATCTCCTTTAGCCGAAATGACTCAGAGGAATTAAGGATGTAGGTAGTTTTGGGTAGCTCTCTGGTTCTCTTTGAGAAGAAGCTAAGCAAAGCTCTGATCACCTGAAATGAAGAGAAATAAATGGTAGGAAGGCTTGCTCCTTCTTGGGCAACCATCATCCCAGCAGGTCCCAGAACCCACGGTGCTTTGCTTTCTTTCTGGCTTCATGACCTTTCCCTCAAGAGGTGCTTTTCTTCTGGGACTCCTCTAACCTCAGCTGGCTGATCAATCGCCCTTTCAGGGGGCAAGGAAGGTTGTCATGAACCCATATCACTTCAGGGGCTTGTTTTCCCATACTGTCCCCTGTAGCTGAACTGGGGGACCCGATGCTGACATGGGGCAGGGAGGAGTTGTGGTGGGCTGGAAGGCACCATGCTGACCACCGACAGAGAGAGGCTGGTGGAAACGTGTCCCTTCCGCTGCTCAGGCTAACCAGTAAAACCATTCCTTTCTCATCATTCCTCTTTTACCACCAAAACGAAGAGCACATGAAAACAGCACATGCACCTTGACAAAATGACGTGCCACCACAAAAAGGCATGGCAAAGTGGGGGTTGTCCTGCGCTGAATACAAAACCTCTGCTGCCTGACTGACCGAAGACAAGGTCTCATCCCAGGGCTTCACTCCATGGAGAAGTTCATGCTTCCCTGAATTCGTGGTCACCTTGTTTCCAGGGAAGCCCAGGCTGCACTCGGGAGTGCTGGAGGCTGCCGCTGCCTCCTCTGATGGTACCACGTCAGAAGTAGCTGTGGCTCCCTAACATTGTTTTGAGCCCAAACCTGTTTGAAAAAATGGCTTCTTGTTCACCCCAGAACAGGGCTGTGGTACCGGGCTCCAGACTGCACCCCGTTTGGCATAACCCCGGCCACCCGCCGTGAAGCAGAGTGGAAAAGCTGAGGCCACATGGGCAGAGCAGAGGACACCGGTGGCCCCGAAGTGGAAATCATGGACTGTTCCTCCAGCACCGGACCCCCGGGGCAGCCCAATGCCAGCAAAGCTGTCCGCTTAATCTGTTTTAATAGCACGCGGGTCATATTTTTCTATGTTTTCCCTCCTGACATTACGCTGATGTGTTAATTCACTGCGTGGCAGCAAAAAAACCCAAAAAACCTCTCTGAAATTTCCTACAGTGCTGTCAGCTGCTGGAACGGGACACCCTGTAATAACCTCCAGGGCCCGTGGCCCGCTGCCTCCAATTCCCAGTAAGGGCTTATTTTCCTTGGCCCGGCCAACATGTGCAGAACCCCCCCGCTGCTCGGATAGTTTCGTTTTGTTTTTTTTTTGTTTTTTAAAGAGAAAATAGGTGGCAAAGTACTTAGCTCTTTCAAGGAAGTTTGGAAACGATGGAGAGCAACCTCACGCCATGTGAGCACCGAGCATGGCTGTCCGGCTGCCAGCACGGGGCACTAAATCGTCTCCCGAGTGGCTGTCGCCAGCGCACCACATCGCCGCAAAGCAGCTATTTTTCTTTCATGGCGACTGCCCATTCGAGATACGGCGCTGCTGCTAATGCGTTTAGCAGGTGCAAGAAACATTTGAAAATTGATATCTTTTTTTTTTCTTTCTTTTTTTTTTTTTTTTCTTCTTCCCCAAGAAATAAGGTTAAGAGCTTGTTTGCTCCGCTTGTTCGGAGTTTGGCTTATTTCGTTATACTCCTGCACAGCTGCGGTTTCCTCCACATGCTGGAAAATGGTTGTACCCCCTCAGAGGCAGCGGAGTCTCAGGGAAAATGGGAATATTTCCAGTACTGCTGGCAGGGATTTACAAGGTGATTAATGGGGCAATCCCAAACGGCATCCAAATTCTGCTCTCACTCGGGAATTAGTATTGCACGGGGGGCGGGCACTTCCCCTGGGAGAGCCGTGGGGTCGGGCTCCGCTCCCCGCTCCTTGAGTCCTCGCCAGGAATAGCACTGTGCCATGGTGGAATGTGCCACGGGACCAACTCCTGAGTGGAAAATGGGTTCGATACTTCCTAAAGACAAATTACGAGTGCGTTATTTTAAAACCTAAGACATGATGCATCTGTCAGGAAGACACTGGATGAATAGTAATTAAAGATACGTTGCATGAGCCGTTAAACGCTTTCCGAGTGACAGCGCTTGGAGCACATCGGAAGCCAAAGATGGGAAACCGGAGGGGAAGAGCTGCTCGTACCCCAGCGTGGGACGGTTTCCTTACAAAGTATCCATGTGGGGGTCCCTCCCACCACAGCATCGCTGCCACCAGCCAACAGGCAGGAGTCAGAAGCACCCCCGGGAGCAAGTCGCCATCTCCCAGCAGCCAAAACACCAGGCTGAGCAGCTTCATCCACGGGATGCCGATGGGAAGAGCTTGGGAAAACTCTTCAGAAGAAGAGAAGGGAAGCGGCAGCTTCTGAGCCACATCTCATTCTGGATAGCCCGTAGGCAGAAACTCGTGATTACTCATCCAAAGCTGTTGCGTTTTATGTGGCCTTTGTGCAGCTGTTAGTATCCCTTTCCTCAAAACAAAAGCATTACACGCTTTTACGAAATGTGAAACCGGTCGTGTTTTATAGCAATCACTCTAAAAGCAGACATTGTAACGGAGAAGCGGCTTTTGCCTTCTTCTTTTGAGCCAACACACCAGATTTCATAGTTGAGGTGTGCTCTCGGAATAGCCCCTTCTGCCTTGGTTTGCCATGGCAGGGGCAGTGTTTGCCCAAGGAGGCATCTCCAGCTGCCTCATGAAGGCTTTTGATTCCAGTTCCTCGAGTGCCACGATGGCCTTGGTTGGTATAATGGAAGAGGATTATGAAACCCCAAACCTTTGATATTACCCTTGTTGTATATTGTTCCTGCTGTGTCAGACCTTTTTCTGGCAGCCTCATGAAGAAGGCTTTTGGCTCCAATTCTTCAAGTGCTACCATGGCCTTGGTTGGTATAATGGAAGAGGATTATGAAACCCCAAACCCTTGATATTACCCTTGACGTATATTGTTTGTGTTATGTCAGACATTTTTCTCCCCAGGGGATCCACCGTTATAGGAACAAACAAGGTAACAGCAGGGCTGAGCCGGGAGGAGCTCTGTCACTAATGGACGCTTTCAGTAACCGCAGTGGTTGGTGTGGGGCTGGTTCCTCTTCAGACATTTGCTTGCTGTGGCCATTTCTATGTGCCAAGATCAACTCACTGCTATTTTGGGCTTATGTTGGGGAAGGGGATTGCATGTGAGGTGCAAAGAAAAATATCATTACTGTGGCCATGAAGAAGAAGAGAGGGACTGTACAAATATAAACAGAGGCCATAAATGGAGACACGTGTGTGTTTGAACACTGCATGAAGTAAAATATACTAGAGCTAAAACAATACGAGGGAATACTTTGTCCTTAAATGGTTCAAAGTTATATGAAGTCTCTCCATGCATTTTCTGGAGTTGAAGCGTATGTACGGAGCAAATATTTTCCACTTGGACAAGGTGTCCCGCACCATCTGAGTTTAAGTATGAAATCTCTGGTTATCCAAAACACCGTGAAATCATATCCCACCGTTCAAGAGTATGCCATGAAGCATCTTCCTTCCTATAAACAATATCTACAGCTCGTGACCAGTCACTAGCTTTTTTGATGTTTCAAAATGAAGAGACAACAGCATACCTTAGCAATTCGAGCTGGTTTTGTGATTTCCGGGCCTAAAACTACTTGTTCACTTATATTTTTGAGTGTCCCAATTATTAGTATTATTTTCTTCAGTAATTAATTGAACAATGGTACTCGTGGGCTTATGGGTTCAGGTCTCTGACCAAATTAGAAGCACTAAGGCAAAGAAATGTCATCTTCCGTCTCCCTTGCGGGTCTCCGCCGGCATGTTGGGAGAAACGAGGCAGCTGGTTTCTCTGGCCTGGTCCACGCCGACACTAGATGTCAGCCCAAACCCACGAGTGCTTCTGCTCTGAACTGCACACGGGTTCGGGCAAACCCGTGGAGGAGCCGCCTGGGCCAGCCAGGCTGGCAGCCTTCACCCCTGCGGGAAGGGGAGAAGTTGCTCCCATTTTATAATAAACGTGATTTTACACAAGCTGAAAGGAGCCACATTTTATGGGGTGAAAACTCCCACCTGAAATCCCTGCCCTTGTCCCAGAATATGCTGGAATGGGGGGTAACACCTCACGGGGATAATTAGCAGCGGTGTCCCCGCTCCCCGCTTCGGGCAGGCTGAAGCCATCCCAGCAGATCTTGCTGGGGAAGACTGATGGCTCTGGGGTTTTTCCTGCTGTTAAAAGAGAAAGCACTGACGACTGTTACCTCGAAGCAGCCCCGAGCTGTCCTGAGCTCAGTCAATGCGGCAGAGCAGGTGCTTTCGATTTTACGGTGAAGTGAAACCGGGCGGCAGGGAAATAGAACTGACATGGGTACTTTTTGCTATTTGTTAACAGCTCCATTAGCGTGTTTTTTCTCCTTGTTGCCCCAGAGCACTTAGCTCACAAACACTGGTAACCAAAGCTCGCATTGACCAAAAGCCCTGCGAAGACAACAGAAACTGCCTGGGGAAAAAAATAGCATTTCCTCTTATTTCCAATCTGGCTGGGGACAGAGGCAATTTCCCCTTCCCTTGTTTAGAAAACAGCCTTCCTTCCCCATTTCCCCCTCATTTTCCCCAAATCCCACCGCAGTGAGCCAGCCTGGCAAGGGCTTTAGGCTGCAGAGGTGAAAAGCTCTGCTTCTCCTGTGAGGACAGTTGGGGGGGTTCAGCCTGGAGAAGGCTCCAGGGAGACCTTAGAGACCCTTCCAGTCCCTAAAGGGGCTCCAGGAAAGCTGGGGAGGGACTCTGGATCAGGGAGGGGAGCCATGGGACGAGGGGGAAGGGTTTTAAACTGGAAGAGGGGAGATTTAGATGAGATCTGAGGAAGAAATTCTTTGCTGTGAGGGTGGTGAGCCCCTGGCCCAGGTTGCCCAGAGAAGCTGTGGCTGCCCCATCCCTGGAGGGGTTCAAGGCCAGGTTGGACGGGGCTTGGAGCAACCTGGTCTGGTGGGAGGTGTCCCTGCCCAGGGCAGGGGGTTGGAACTGGATGATCTTTAAGGTCCCTTCCAACCCAAACCATTCTATGCTTCTATGCCCTTGTGGAAACCGGCAATTAGAGATTAGAGGTTAGCAGTGAGCACTTGCTCCCACACCTCCATTCCTGCATTCCCACTTCTGCTTTTTAAAAAAATGAAAGTATCAGTTTCCATGCCCAGCCCTTGCCTTGTGCCTCGCTGTGCAATGAGAGGTGGGCAGAAATTGCCCAGCCAAAACCCAGCTGAGTTGCAGGGCACAGGGCATTTCTTGGGACATCCCTGGCCCGGGGGCAAGGGCTCACCATGGCGGGGATGCGGTTCCTGGACCCGAGTTGGCCGGCACAGGAAGGGCTCAGGCATCCCTGCACCCAGCCCTCCTGCTTCCCCGGTGAGTTTGCCCCTCGTGGAGACAAACCTAGAGAGATGTTCAAGGTCTGGCACTTTTAAAAATATCTCTGTCTTTCAGTGAAGGGACTTTCAACAAAACAAACGCGAGCAATTCTGGGTCAAAATAACGAGTATTTAAGCTGCTCCAGCCTGGTATCCTGCAATACGTAGCCTGTTCTGTCAGCTTAGCTGCTCAGTGATGTGTGTTTCATTGTCCGAGACGCTTCCTTGAAGAACAAGGGGATGAGCATTGGATACAGTTTGTTCTTGTTTACCACGGGTGAGAAACAGAACGGCAGCACCAACAAGCACAGGGGCTGCTCCCAGCGGTGACTCCCGGGCTGCGGGGACCGGGGTCAGCCATGCCGGGGCTGGATTGCATTGAAAAGCGCGTGTGACGTCAGGCGGGAGGGGTTCTTGGATCTCCGTGGCTTGACATCATGCCTTTCCTTTTTTTTTTTTTTTAAATTATTTTTTTTTTTCTTTCCTTTCCGAAGCTCTGCTCCTCAGATGCTGGCAACGCTTCACTACACGGCGGCAGTTGCCATGGGCACTAAAGGGGAGGCAGCAAACAGCGCTGCCGCAGCGCTGGCAGAGGATGCTGTGGCTTCCCGGGTGCACGGATGCGTGGGTGCATGGATGCGTGGGCACACGGGTACACGGGTGCGCGAGTGGGTGGGTACGTGGTTGCACAGATGAATGGGTACATGGGTACGTGGCTGCACAGATGCATGGGTATGTGGGTGCATGGGTGCATGGATGCATGGGTATGTGGGTGCGTGGGTGCATGGGTGCATGAGTACATGGGTACGTGGGTGCACGGATGCATGGATGCGTGGGTATATGGGTGTATGGGTACGTGGTTGCACAGATGCATGGGTATGTGGGTGCATGGGTACGTGGGTACATGGGTGCACGCACGGATGCATGGGTATATGAGTGCATGGGTATGTGGGCGCATGGATGCATAGGTACATGGGTACGTGGGTGCACAGATGCATGGGTACGTGGGTGCACGGGTGCATGGATGCGTGGGTGCATGGGTACATGGTTGCACAGATGCACGGGTATGTGGGTGCATGGGTACGTGGGTACATGGGTGCACAGATGCATGGGTATGTGGATGCATGGGTGCATGTGTGCATGGGTGCATGTGTACATGGGTGCATGGATGCATGGGTATGGGGGTACGTGGGTGCACAGGTGCATGGATATGTCGGTGCACGGATGCATGGATGCGTGGGTGCGTGGGTGCATGGGTACGTGGTTGCACAGATGCACGGGTATGTGGGTGCATGGGTACATGGGTGCACAGATGCACGGGTACGTGGGTGCATGGATGCATAGGTACGTGGGTGCACAGATGCATGGATGCATGGATGCATGGGTACGTGGTTGCACAGATGCATGGGTATGTGGGTGCGTGGGTACGTGGGTGCACAGATGCACGGGTACGTGGGCACATGGGTATATGGGTGCACGAATGCATGGGTGCACGGGTACGTGGGTGCACGGATGCGTGGGTACATGGTTGCATGGGTGCATGGATGTGCAGGTGCATGGGTGCAGTGGTGCATGAGTGCATGGGTGTGGGAGCGCATGGGTGTGTTGGTGCGTGAGCGGGCATCCCGCCCGGCATCTCTCTGCTCACCTGCAGGCATGAGCATCCCACAAACTGCCACCAGCCGCCAGCAAGCAACCAAAAAGCTCTGATGTGAACGCGGTAAAATATTTTGCACGGCATCTGCAACTTTCTGCCTGCTTTGGAAATGGGGATGAGGGTTAGAAAGGGAGGGAGAGGGGCTGCAGGGGTGCCCAGCACGCTGCCAGCCATGAACGTCATGAGCAAAAGCCAGCACCCAGCAATTCAAGGAGGAATGGGCTTCCCTGCAGAGGCAGCCCACCCATCCTCCTTGTCATTTCTGCTGCCGCGCACAGGGCTGGAGTTTTTGGGGCTCACACAGCCTGTCGCCACATTGCAGGTGACAGCCAAAGAGGGAAGTGATGTCCAGCAGCTGCTGGCCAGGCAACGTAAGGAGCAGTTGAAGTTGTGGAGACAGCTGTACCTATCAGGAATGGTGTGGCCAGCAGGACTGGGGCAGTGATTGTCCCCCTGTACTCAGCACTGGTGAGGCCCAACCTCATGTGCTGTGGACAGTTTTGGGCCCCTCACCCCCACCAAAAAAGACACTGAGGTGCTGGAGCGTGTCCAGAGAAGGGCAACGGAGCTGGTGAGGGGTCTGGAGCACAAGTCTGGTGAGGAGCGGCTGAGGGAGCTGGGGGTGTTCAGCCTGGAGAAGAGGAGGCTGAGGGGAGACCTTCTCGCTCTCTGCAACTCCCTGAAAGGAGGGGGTAGCCAGGGGGGGTCGGTCTCTTCTCCCAAGGAACAGGTGATAGGACAAGAAGAAAAGGCCTCAAGTTGTGCCAGGGAAGGTTTAGATTGGATATTAGGAAAAATTTCTTCACTGAGAGGGTTGTCAAGCGTTGGAACAGGCTGCCCAGGGCAGTGGTTGAGGCACCATCCCTGGAGGTATTTAACAGACGTGCAGATGTGGTGCTGAGGGACATGGTTTAATGGTGGACTTGGCAATGCCATGTTAATGGTTGGACTTGATGATCTTAAAGGTGTCTTCCAACCATCAAGATTCTATGAAATGGGATTTCTGGTGTGGGACATCCACCCCAGCAAGCTCCTTGTTCCTGTTACATCACCTCCATATGGATTTATTGAGGTGTCCAGCAAAGAAGCTGCTGCTGAGGGTTACTCATAGTCACAAGAAATTCTTGCTGGGGTAACCATGGAAATTGCCTTTTTTCCCCTGTTCTGCTGGGGATACTGGGACAGGAACAATGGTAGCAGACCTGCACCCGCCACCCAAGCTCAGGGTTCGGGGTGCATTTTTAGCCTGGCAGCAGTGAGGATTTACATCCGCTGTGCAGTGGGTGCCAGCGGAGGGGAGGCTGCGCTGCCTGCCTTGCTGCTGCCCCCCTCGTAGCAGAGGTGCAAGAAAAAGGACTGGTAACTAAAATCAGTGCAGAGAGACCAGCTAGCACTAATTTTCCAGAGCCCTTGGTTATTCATTTTGTTTATATTCTGTTCTGTAAAACTAAACAGTTCCTCTCTCTTGGTGGCTTTATACTCTCTAAATAGCTCTAGCACATTTCCCATCCTGAGTTTTACATTTGCTTGCTTGTTTCTCAAGCCAGTTCTTCCACTGTCTCTTAAATCATGTCTACTGTTGTTTGAATCCCTTCCAGTTTCTTGCCATCTGTTCAATGCCAAAGTGAACAAAATGTTCGTGGTTCATAGCAATATCCACTATGACACAGAAACAGGAGCCTTGTTTCAGGCCTCCCCAGTCACATAACATCAAGATTAATGCATTGATCTTTGTGTCTCTAGTGACTGCATCTTTCTTTTTATGCTTTTAACTTACAATGAGTACATAGGATTTCCATGGGTGAGCTTTTAGACCTTCTCTTCTCTTCTCTTCTCTTCTCTTCTCTTCTCTTCTCTTCTCTTCTCTTCTCTTCTCTTCTCTTCTCTTCTCTTCTCTTCTCTTCTCTTCTCTTCTCTTCTCTTCTCTTCTCTTCTCTTCTCTTCTCTTCTCTTCTCTTCTCTTCTCTTCTCTTCTCTTCTCTTCTCTTCTCTTCTCCTCTCCTCTCCTCTCCTCTCCTCTCCTCTTCTCTTCTCTCCTCTCCTCTTCTCTTCTCTTCTCTTCTCTTCTCTTCTCTTCTCTTCTCTTCTCTTCTCTTCTCTTCTCTTCTCTTCTCTTCTCTTCTCTTCTCTTCTCTCTTGTTCTTCTTCCTCCTCCTCCACAGGTGATACTCCCTCTCTACTCTGCTCTCCTGAGACCCACCTGGAGTACTGCCTGCAGCTCTGGAGTCCTTAGCACAAGAAGGACATGGACCTGTTGGAACGGGTCCAGAGGAGGGCCACGACGATAATCCAAGAGCTGGAGCCCCTCTGCTGTGAGGACAGGCTGAGAGAGTTGGGGTTGTTCAGCCTGGAGAAGAGAAGGCTCCAGGGAGACCTTAAAGCCCCTTACAGTACCTGAAGGGGGCCTACAAGAAAGCTGGGGAGGGGCTGTTTGCAAGGGCATGTAGCGATAGGACGAGGGGCAATGGTTTAAACTAGAGCAGGGCAGGTTTAGATCAGACATTAGGAAGAAGTTCTTTACACTGAGGGCAGTGAGACACTGGCACAGGTTGCCCAGAGAGGTGGTGGAGGCCCCATCCCTGGAGACATTCAAGGCCAGGCTTGATGAGGCTCTGAGCAACCTGATCTCATTGAAGATGTCCCTGCTGACTGCAGGGGGTTGGACCAGATGGCCTTTAGAGGTCCCTTCCAAACCAACACATTCTATGATTCTATGATTCTATGACTGCTCTCACCTCAGTCAGCTAGATGACCTTCTCAGCTGTAGATGAAGCTCCTCAACCACACTGACTTTCACAACACAGAGTCAGCTTCGGTCTCACCTTGCAGCAGGGCAAGGCTGACCCATCAGAGCTTGGGGCAGTCCCAACACCAAGTAGAAGCTCCAGGTTTTGCTTTTCTGATAGTCATGAGTTTCACAGCTGTTGTAAGGCCATACAGATGTCTCTGTAAATGCTATTTACCATTCCATCTAATTTATTTGACAGCAAACAAAAGCCCAAATGATGTTTATCCTTTCCCTCAGAAGGCGATGTTGATTCTTAAGCCTTTCCCTCACTTAGCCAAGACTTTTCCCCCTTTGCCGCATGACACGTGGCATTTTTCTCTGAGGTAGGTCACTTTACAGCTCTGTTGGCAAACCTTGGTGAAAACCTTTTCCCAGAAAAGTTTCATCATGATTCACTGCCATCATCCAGAGCCCAGATTCTCCTGTTTAAGCAGCTCGCACAACGCTCTCAGCAGCATGTCTGAACACCCAAAATTGCCGAGTGATGAAAAGCCTGAGAAGGGCTGGTGGGATGCGTTGGCAGAGCAAAGGGTTTTCCTGTCATGTTGAGGTTACAGAGACTTTGATGTATCTGTTCTGGATGCACAGCTGTAGATCTCCTCATGAAGCGCCTTTTCTCCCCAGTTAGATCACACTAAAAAGCAATATTGATCAGAATAATGGTGAGAAGGTTAAAGCAGGGCGTTGGAAGAAGTCTCAAGTGAACCTCTGCATTTGCGTTCAGGTCCTACAGCCTTCTGCTTCTGCTTCCTCCTGTCTTCGGCCCTGCAAGTGGAAGTGAGGTTGACAAGGTTCAGTGCAAACATCAGACACTTTGTTCCAGATATAGCTCCGCATGTAGGTGGGGAAGGGGCCAGGGCTGAGCTGCTTCTCTCCTCATCTCTATAAACAACCTGAACATCTTACAGCTGTCAGGGGCATGGACTGTAGCATCTCATAAACCATCTGCAAACCTTCACGTGGCGGGTGAATAGGAAAGGCGCAGAGGACAGGCTGTGTCTGCCAGTTGTGCTCCTTAAACCATCTGATTCAAGCCAATGACCGATGCAAACTGCAGGTTTTTTTGACCATACTCACATTTTGGTGTACGTCAACGGTTCGTTGGGTAGTCTCACACTCATATGGCGAAAATAAGCGCTTGAAAATTAGTTTCCCTTGAGGCCATGCATAGTAAGAGTGATCTCACGCAGCCTACCAGGCTACCATGAGAAGTCCTCGGACTATGGGCTGACACCTTGGGTTTTCCGCAAAAGCCGAGCATCACAACCTGAAATGGTCAAAAAGAATTTGTTGTGGAGGGGGGAATGGAAATGCCCCCATGGATGCTCAAAGGAAGAACACACACTCCCCCCCCGGTGGTTACTTACTGAGTGCTCACAGCAAAGCCATGGGAGGATGGAGGGATGGGATAAGGGTGCCCTGCCACCCCCTGCCACCCCCTGCCACCCGCCCGGGGCTGCGGGGCAGTTCCATCGCCTCCGAGGTTTCACGGCGCAGAGCTGACAACCAGACTTTCAGAGCCTGCCCAAGAGTAGGTTTTTCACTTTCTAAGGCGTGCAGTGACTTTTCAGCGAGCTTTTCAGCACGGTTTGTGCTTTCTAAGAAGTGAGCTGAAGTGAAGCCCGGCAGCCAGCCACGCTGCTCACCTGCCCCAGGGACGCCGGCCACTACATGTACATGGGGGGAAAAAAATCCCTGCAGGTTAGAAGGAGACGTGAAAAGCCCATCGAACCGCTCAAGAGAAGGAGCTAGAAATTTTTCTTTACAAGAACTACTTGGATGAGACCTCTTTTAAACTTCAGCTGAAATGAAAGGAGGGTGGGTGGGGTTTTTTTATTGCTACTAGAAGTGCTTTTCAGTCTGAAAATGACGGGAAAGTCCAACCTTAAAGTAGGTTGATTTACAGGCTTGGGTCTAAAGAAATCCCTGCGTGGGGGAGGGAGAAGTTATTCCTCGGTCATCAGGCAGAACTGGAGCCAGGGCAGGGGGTGGATGGTGTTTCCAGCTCCTTAGGTACGAAGTAGGTGGGACTCCTACTCCCATGATAAGGTGGGTCCAGACATCAGAAGATATCAAACACAAGAGATTTGGGGTCAATCTTCCCAGGAGATCCATAAGGGTGAAATTTATACCTTTTTTTTTTTTTAATATGAAGCTTAATAAATTTATAAAAGGATGAAGAAGCAGTATGTTTGGGTGGCTAAAGGAAGGGGTCAGGCAAGGTCTTATCTAGGCTTATAACGGGAGTAGAGCCCACTAGAAGGACAGAGGAGGACGTGGTGGACGGGTTACCATGGATTTAGCTCTACTCCGGACGTGGCTACGTTTTTGTGGAGAAAGACCAGGTTATGGAGAAATGATAGTGGATAGCTAGAAACTTTAAGCAAGGAAAGGGATCTACAGCGGGCCATGGAGCAGCCAGGTGGTGCCCATCCTCACCACCCAGGCCTTTGCCTAGAGAACAGGGGTTGGGAGCAAAAGGTCTGACTTGGTGCCCTCGGTGGCTTCTGGAGCGTGTTTCCACCAGGAGCCACCCTCTTCTCCAAGGTGGCATCAGCTACATGAAGCAGAAGAGCCATTTGCTTCTAGGGCTTGGACACGTCTTCATGGCCTGATGCCATGAAGCGAAGAGCTCTAACAGCACACAGGGCTGTACTTCAGCTGAGCCGTCTACCAACGGTGGCTAAACCGGCGTCTTTCAGCTGTGTTGCATCTTCCCAATTTTTTTTGTTCATGCTTGGGGTGGTTGTGGGGTTGTTGGGTTTTTTTTCGTTTGAGTTTGTTTTAGTTTCTCTTTAAGCTGACAGGGTAAAAGAAGGTAGGACTGCGTGGGAAAGGAAGCCTTTCCTCACCAGAAAGGAATGAAAGAAAAACTGCGAGTTTCTCTCGTCCAGCCTCAGCCTGTCACTTCTGGAGCTGGATGAGGCACTTCATTCTAATTTCTGCCCTGTGCTGTGCTGAGCCATGGCACCGCGGTGACACTTGCTGAGACAGGGCTACCTGGTCGGTCTCGCTGTGCTCAGAAAGCCACGCGCTGCAAGGGGCATCGCACTTACCCTCCACAAACCGAAGCACGGCTCCGAATTCAAGGCGTCACCGACTATTTTCATGGGAAGAAGAAATCCATGGCAGAGGCTGGAGTGCCACAGTACAGCCTTGTTGGGTTTGTTATTTTTTTAATAAATGCTTCTTGTAAAACCCATCACCCGCAGGCAAGCAGTTTGTACTCATCCATAACGGCAGCCTCCAAAGTTAGATTTCCCCCTTCTGCACGTTGTTTTCCCCAACTCTGCCGCTTTCGTTGCAGCGAGCAACGGAGAGGCTTCGGCAGCTCGTCGCCGGGCCCTGAAATGCAGCAGGATGTGGGATCCCCGGCCCTGTCAAATTTAAAGATTTAGTTGTGCTGGTGGTCAGAGAATTCATTTAAAATGCCACCGTGCCCTGCAAGATTGTGTCTGGCTCTGCCAGGCAGTTACGTGTAGCATTATATAGGGCACAGGGAGGTAGAGCCTCCCCACACAGCACCTCTGGATCCCCAGCAGACCCCCAGCAGACCTCCAGACATCTCGGTGTGGTTCCCAGGTCCCCAGGACCGCCATTTCTCGTGACAGCCCTATACCAGTGCTATCAGCCATGCAAACCCAGTTTATGTTGCAAAGCGACCGCTTGTCCAGTTGGATAGAACATCCAAACACGAGCAAGCGCATTTCCAGTTTCCTGCATTTCCAGGGTCCTGAAAATAGTCTTATTTTATGCCAGGCCAACTAATGAATTTTCAGTTCATTATGAATTGAAATTATGCTAATTATGAATTATTATGAAACTTCCAGAGTTGATTACGCTGGAAATGCTGTATTTTTTTTCCCCCGCCCATTTACTACCTTCTCAATATAATGCAAATACAGCTAACGAGTTGGTTTAGTATCATTTGGCCGTATTCCAATCCTTATTTCAGTACATAGCGGGCAACTCAGGGACTTTAGAACAAGTCGTCCAGGAGCCTTTTACAGCATATGATAAAATACAACATGTGGTAGGGAATTAAACCGTCTCCGGGAAAGAACAGCGTGTGATGTCCTCGTTTGAACCAGCAGCCTCCGAGTCCTGCAGCGCTCGCTCATTAACACCAGTGCCACCAGCACCGGCCCGCTCGCCATAGTGGTGCTTCTTCTGATAAGCCAATATCCTTCCGAGCACAGAGGCACATATTTAATGCCCAACACAAGAGAATTCCCACCAGTCCGACCAGATGTGCTGAAGCGATTTGGTGGGCTGGGACGAAAGTTGGTGGAAGGCAGATAAAATCATAGAATCACAGAATGGTTTGGGTTGGAAGGGACCTTAAAGACCATCTAGTCCAACCCCCTGCCCTGGGCAGGGACACCTCCCACCAGACCAGGTTGCTCCAAGCCCCGTCCAGCCTGGCCTTGAACCCCTCCAGGGATGGGGCAGCCACAGCTTCTCTGGGCAGCCTGGGCCAGGGGCTCACCACCCTCACAGCAAAGAATTTCTTCCTAATATTTCATCTAAATCTCCCCTCTTCCAGTTTGAAGCCATTACCCCTCGTCCTATCAGTGTACTCCCTGATAAAGAGTCCCTCCCCAGCTTTAAACTAAAATGCGTTAGTTTAATAGATGCACTTTTTTAACAGGCAGCTTGGCAATTACATATTATGGCTTAATACCTCTTTCAGTAGTGGGTAGCTACTTTTAAAGCTTTGCTCTGCTTTTCAGTTTCTTTTTTTACACCCGACCACATAAACGGAGAGAAGATTTAAGTGGGTTTAGTTCCTGTACAAAGATGCTGTAGCCAACCGCGCTTAACATAGAACTAATCATAAATTAGTGGATTTGGACGGACTCTGGTGTCTATACTGGCTAAGAAGGAAGAGCTCCAGGATAATATCTAGCCCTGACAAAAATAAATTAACACCATTTTCCACACATACGTTCATTTAAACATGAAGAAAATTTGAATTTATATATATTTATATAATTTAAATTTGGGAAAATATGTATGTTACTGTAGACATCTATTTAGACCAACTTTGCACTTTTTGGTTGATCGTTTTTTATTCCGTTCCAACTTGCATCTTTTCACAAATGACTTCTAGTTGAAGAACAGGAAAGCAGACCTGTTCTTTATTTCTCTGAAATATCATCACGCCACCATCACCTTGCATTTCACAAGCCTAGTATGGAACGCATGAGATTTCAAAGTCTTTCTTGTTATTCTGCGACACTTTTGGCTGCAGGGTAATCATTTTTGGACGGATTTGGCTGGGAAGATCATGGGGCTCCTTATAGTCATCATGGGGGCAGGACTCTAATTGCACTCATGGAGGCACCACCACCCCTGCCCTGCTTGGCCCGTGTCTCCCCGCGTTCCCGTATTTCCATTTCCATTTATATTTACCTGCGAGTCTGAACTTTCCAGAGTTTTAGCACGCTTGGTTTTGATAGATAATTGCTACGGTCCCGTCATATGTTTTACTCGGAGCTGATTCTTCTGCTACCAGCTGTAATTCCGTCTTAGCCTAGTTTTGGTCAAGGAATATGAAATGCTCCCTTATTCCCCGAGCAACAGATGCAAATATCATCCTGAGGACGGGAAGCTTATCAAATGCCCAGCACAACACTTTTCAGTGGTGTCTCAAGAAATGCTTTGTCCTGTGTTTCTTTGAGTGGAGCCACGGCGTTCTGACCTTGGGATCACGCTGGAGTTTTACCTTACAGAAGCTGGGAGGGAGCAAGTTGTCATTTTTATTTATTTTCCTAAAGAAATCGTAACTCAGCCCATCTTTTTATGGGTTAGTCAAATACACTACAGAACAACGCTTGGGTTTATCCCTTTTTTTTTTTTTTCCCTTTTGCAATCTGCAAACGGGGTTTCATTTTTTTTTTGATAAAAATTGGTTTTGGTGGTACCTGGGGGATGCAGTGATGAAACCAAAGGAAACCTCAGGGCCCTTTTCCCGACGGAGAAGCATCAGCCAGTGCTGGACGATACCTGCCAGGCCACAGGTACCTGCTCCCAGCTTCTCTTCCTGGAGCCTTAGCAAGGATTTCAGGCCAGACTTGCACAACGGTTGATGCCAAAAACTTCCTGACTTGCCGCTCAGTCTCTACCACCCACCCCCTTCCAAAAGCCCCGTGGGGTGTGAGTCCTCCCTGCGCCGCTATCAGCCTTCGTAAGGGAAAATCATACCAACTATTCATATGAAAATCAGGCCCGTGTTGCTATTGTGTGTGTCAGGTGCTTTTGAGGGAAATTTTGGTTGCAAAGTGTGATTTCACAACCATAAGTTGGGCATTTATTCTTTTTCTTCTTTCTTTCTTTCTTTCTTTCTTTCTTTCTTTCTTTCTTTCTTTCTTTCTTTCTTTCTTTCTTTCTTTCTTTCTTTCTTTCTTTCTTTCTTTCTTTCTTTCTTTCTTTCTTTCTTTCTTTCTTTCTTTCTTTCTTTTTCTTTCTTTCTTTCTTTCTTTCTTTCTTTCTTTCTTTCTTTCTTTCTTTCTTTCTTTCTTTCTTTTTCTTTCTTTCTTTCCTCCCTTTCTTTTCTTTCCTTTCTTTCCTTTCTTTCTTTCTTTCTTTCTTTCTTTCTTTCTTTCTTTCTTTCTTTCTTTCTTTCTTTCTTTCTTTCTCTCTTTCTTTCTTTTCTTTCTTTCTTTTCTGTCTTTCTCTCCTTCTCTCTTTCTTTCTCTCCTTCTCTCTTTCTTTCCTTCTCTCTTTCTCTTTCTTTCTCTCTTTCTCTCTCTTTCTTTCTCTCTTTCTTTCTTTCTTTCTTTCTTTCTTTCTTTCTTTCTTTCTCACTTCTTTCTTTCTCTTTCTTCCTTCCTTCCTTTCTTTCTCTCTTCCTTTCTTCCTTTCTTTCTTTCTCTCTTCCTTTCTTCCTTTCTTCCTTTCTTTTCTTTCTTTCTTCCTTTCCTTCTTCCTTCCTTTCTTTCTTCCTTTCTTTGTTTCTCTCTTTCTCTCTCTCTTTCTTTCTTTCTGTATTTCTCTCTTTTCTCTCTTTCTTTCTGTATTTCTCTCTTTCTCTTTTGGTTTCTTTTTCTCACCTCTAACGCAGACACGGAAAAATAAAGTGCTATTTCTTCTTAGGCTAAGAGAAATATGTGACTTGTCATAATAACCGCAGTGGGTGTACAAAGCTGCACCTTCTCTTGTGTGATGCTTTACTAATAACTCAGAAACTCAGGCTTAAGCAGTTTTCTTTGGCTAAACTTCACTCCAGAGGGAGTCTGAGATTTCCCTGCACCTGGGGAGATACCAAGGGAATGTTTTCTATAAAGCCGGCTGATATTTAATTGGGATTAGTGACTGGAAATAAGGAGTTGAAACAGTTGCACTGAATCCAGCCATTCCTCCATCGACCGCAGCATGGGAACCGCTCACTGCAAAGTTAGCGAGTTACTAAAACCAGTCCTTTTTAGTGAAATTTCACTTCTTCTCTCGGTTTTGGGATGAAACGATTCCAGAAAGAAGTTCCCGTTTCTTTTCTTCGCTCCCTTCCCTGCAGCGGGGCCGCGCGGAGCCCTTTCCCCTGCCCGTGCCCGGGCAGCCCCAGCTGCAGGGGAGGGGAAGGGCTGCCACAAATGGCTCACACAACCCAGCGGCAGTTTGAAAGAGAAAACTCTTCACGGATTACACCCTGAAATGCTGCAGGGTGATGGCATCCTGCTGAAGGCAGACCAAAACTGATGCCTAGAGCATCTCCTGCCCACGCACGGAGCGAGCCGTACCGGTGCGAACAAGCGAGATACCTAAGAACTTGCGTGACTCTTCGTTGCACGGGGCTTAAGGGAAGTGATAAACCCTCACGGGGTACTCTCACCCGCTCCTGAAGCGCAAAGAAGATGCGTGCTTCTCCCTTAGATAGGTAAGCTGGGCTCAAAAACAGGCGATTTAATGCAGATCAGGGACTGCTGTGTGCCAGGCTCCTGTCTCAGCACCGCCCTGGCAAAGCGGGGGTGACATCTGAGATATGTGTCATCTGCTGTTGCCTTTGGAAATTGCCTCACTGCTGCTAGAAAAAAAAAAAAAAAATCAGTTCAGGTCTCAGTATCCGCTCACGAGCTCTGGATTCACGGCACGGCAAAGCAGAGATGAGGGACCAGCTCAGGGTACGGAGACTCCATCCCCAGCACGACATGGAGCTGGGATCTCCCCTGGCTCAGCTTTATGCAGGGGACAGGCGCTCTCGGGTGGGGTGTCAAGAGGCACCCCTGCTCCTCAGCCCTGCGCTGGCCCTGTCCCCAGGGTCACTCGTCACCAGACAGCTGGGAAATCGGTCCACCTCTAGCCCGCTCCCTCTCGCCGCTGGTCCCCAAGGGGACACGGAGCATCCGTCTGGGCACGCATGCCGTGACCACGTGTGGGACATCCACCCCGGCTCAGCACACGTGCCAACCGCTGTCAGAGAAGGAAAGTGAGGGTGGCTGGTGTGAACTTTCCCCAGCTCTGCAAGTCCTGTGCAGTGAAACAGCATTTCGTCCACGCCTGCTAAGGAATGGTCAAACTATCAGCGAAGCAACAAGATAAAATAAATTTCTGGTTAGAGCTGATTACCTGTGTTTATTTCTTTGAAAAACCTTTAAATAAGGAGAAAAAAAGTTCTTGGTTTGATCTTGGTTTCCGGAGAAGCAGCCGTGCCAGAAAAGTCTTCACAGATTACACCCTGAAATTACACCCTCAGCAGTAAATTCTGCTCAGAAAGTTCTCAGCAGCCACTTTCATTCAAGATGGAAAGAAAGGGTAGAAGAAGTCTGCAGGCAGAGAGAAGGCAGGAGAAACAGCCAGTATCACCCTTCTCTCCTCCCCCTTCCCTTCCCTTTTCATCTCTAGGCTCTGTAGCTAAAGTTCTCAAGACTCTCAAAGGTACAGAGGGCTGGAGATGGCCCCGGAATGACCGCAGAGCTTGTCACAGCCCATCACCCCGCCGGCTGGGCTGTGCAGGGACGCTGTCGTGGTTTCAGCTGGGATGGAGTTCACTTTCTTGCTAGCAGCTGCTGCGGTGCTGTGTGTCGGGTTTGGGATGGGAATAGTGTGACAGGGCACTGTGGGTTTGGGTTGTTGCTGAGCTCTCAAGGCCTTTTCTGGCTCCTCACCCCACCCCACCAGGAGCAGGCTGGGGGGCACAAGAAGTCGGGAGGGGACACAGCCGGGAGAGCTGACCCCAACTGACCACAGGGATATTCCATGCTATGGGACGTCATGCTCAGCGTATGAAGCTGGGGGAAGACAAAGGAAGGGGGGGACGTTGGGAGCGATGGCGTTTGTCTTCCCAAGTCACCGTTAGGCGTGATGGAGCCCGGCTTTCCTGGAGATGGCTGAGCACCTGCCCGCCCATGGGAAGCAGGGAATGAATTCCTTGTTTTGCTTTGCTTGCGTGTGTGGCTTTTGCTCTACCTATTAAACTGTCTTTATCTCGACCCACCGGTTTTTTCCTCACTTTTACTCTTCCGATTCTCTCCCTGATCCCAGCCTGGGGGGTTGAGCGAGCGGCTGCGTGGTCCCTGCTGCCGGCTGGGGCTGAACCACGACAGATGCTCGGCACAAGCGGCTCCGCCGAGGGCAGGGCTCTCCGAAGCAGGCAAAGTGGGGCTGAGCTAAGGCCACGCGTCCTGCAGTTCCACACCCCCCCTGCAAAAACAAATCCTTTCTAAGCACCTGCTTCCCCTTTGAAAGAAAGTTAACACTCTTCAGTGAAAACCAGACAGCAGCGTGACAGAAGAGCTTTTAAAAAAAACTCTCAAAAATGGGTTTGTCCGTTGCACACGACGGGCTTTTTTCTTTGCACGACCAGAAGTACAGATGTGCCAGACATTTGCCTCTTCAGGGGGTGCCGTACCCTGAAGGTACCGTGATGACAGACAGCCCGGGAGCTCTTTCCGTAGCAGCGGGGACCGGCAATGCTCTTGCTCATGCTCAGCCACTGATGCTTGAAAGCACCGTTCATGCCAGGTGGCCACCCAGCGTCGGCCGTGCTTCTTCCAACCCACCTTTCATCCAAGTTCCCACGCAGTTAGTGCAGCGATGATTAGCTACCTGCTGTTTTTAGTCCCTTGGTGCAGTTACGCTGCTTCAGTCCTCACCACAGGACCCTCAAGCAAAGGTCAGTCCTGGTTCAGGTTGGTGCCCGGGGAAGCCATCGCCACCACAATGCTCCTGCACACCCATCCCACTGCCTTCATCCCGGGGCATCTGACGACGAACAACCGCTCTCTTGCAACCGTCTCTCTCCATTTGATGCCCCAGTGACCCGGTAAAACTAGTTTTTGTGGGTCTCAGCTGGGCTCCCGCAGAGGTTGGACCAGTTACATGTGCCCTTGGAGCATCACTGAAGACTCTCCTTTGCTGGTCTCTTCTCACAGGTAATTAGCGATAGAACAAGAGGGAATGGGTTCAAGCTGCAGCAGGGTAGGTTTAGGCTGGACATTAGGAAAAAATTCTTCCCAGAAAGAGTGGTGAGACACTGGAATAGGCTGCCCAGGGAGGTGGTGGAGTCACCATCCCTGGATGTGTTTAAGACTTGTTTAGATGTGGTGTTGGGGGATATGGTGTAGGGGAGAACTTTGTAGAGTGGGGTTGATGGTTGGACTCGATGATCCCAAGGGTCTTTTCCAACCTAAATGATTCTATGATTCTATAATGCATTTGTCCAGGTAACGGAGATTTAATGTGCGCCCAAACCACGCGCAGGATTTGGGGAAATCTGAGCACGTATGTCACGTTTTCGCTTCCCTAGCCTGCATATCTGACGAAATCAGAATGCTTTTTTTTTAACCATTATCAGGCAACTGCTCTGAAGCAGCTGAAGAGTCGTACTTTTTCACACAACACTTACCTGGACGGAGAAACTCGTTGCCAGGGGATATTGGAGTGGCTAAACACATCAACAGGGGCAAAAAGGAATTAGGCAAATTTTTTGCCAGGTGTCTCCATCACGACTATTAAATAGGGTCACTCAGATGCAGCCGCCAGCTCGTAAACTCTCCGAGTTGCTGATCGGTAAACGCTGGGAGGATTTACCAAGGAAAAAGTCACCCTAAACTTGCCCTGGCTCCGATAATCTTCTCCAAAATACCTGTTCCAAGTCATGGCTGGAGACAGGATACCGGTCCAGTCGGGCCAGTGATCTGACGCACATCCCCGGCCTCCTGTTGTAAAAACTATCGTGTGGCTGAAATAATTAATCAGCTGGAAACCGTCCAAACCCAAAGAACAATGCCACGGCGCTCAGCACATATTTACTCAGTCGGGGGGGAAGCAACCAGAAAACAGCGTTTTGCTCCAAGCGGTGCAGAAACACCCACCAGCGACAGACAAAAGCGGGGGGAGAGGGCAGTCCCTGCGGAAGGTACGGTCGGAATTCCCCAAAAACTGCTGCCCAAAGTCGTGACGAAAATGGAGCTGAGCCCAATGCTCTGGGGCAACGTTGCCCATCTGATAGCAGACGCACCCGTATTCGCAGGAGACACTCAGTTCAGCAGGATATTAAGTAGAAACGGGGCCAGAGAAGAATAATCTTTAATTTAAAAAAAAAAAAAAGTTTATAGATAATTTATACTGGTTTATTTGTAAGCATGAAGGTAAGCAGCTCGGAAACAAGGGGGTCAGGCTCTGGATCCTGGAGAGCAGCGATGATGTGCGGTGTGGGGTTCCCGGTGGAGAAGGCATCAGGTGTGACTTTCCAGGGCAGCACTGCGGCAAAAACACCTCCTGGTAATTTTTGGATGCGTAAGGAGACGTGCAGACTGCTGGGGGAAGGATGGGGCTGACTGAACGAATGGTGCTTAACTTTGTGAAAGGGGCTGCTGGTAGATTAAGGGGCGCATAAATGACCTTCAGACCAAGCTGAAGGCCAGAAGACACTCCTAAGAGCAAGGTCTTCACCAGCTTGGATTCTGCCAGTAATCCAGAAGAACTGGCCTCAGCCAATGGAGATAAATTTTATCATGTGGATAAAATTCCCGGCGTAAACTGGGCACAGATTTTTACCCAAGAGCATGATTCACCCTTCCAAGGATGAAGGTCCCTTTTCTTCTCAAACCAAGACACGGCATTCGGACAGGTGACCCAGGCTTCGGCCAAACACAGCTGGTTTGCCACCAGGAGAGGTGTCTGGGCAAAATGCAACTGGCTTGTGGGCTACGGCCATTCCCGCCAGCCTGAGCCCTCTGGCCATCAGGGTATGGCTGTGTAGGCCCTGTGCTCCTGAGGCAGAGGCACCAGGGCACCAGCAGAGCTGGTGTGGGTAGCTCCTGGAGGTCCTGGAGGAGAGCGTTGCTAATTATCTCTGTCCTAACGAGGAGCTTGGGTGGTTACCTAATGCAGGATTTAGGGATATACCGTGGGAGCTGTTGTAGCTCTGAGGGACAAGCCACTTTTTTCTCCAGATCAACCAAAGCCACCCAAACAAGCAGAGGAGGTACCGGTTGGGATGTCCTTCCCCAGACCTCATGGCAGCACTTCTCTAGAAACCCTCAACCCCACTTTCCTCCATCCTTGATCTCCAGTAGCGTTCAGGTCCCCTTCTGGGCTTTGGAGCCCAACCCCATCCCTGACGGCCTCCCTCTCTTCCACTGGAGGCGACCTGCTCGGGTCGGGCAGCTTCGGACGGCTCTTTAAAACCCAAGCCGATCTTCGTAACAACTTCCTTGAAGTCAGCACGCGAAGAAACGTCCAAAGGATGACAAAAATAAACGCGGCAGCTGCACCCCCGCCGAGCCCAGGCTTTCCTTTGTAAGGCAATCGGGCTGCCCGGCGCCACGCGTCATTTAGCACAGAGAAAGGAAAAAAAAACAACAACAACAAAAACCCAAATAAAACTCTTGTTTAGAGGGTGCCAGCCACCACCACTGATGGACAGAGTGCATCTGGCCACCGGTACCGGCTGCCGGCCGGGCGCTGGGGCTGTTTGCGCTGCCGCCGAGGGAAGGGAAGGCACCGCACCTCCTGCCGGCTTTACCTGGCGTGACCCGGCCGGGAGGTTGCTTGAGCTTGGCTGTTTATGGGTAACGATCCTAACGAAGCGGCCAGGGATACGGCCCTCCTGCGCCTGAACGCCCTCCGTCCCCTGGAGCAGCGAGAAGCTGCTTACAGAGGGAGATCGTGTTTGGTTAATTAAAGCACATATATAAAAATATCACCCCTCTGACGGATGCTCCCTTAGCCAATTCCCTTTTTTTCCCTTTCATCGAGGCTACTTTACCTCAAATTAGCATTTGCTGCAGACAGTCAGAGCAGATCTGTGGGATGGGGTAACTTCTTCCCGCAGCTAAACCCGCAATGAACTTGATTTAGCATCATCTCTCTGCCGGTAAAGACCTTATTCAGACGGAAACTTAACAGATTTAAGTAAAACTATTTGGAACCTAGTTAACCAGATTTCTGTAAATAAATGTGGACTTGCTGTAAGCGTAATTCCTTGGTATTTATCGCGCTGCTCTGGTTTCGCTTCTCTTCCATCCCATCTGGAACCTGAAACCGCATAAAACCATAAAAAGAACAGGCTCTAGTGACGGTAACTTCAGCAGAGGCGGCCACCGGGGCCAGGCAGAGGAAGGCAAAGGAATTTAGTGTGTCCTGAGCTCCCCAGCTCACGTTTACCAGTTGCTGGGCTGGCGGGGAGCACCGTGCTGCCGCTCTCCAGCTGCAGCGGGAGTCGGCTGGGATGCTCGGCTGCATCCCGGTCCTCAAGGGTTGGGATGCTCGGCTGCATCCCGGTCCCCAAGGGAGGATGCGCTCTGCCTGGCACGGAGCGTGTGGTCCCCAGGGGAGTGGAGAGGGCAAGGCACGGCAGAGCGGGTCGCTGATCTCTAGGTAACTGATCCTAAACTGATTTTTGGGTTTTTTTTCAGGTAATTTGCACTGAATTTCGATTCTTTTTTGAAGACCCCTTTGAAACGCTCATGGATGAGGTCTTGTATCAGCTTTGCTCATGCTCGTCATCTACATTTTACCTTTAAATCTTCCTCCGACCAAAGAGAAATGCTCATAAATTCGCTCTGTAGTACCAAGAAACTCGTGTTTCCAAGCAGCAGTCGCTGGAGACATAGCGATACCCTCCCGAAATGCACCGCGCCACGGCACTGTAAGGCCTTCCAGCAAAACAGGAACCATCTCATTTTCTCCAGCAAAGTATGGCAAACGCAAAAGGAAGCTGCAGAAAGTGCAAATACAAGGATGAGTCACGCCGCGTGTGCCGGGGCAGCGGAAACCTTCAGGGAAACAGCAGCTTTTAGGGAAAGGCGCCTTGAAGAACGTTGTTTGCAGAGCCCTTCCCTCGCACCGGCGGCGACGTGGCTGCGCGGAGGAGGGTACCACGGGTACCGCAGCACCCCGTGGGCAGGGGCAGCGTCCCATGAAGGCGGACGGGCTGCATGGGTACATGTGTGCCCCCACCGGTGCAGGGCTGCCCAAACCGGGCTCCCTGCATTTTGCTGGGAGGAGTGAGGTGGTGCTTCGGGGCAGGGGAATCACAGAATCATAGAACCATAGAATGGTCACAGTTGGAAGGAACCTTTAAAGATCACCCAGTCCCACCCCCCTGCCCTGGGCAGGGACACCTCCCACCAGCCCAGGTTGCTCCAAGCCCCGTCCAGCCTGGCCTTGAACCCCTCCAGGGATGGGGCAGCCACAGCTTCTCTGGGCAACCTGGGCCAGGGGCTCACCACCCTCACAGCAAAGAATTTCTTCCTAATATCTCATCTGAATCTCCCCTCTTTTAATTTAAAATCATTCCCTTCGTCCTGTCACTCCCTTCCCTGATCCAGAGTCCCTCCCCAGCTTTCCTGGAGCCCCTTTAGGGACTGGAAGGGGCTCGAAGGTCTCCCCGGAGCCTTCTCTTCTCCAGGCTGAACCCCCCCAGCTCTCTCAGCCTGTCCTCACAGCAGAGGGGTTCCAACCCTTGGAGCTCCTCACCCCACCCCACCAGAAGCAGGCTGGGGGGCACAAGAAGTCAGGAGGGGACACAGCCGGGAGAGCTGACCCCAACTGACCACAGGGATATTCCATGCTATGGGACGTCATGCTCAGTGTATGAAGCTGGGGAAGACAAAGGAAGGGGGGAACGTTGGGAGTGATGGCATTTGTCTTCCCAAGTCACTGCTAGGGATGGTGGAGCC
This sequence comes from Larus michahellis, assembly GCF_964199755.1. Lineage (NCBI taxonomy): Eukaryota > Metazoa > Chordata > Aves > Charadriiformes > Laridae > Larus > Larus michahellis. The sequence continues at coordinate 81,372,013 of NC_133900.1, read as the reverse complement.
CGGCTTTCCTGGAGATGGCTGAGCACCTGCCTGCCCATGGGAAGCAGGGAATGAATTCCTTGTTTTGCTTTGCTTGAGTGTGTGGCTTTTGCTCTACCTATTAAACTGTCTTTATCTCGACCCACCGGTTTTTTCCTCACTTTTACTCTTCCGATTCTCTCCCCCATCTCAGCTCGGGGGGGTTGAGCGAGTGGCTGCGTGGTCCTATCTGCCAGCTGGGGTTAAACCACGGCACCTACAGACACCCCGAGCACTGCTGGAGGCTATTTATGAGAAGGTGAAAGCACCCAGCCATTTCAGTCACTAACTGGAGAAAATCGGGAGCTGGATGGTCGGTGGGGCCATGCCAACCAGTGGGAGGGCACGCAGGAGAAGGGGACCAGGGAGGGATAAAGGAGGAACAGACCCAAAGGGGCATGAAGCAGGTTCCAGCTGCCGGAGTCCATGCACGTGTGAAATGGTTAAAACCCGGCCAAAGAAAGCAAGAGGCCAGGGGAAGCGAAATGGAAAACAAAAACAAATGGGGGAGGAGGCTGGGCAAAGCGGAGAAGGCAGTTGGGGACAGCCTGCCCAGGGGGTGAGACGGACCCCAGCGCCACAGGCCTTAAATAAGGTTTAACACCCATTAGGTCTCCGGGGGCTTGCACCAGAAACAAGCCCGCACCCCTGTTTCCGTGTCCGTATTTTCGTGCCCGTCGGAGATCCGCATTCAGAAAGGTGTCCTGGCTGCTGTGCCCACCAGACCCGCGCCTCGCCACACGCCACAGGAACAAAAAAAAGGGCATTTAAAATGTTACAGCAGGTCAGGTGGCATTATTTTTTTTTTTTTTTTTTAGTTCTTTGAAAAAAGGAAGAAAAAAAAAAAAACACAACAAAAAACCTCAACAAATTTGCCTGAGAGTAAAAATACTACCGAAAACTGAAACTTGACAAGAGCGACTGTGAGAGATAACACCTTTAAACGGGCACATGCAAAAAGCGAGTGCTACAGCGAATGTCCTCGGCCCCCGCCTGGTTTCCTGCTGCTCCCCCCTAACCCCCCTCATGTTTCAGGGCAGAAAACGGCGAGGGGTTAATAACGCAGCACCCCGGCAACCCCCCGGCCTGCCGCCCGGGTTTGAGCCTCTTAAAAGTTCGCCTTCTTCTAAGAAAGAGCCTGGAAAAACATATGCAAAGGCCCGGAGTTCAAAGGGCAGGACGAGGCGTGTAAATCAGCTGAGAAGCCGAACATCAAAGGAGGGGAGGGAACGAAGGCGGCGCTGCCAGGTATCCTCCGGAGAGGAGCGACAGCACTCAAAGCCGTAGTCCTTACAAAATTAAAATAAAACCAGTAACTCGGATTCCTCTCCACCATCCCTACCCCAACAGGAGCCTGTATAAAACAAGGACCTGTTTTCCACCCGTGTTTCACCCCCTGATGCCCGTCCAAAATTATCTCTGAGCACAGAACTGGTGGAGGAGGGCGGGCAGCGCCACAGCGCAACCTTTCAGCTCCTGCTCAATTATTTACTCTACAGGCGCGTAACTGAGAGCAGAACCGGCCCAACGGAGGCACCTATCATCAGCTGCTCATCAAAATATAACACCCTGAACTCGGACAGGGCTTCCTCTGCCTTTGCTGATTTATTTAAAGCTGCCACACACAGAGAAAAGCTCATTCGAGGAGCTGTAACGTCCAGCGGTTGGATTTCATGCATCCCAAGCCTTACTGCAACCACCGTCACCTCCTCGGAAAGCCCAGGGTGCCGGACAAAGCGCCGTCCGTGGCAGCAGTCGTTGTTGGCCCCCGTGGTTTCCTTCCTCCTCATCACTATTTTCATTACTGTTGACAGAAAAATGCTGCACCTGCCGCTTGTACCGCAGAGGAGGAAACCCTCCACCAAACACTCGCTGAAAAGGTCATCAGGCTGTTTCTTCTGCCATGGCATCAGCAGGGAATGGAGTTAAATCCAGTCGGTGGCCAGTCACAAGTGGTGTTCCCCAGGCCTCAGCATTGGGGCCTGCTCCCTTTAACATCTTTATCAACGACCTGGACGAGGGGATCGAGTGCACCCTCAGGAAATTGGCAGATGACATCAAGTTGGGCGGGAGTGTTGATCTGCTGGAGGGTAGGAAGGCTCTACAGAGGGATCTGGACAGGTTGGATCGATGGGCCAAGGCCAATGGTATGAGGTTCAACAAGGCCAAGTGCCGGGTCATGCACTTGGGTCACAACAACCCCATGAACGCTACAGGCTTGGGGCAGAGCGGCTGGAGAGCTGCCTGGTGGATTGGTGTGTTGGTTGACAACACAGGTTGACAACAACCAGGAGGTGTTGGTTGACAGCTGGCTGAATATGAGCCTGCAGTGTGCCCAGGTGGCCAAGAAGGCCAACAGCATCCTGGCCTGTATCAGGAATGGTGTGGCCAGCAGGACTGTCGTGGTGACCATTCCCCTGTATTCGGCACTGGTGAGGCCCCACCTCGAGGGCTGTGGACAGTTTTGGGCCCCTCACCACAAAAAAGACATTGAGGTGCTGGAGCGTGTCCAGAGAAGGGCAACGGAGCAGCTGAGGGAGCTGGGGGTGTTCAGCTTGGAGAAAAGGAAGCTGAGGGGAGACCTTCTCGCTCTCTGCAACTCCCTGAAAGGAGGGGGTAGCCAGGGGGGGTCGGTCTCTTCTCCCAAGGAACAGGCGATAGGACAAGGGGAAATGGCCTCAAGTTGTGCCAGGGGAGGTTTAGGATGGACCAGAGCCCCGTCCAACCTGACCTTGAATGTTTCCAGGGATGGGGCATCTACCACCTCGCTGGACAACCTGGGCCACTGATTCACCACCCTCGTTGTAAAAAATTTCTTCCATATATCTAGTCTGAATCTTCCCTCTTTTAGTTTAAAACCGTTACTCCTCGTCCCATGGCTTCCCTCCCTGATCCAGAGTCCCTCCCCAGCTTTCCTGGAGCCCCTTTAGGGACTGGAAGGGGCTCTAAGCTCTCCCCGGAGCCTTCTCTTCTCCAGGCTGAACCCCCCCAGCTCTCTCAGCCTGTCCTCACAGCAGAGGGGCTCCAGCCCTCCCAGCATCTCCGGGGCCTCCTCTGGCCCCACTCCAGCAGCTCCGTGTCCTTCTGCTGTTGGTGCCCCAGAGCTGGAGGCAGCACTGCAGGGGGGTCTCCACCGGGGTACAGCAGAGGGGCAGAATCCCCCCCTCGCCCTGCTGCCCACGCTGCTGGGGATGCAGCCCAGGCTGCGGGGGGTCTCTGGGCTGTGAGCGCACGTTGCCGGCTCACGTCCAGCTTTTCACCCGCCAGCACCCCAAGTCCTTCTCGGCAGGGCTGCTCTCCATCCCTCCATCCCCAGCCTGTGCTGATACCGGGGGTTGCCCCGACCCAGGGGCAGGACCCTGCTCTTGGCCTTGTTGAGCCTCACGAGGTTCCCTTGGTCCCACTTCTCCAGCCTGCCCAGGTCCCTCTGGATGGCATCCCGTCCCTCGGGCCTGTCACCGCACCACTCCGCTGGGTGCCATGGGCAAACTTGCTGAGGGTGCACTCAGTCCCACTGTACACTCTTGAAGGCCACCATCGCACAACCCCATCCTGTGGCCATCTCCCGGCTCCCCTACCAGAGCCAGTGTCTGGGAGGGAGAGGCTGGAGCAGCACTAGCTCCTCATCTTTGGGGGAGGCCCCAGCTGCAAGCAGGGTGAGAAAGAAAAGAGAAAGAGGGCAAGATGCCTGCGAGGGAGGGATGGAGCGGGGTGGCCAGGTGGTTGCACACAATCAGGAAGAGAGGCCACTGCTACAGGCTGGGGGGAAAAAAACAAGGGCCTGATCCTGGAGAGTTTTGAGGTGACTCACCCATCGTCACTCTGAACAGGATTTGAATGTCTTTGTGTGCGAGGATCTCGCCAGGCTCCGGGACGGCGTCAGGAGTGGCAGTCCCAGACCGCAGCGGGAACCTGGGTTGTAGCATTATGTGACTCATAAGCGCACCTGGGTAAATTTATGCTTGGGGGGATTACTTCATTTTTTTCCATGTTCTCCTTTTTTCCCCATTATTTCAGTTGTTTTACAGAAAGGATGATCCCGCCTTTGCAGGAGTCCTCTAGCAGTTCCCTCGGCCCCTTCCAAACCCAAGGAAAAAAGAAATCATTTGCATTTGTTTATTAACTTTCCTGCAAAAAAAAGGACGTGCCTGGACTTAGCTTTCCTGGGCAAGGGAAAAGATCCCCTCCAAACAGTTCTAGCCCAGCTTCCCTCAACTGCTTTGCCTGTAAATTCATCTACACACAGGTATATACATTCGCCCTATAGAAACACCATCTACCTCGAGGCACCATTCGCTCAGTAAACTCGTGTTCGGGATGGGAGCAGAAGAGCGTCACGTGTCAGAATCGCACCTTTTAACCCCCCAAGACCCTGTACTCAACCTCTTTTTTTTTTTTTTTTTTCCCCTTGGGCGCTACAGAAATATTTATACTTTGGTGCCTTCTCCGAGTGAGGGTGTGCTGACTCCAGTGGATTTTGAAAAACGCCAGAAACACACGCCCAGGCAACGGATGTCAGCGATCGCCGAAGGCAAAAGCACCCATAGGAAAAAGGGGGTGAATCCCCATGTGGTAAATCTGCAAATACAGGAGGAGCCTGTGCTCTATAATCTCCTTTTCGCTAAGTACCGCCACTCCTCACTTTTTCTCAGACTTCAAAGCAGCTCTCTCCACAGCTGCAGCACCTCCTGTAGCCAAGTCCCCGGCTGACACCACGGTGAGCCCCTGGCCCAGGTTGCCCAGAGAAGCTGTGGCTGCCCCATCCCTGGAGGGGTTCAAGGCCAGGCTGGACGGGGCTTGGAGCAACCTGGGCTGGTGGGAGGTGTCCCTGCCCAGGGCAGGGGGGTGGAACGAGATGGTCTTTAAGGTCCCTTCCAACCCAAACCATTCTCCAACTCCACAACCCCCCGATTTCCCAAGGATCTGAGACACATGTCATCATGCTGAACCCCATCAGCCTGTGTCCCCCCAACACCCTTGGCACAGTGAAACTACTGAGCAGGGACCCAGAAGGCAGCAGAGTCTCCATCCATGAGGATGCTCAAAATTTGACCCAACAAAGCTCTTGAGCAACCTCACCTAACTTTACATTTTGGAGCAGGGGTTGGGGCCAGGTGGACCTCCAGAGGTCCCTCCTGACCCAAACTGTTCTGCCACTCTGCAGTCACTGTCAATCAGCTCTGAAAGAAGGCGATGGATTACAAGTTCCTACAAGTTTGAGAAAACAGGCACCTGGATAGAAGAGACAGCTCTCCCTAGGTCCTCTTGGAGGAAGAAGATGCTGTGTAGGTTTAACTCTTCACTAGAAAGTTCGTAAGGAGACCAGACGGTGGGTGGGAGAGGGGCAGGCTGCGTGTGTGCCTGAACCGACAGGAGAACTTCAGCACCATCCCACACCCCAGGAAACACCTCCGAACACAGCCCAAATCCCCAGTGAATTGCTCTTCTCCAGTTCTGCTGCTCCCCAGATGACTTTTCTCCTACCTGAGCCCCGTGGACAGCCCTTTCAAGGGAATTAGACTTTGCCACAGACCTGGGCATCAGGGCTCCTCGTTAGCTGAGCTCCCCCGAAGGGGACCGCTTGGGCTGGCAGGGCACGGGCAGCACCCTGGCCACAAGCCGTGTGGGCGCTGCAAGGGCAGAGCCTGGCCCTTACCTCCCTCCCGGCCTCCGCTCGGGGAGGTTTCCACAGGATCACAAAATTGCATGACGAGATTAATTCGGTGTTACTGGTAATGCTAATGGACAGGCTTCTGGTTTCCAGCGTTTCAGAACCAAATCGGCGGTTACGCTATTAAAGGCCAGATAGTTGGGTTTTTTCAATGCCTTTGTGTAGTTTTGCAAGGACGGATAACAAACGTAATCGAACATTGCGTTTCAGAATAAATGCCTGACATCCCAGCCCGAAGAAATCCTCCTTTGCATTTACATCACCCCGCGCTTGGCCAACCGCTTTTGGTCTGAGCAAGTTGCAGAGGCGTCACCGCCTTTGCGCGGTGGATACTCTCTTTGATGGAAGAGTGTTATGGATACGTCCGGCAACTCCCGTGCTTGGATACCTCTTGGAAGAGCTTCAAACATGTAAGTCCTGGGAAGAGGGGAATTAACCGCTTATGCACGCCGTTCCCAGAGGTATGCGTGTGACTCTCCCGTTGCGCAGCTACTGGAGCAAGGTGGGGTTTAATGGTTTTGCAGCTCCTCACAGGACCAAGGGGGGATCATGCTGAGTTACCCGGCCATCGGCACGCTGGTGCCAGCTCTCGCGTGGAACGAGCGGAGGCGAGATGCGACCATGTAACTTGCTTTAGCTAAATAAAAGTTAATGCATGGGTTAAACAGGAGGTGCCTGCCTTTCCCCGTCGACTACTCCTCATTTTCAGGTGGCTGAAGGTAAGAGTAGCAAATCCTCCTCCTGGCAAGTGACAGTTTGCTTTGCAGAAAAGCATTTATATATCTAGAAAAACTCAGGTAGCCCTTGGGCAACCAGCTCCTTTCCCCAGTGACCGCACAGCTTGCTGGAGGCAGGCTCTCACCCAAAGTCACGCAGGACACACAGAAAAGGGCAGCTCGGTCCTTGCTCCTCTTTGGTAGCCCTGCTGGAGGCCAGGCTCCATGTAGGTACCTGAGTGAGCCTCGGGGACCGGGAAAGCTGAAATCTTCCGCCATAAAGGGAAAACGTGTTCCCTCTCTCAGATGGATACACAGGACTGAGGTCAGGGAGCACTTGCGTAAGAAGGTCAGACATACAAAGGGTCTTTGCAGGAAGGTACAAGGCCTCCAAGATGCTCCCTCAATGCCGTGGGTGACGGGCAGGGAGCTCAAACCATGGCTACGAACGAGGAAAACCCACTGTGTCTCACCGCATATAATGCACAGGACATGGCCGCCTTCCTGGAGGCCTGCGGAGACGTGCCAACATTTAGCACTGCCAATCTGAACGGCGAGGAGAGAGCAGGCCATCGCGGAGGTAAACAGCAGCCCTGCTTTCGGAAAAGCAAAAGCCTTGAGTCAGCTCTGTTTACTTTGGAAGACGCTTTCCAGCCCCCACACAGCCCTACCTCTGGGCTTTCTCTCAGTCTTAACTCTTAAGGCTAAAGCCAGGCTGAGCCAGAAGAAAAAGCCTCTCTCCGTCCACAGACTAAATACTCCTCGGAGGAGAAGATGAGCGCCAGCGCTTAGTTTACATCGCATGATGCTTTCCAGCCCCACACGACCAGGGTTCCTCTTCCCTCAGCCCTGACCCTCGCCCTGAGGCTCAGTCTCAGCCCCGGCGCTGCAGCCCTTCCTTTCCCAAAACAAGCCATCTCACGAGGAGGATTCAAGCGTCAGCCCTCCATTGAGTTTGGCACCCCCTTCCCAGTCCCAGCACAGCTGCAGCTCCGGGATTTCTATCCTACCTAACCCAACTCTTCCTTCCCCACAATAAAAATACATCAGGAGACAACTCTTCTCCCCGGACAGCCCCCTTCCAGCCACTCTCCACCTGCAGCTCCCAGCCACATCCCTACCCCGAGGACCCGCCGCAGGCCAGATAATTTGCCGCACCACGAAAGGCTGGAGGAAAGGGATTCATGAAGCCCAGAAGAGAATTTCCTTGCTGGAAATATTCAAGGCTAGGTTTGGCATGGTCCTGGATAACCTACTCTAAGATCTTCCTTTCAACAGAAGGTTGGACCCAATGTGCTCCAGGGGTCCCTTCCAGTCCCAGCTCTTCTGTGATCCTGAGGTCCCTTCCTAACAAACAAGAGTCCGTCATCTTAAAAGAGGCTAGGAAATACTACAGAGCAACTTCTAAACTTTAGCTGGGAAGTTTGGAAAAACCTTCAAAATACAAAGCGGACGGTGTTAAGAAAATATAAAAATAATCCCAAGTGAGCCCCAAAACCAAGGAAAAGAAAAACCTGCCATGAGTCTCATAACTCTGCTGGCAAAGGGCTTGGGATGTCAAAGACTCACTGGAACACACACACCCACAACCTCCTTGAGGATGACCAAACCTTGTGGCCTCTGGACCCAGAGGGCCACTGGAAGGCTAAACGCACAACCAAATGAACGGGACAGAGACCAGAAAGTTTACATACGATGATTTTAACCGTTATAACCATTACCGAGTTTTCAGCCTCACCTCAGCGGGTTGGTAAAACAAAACTGCAAGTTTCACACAGACGCGTGATGAAGTTCAGAATGGTGGCATCAGGTTAAGAACACAGCACAATCCTACCGTTTGCTTTCCAACAGCCAGTGAGCACATCTCCCTGTGGTACAGCCATTTCCGCGCACGTTACCGCTCGTCAGCCCCATATACAGGGCACTCGGCTCAGCTGCCTGTCGGGTTGGTATCAGAGTGTTAATCACACCTGAAGAACAATCCGTATCCACGTATTTCACATATCTGAGTCAATCCGTTCAGCTTCCAGCAGCTGGAAAAACTGCAAGAGGGTAAGTGCTCTCAACTTCTGCCCAGGCCAATGACAGCCCAAAGCGTACAGCGTTTCACAGAGCCAATGGCATGGCTCGGCCTCCACCATCACCCTGCAATCCTGCGAGCCACTGCGCACCCGTGATTAGATACTCAGTAGCTTCCCTCAAAGACCCAGAGGAATCAGAACTTGCCATCACGTGGTAGATGTTGAAAGCCTCGGGGAATGTTTATTTGACTTCTGATTCATTCCACTAATGAGGAGTTATTGCTTAAACTCCGCAAAAAAAGATTTTTCCGGACAAGGAGACTGCGAGCAAGCTAAATGGAGATCTACCAAGTACAGCTGAGCCTGTGTTGGGAGCGGGATGGACTTTCACTAGATCCCTTCCGTGAGGTGACTTGCTCAAAGCCCAACCACAGAATAAGAGCAGAAGGGGTGCCCCAACTCCCACCCTCGGCACGTGAAGCCAAACTCGAGTACGACACCTTTAAGCTCTAGTTCCTCTTTCCGCCTTCAAGCTGTCTCAAGCACAGTGCTTCCCATCCTCTTAGATGGGTACTCCAGAAACTGTAAAGGCGGCTCACGCTAATTGCTCACTCCGAGGGGTCACATTCACCTATCAAACCCATGCCACCTGGGGCTTCTGAAAGATTAAAAAAGAGAGACAAACAAGAGGATTATTAAAAATTTAACTATATACCATATTTATTATCAATCCACAGGATAATCTGATTGCTACATGAGCTCATAAAAGCTATTTCACCTTTACAAAATTAAAAAAAAAAAAAAAAAAATGTGCCACAAGGATGTAATAACTGCTGATAACCAAGGACTGAATCTTAAAATTATAAATTTGCTGTAGAAAAGATTAAAAAAAATTATATTCACTTTAGAATTTTACTTTGAATAAAATATTCCCCTGTATAAAAAATAAAAAAGCTTGCTCTGGTTAGAATTAGAGTATTTTTCTTCTTCTTTTTTTAAATCTGGGAATTTGCATAATATCTCTGTAATAGGTTTCTTTTTTTTTTTTTTCCTATTGTACCACGCGGCATTCAAGCATAGCAGATTAGAAACAAACATGAGAAAAGCAGTCTTAAAACGTATGAAATCCACATGGGAAGTTTTAACTTCCTTTCCTTTCCTCTATTCTTTAAAGACACATTAGCAAGAATAGCCTTGGAAAAGAATACAGGTGGGGAGGGACCTTCAATGTGCCATTAAGTAGAGCAAGGTAATAAAAGGCCTTTCGTAAGTGCTTTCTTAATAAGGTGCAGAAGCAGACTGCAACGTTGCTAGTACTGCACTATGTACAATATTCACAATAGATTTTTCTTTATTTAAAAATATTCCAGCTAGTTCACATTTTCTCTTCCATTCTGAGGCTTTCAGTTCCATCACAGCCTTGACAGCAAGAAGCGCAGCAGCACCACTTCCCTTGTGGTTGGTTGGTCCTCTTATGAAACACTGGAACCTGCGAGTGGGCCAAAGTTCTTGGGTTGTCTTCCTACACAGCAACCTTGGAAATCCGCCTGGGTTCAGGTGTACATACTCACGGCTGGAGTCCTGAGTTAAAAACACTCCGGCACTGGAGTCGGACACAGCAATGTTTTATATTGCCAAGGCTTTACCTTAGATTTGTCTCGTGTGCGTCAAGGGATGAACCTCTCCTAGAGAAACGTAAAATACAAAACCAAACAAAACAAAGCTAAAAAAAACCACACCGTCAAAGGCTTAGCAGCTCTTGACTCTCGACTGGGTGATGTCTGACGTTTTCTTGATGACGCTGGCCCGTGTCTCGCGGTCTGGCCGGCTGCTGCTCGTGGAGGCTGTGGACACTACTTGTGGCAGAGGGATGTCTGGGAAAGGGGGCCAGGAGCTGTTGTAAGGCAGTGGGCAGCTTTCTTCTTTGATGGTGACTTGGAGGTCAGGCTTGTTGGCTACAAAAGTTGCCATGCTGGGAAGCATATGAGAAGTGTTCCTCATTCCCAGATTGCTGAGATACTGTTTGCCTTCAATGTTTTTCTTCTGCCAGTGAAGTCGTCCCTATAAAAGGGGAAAAAAAAGGAGGGAAGACTATATGAGCAAACACAACTTTGGGAAGTGCTCCGAGTAACAAGATGAAGACGGAAACATCTCCAAAATTACCCCATCTCCAAAAGCCTGAGCCTCTAGCTGCTGGCTTTGAATGTCTTTGCTCTCACTCACTTCTCCCTTCCTGAAGTCGTGTGCCTAAACCTTGGCGGCTCTCCAGCACTCAAGAGGCTCTGCCTACTCTTCTGATGGAAAATAAAGGCCTTATTCCCAGTATATCGGAGACAAAAATGGACACGGACGACTAAACACTCAAAGCTCCAACTGGAAGTGTCTCCTCCGTTACCAGAGAGAGCATCCTCCTGCCAACAGGCAGGCACAAAGACCCAAGACCTCTCAAACAGCATCACCCAAACTGTCAACACAGATGAGGCTGCCGGGAAAATCACTGTCACTTGATGGTGTGTCCCCCATCACAGGGAGGAGGTTCACCAAGGAAAGATGAGCATCCAGTCCTTTCCCCATCACACATGCTGCAATGGCATGTTCTGTTAAAGGAGGTCTGGGGAGTCATTATTGTCAGTCTATGTACAGGCTCCACCCTAACCAAGGCACGAGAGACAACACCAAGAGGGTTCGCCGTGCCGTTATACAGCTGCACACCCTGCAGTTCTCCAAGGAGAAGGATTCAGAGGGCTTTGTAGGGTCATAGCAGGAGACAGATTTGCACGAGGCCTTCTGCAAAAAAAGCCGCTGGAGCACAGGGCACCTAAGCGCCCTAAGGGAGCTTCCCCTGGCCTCTAAGTACTCATGGAGATCGGCAGGTCTGGTCACTTGATGGCAGCCCCAAAAGAAAAGGCAAGTGCTGGTTTTGCACAGGTGCAGTTCAGGAAATGTTCATCAGGTGGGTATTTTCTCCACGGATTCCTTTTACGCGGCAATACCCAACTGACTGCTCAGGAAAACTTTTTGCCTCACACACCTCAAACATTCAAGTTCCACTTGTACCACACATGTAAGCGTTTCCTCCAATTGTAGGAGTTCAGGTGCCATTTAAGGAAAACAAAGTGAGCATGCTTTCAACCAAGATAAAATACTCACTACCCAGCAATGTCAACGCATCACATGAACAAACTAGCTGGCACTGTTGATGGCTCGCGAGAACATCTTATCATGCAAATTAATCTCCTTGTAGTTTGGACAAATGAGGAGGAAAGAACTTATAGAGATATCCATTCTGTGACAACCATCCAAAAGTCTGGCACCCTTGAGAGACATCTTCCCTTTGCTTTCATCCCCCAGCTATTATTAAAATGAATACTCTGCTGGTAGACAGACTTGCAAACAGAAAAGGGGGAAGGATACCTCAGGACACTGTCCTTGAGACCTTGCTCCAAAGCGCTAAAAATCCAGAAAACACTTACCTCTGCATTTTCTTCATCGCTTGGAACGCTGTCGGTCGTTTCACTTTCTGTCAAACAAAACAAAGACAAAAATGAAACTCACTATTCTATCTACGGTAGCAAAATCCAGCTCAAGAGGTCTGATCTGATTCCAGCAAGTGGAAGCAAACAGAGTCAAGCCAAATGCCCAGTAAACAATGGAGAAGCACAGACCCCCTGCCACAGCAACCAGCACAGCTGTACTGAACAACTGGAGTAAACTCACCACGGTTATCACAGTTAACACGGCTACACTCTGGAGAAGACAACAACAGAGGGGGAAGAAGCAGGTCTGTGCTTTCTGGGCAGAGGGAAGAGCCTCCCGCGAGCAGGGGATGCCCCTCTCCCTTGCCCTCTCTTGGCAGCTCCAGGCCTGGCAAAGAGCAAAGTTCTGTCCAAATCCTAATTTTTATCTCCCTGCAAAACCAACAACAACTCCACCCCAGAGGAGATAAGTGTGTTTTTGTTTCATGAACTGTTATCTCAGCCTGCCACCTCAAGGGCTTGTTGTCACTTCTGGTGCTTTATTACTGTTGTAATACTTTGCTCTTGTTTTGCTTTTGCCACCCGTGCCCAGCCTCAACCCCCCCCCCAGCCTATTTCTCAACCCTTCACCCACCGCTCGAGCACGTAGAAGTGCTACTATCTCCAGCCCCATCACCTTCCTCCGCCACACACGACTTCCCTCCTCCTCGTCACTTCAACCAGAGCGCAACCACAGGGGCATGGCTCCACCAGGACAGCCATCCTCCTGTAGCTACATCTCTCCCTTTGCAGGAGAGCCTGAAATCCAGGTATTTTGACTATTTTCAAGCAAGCGGGTCTGAATGCAGGTCTCCTGGCCCATGGGCCGGTTGAGAGTGCTGCGCTTCAGACACATCCAAGATGGGGCACAAATCCCTCTTTTCAGGACGGCTCTGTGCCTTCCTGTTTCCCGGGAGGATAACGCTAAGCATCTGTCGGGCTACCAACAGCATTCGGAAGAAGTCTTTCTCCAGTCCCTCCCACCAGGGCTGAGGAGATAAGGCTCATCCACGCCTTGAGCCAACAAGGCTGAAGGAACGATGTGATGAGTTACTGTAGCAGGCAAGGGAGCTCTCAAATCCCAGTTTTCACTCTCCGCTCTGTGTTACGCGTTTTAGCCCACGCAGACTGCTTTGCACAGCCCCTGCACCCCTGCGACCGTACACCACGATCCTGCCTTCCCAAAGAGCATCCTTGTGCTCTGCACTGGACGTAACATGAGCGCTAAGGGTGCACAGACTGTGCCTCATCGACCGTGCCCCTGCATGTCTTCAGCAAGCCTGGCAGCACCTTGCCCTTCTCTCGAGGCTTGGCTAGGGATTATGTTTAGGGAGAGGGCTGTAAAACAATGGTCTGAATTGCTCTTTCAGACCCCAGGAGCTAAAACTGCACCCAAAGTCCTTCCGAAGCCAGGATGCGAGCAGCTCAGCTGCTCCAAACTACTGCTTCCAAAGCCAGCACCTCCCCTGCGCCACAGTCTCCGATGTAGCGTGCAGTCCGAAACGTTAAATCTAACTGCAAAGCCCTGCGAAGTGAACACTCTGCAGGGCTTCTCGTTCACTGGCCCGGCTAGAGAGAGATGCGCCAATATGATTACGCTGGCTAATTAAGCTATACTGGGGGGAGGAGAGGCAGAAATTAATCTGTGCAAAGGAGAAATGGCCCCGGAGATAGAATCAATAGGAGGAATCCACACAGAGACAAGAAACAGATATTCCTTGACATGAAGAAACATGTGGCAACAGAAAAAGAGTGATGCAGCTGAAAAGGAATCCATCCTTGGTGTTTATACATAACAAAATGCTGAGCAAGAGATAGCACTATAGTTAGCAAAGCCAGGGAAGCTAGCCACTCGGGCACGGAAAGTTAGAGAGGTTATTTCAATCAAGAAGGTTATTTGAATCGGAGTCAAACACAAGAGGAGGTTGACAAGAACGGTCTCGGTACTAAAAAAAAAAAAATGGATTTCATAGACGTCAGTGGAAATATGAGAAATCTCACAATGGCCACTCATATCATTTGCCTGAACAACGTCAGAAAGGAACTAGAGGTGTTTCTGAAATAAAACAGATTTATGTAGGACAGCTGATACCTCAGGCGGCTATTTTTTCTGTTGTTGTTGCTTCAGAAGAGCTAAACTGTGTGTTCCTGCACAGCTGTTATGGTCATACTCTTTCCTGCCATTCAGCAGTAGCACCTGACAGAGCAGGCAGCTCTACCCAGCAAAGCCACGAGCACAGGGCCAGGCCTCCCGTGGTTCTCCTGTGCGGGTTTGTGTGGAGCAAGACAAAGCCAGAAATAGTCAGAAGAGTGCCCAAAAAGTTTCAGAGTTCTAACAAACCACAGACCTCTGTCCTCATTCCTGCCTCAAGGGCAAACGCACGCTTTAAAAAAAGCAATTCAGGCCGGAAGGGACCTCGGGATGTCTACAGCCCAACCTCTTGCTCAAAGCAGGGCCAGCTACAGGACTGGATCAAGTTGCTCAGGGCGTTAACCAGTCAGGTCTTGAAAACCTCCAAGGATGGCGGCAGCACAACCTTTTTGGGCATCCTGCTCCACTGCCTGACTGTCCTTGTGGTGAAAAAGGTGACATTTTTTCCTCACATCCAACTGGACCAAGTTCTCTTGTTTCGATTTAGTCCTGCTGTTTCTCATCCTCCCACCATGCACCACCGTGAAGTCTGGCTCTGCCTTCTCAATAACATGCCTGCAGGCAGGGGCAGGCTGCTATGAGGTCCCCAAAACCATCTCTTCTTCAGGCTGGACAGTATCAGTCCGATACTTCAGTCCCCGAGTATCTCCTCACGGAACGAGCACTCCATCCCTTGAACATCCTGGTAGCCCTTCCTGGTGCTTCTTCCCATTTGTTTGTATCTTTCTGGGATTGGGGGGCTCAAACATGGAATCAATAGTCCAGAAGAAGCGTAACTAGTGCTGAGTAGAGGGGGCTAATCACTTCCCTGGATCTACTGGCCATGCTCCTGAAAGCTGGTGGCCTTCTCTGTGGACAGGGTGCTCTGCTGTCTCATGCTCAGCTCACTGCCCACCCACCTTTCTGCTGAGCTGCCCCCCATCCCACCAGTGCCAGCCTCTATCCCTGCAACTCCTTCCCAGGCACAGGACTTGGCATCTGTCCTTGCTGAATTTCCTAAGGTTCCTGCTGGCCCATTCCTGCAGCCTCTCCAGCTGTCTGTGGATGGTGGCCCTGCCCTCATGGAGATGTCCCCCGTTTGGTGTCAACTGTAAACTTCTCAAGTGTGTAGTCCAGCATCTTTTGATAAAGATATTACATAGGACTTGTCCTAGGACAGAATCTTGCAGCACTCCACTTCTTACTGGCCTCTAGCAAGAGTAACCAGGATCCTCAAGAGCTGCCGTGAGATGCATTCAAAAACACGTCAGTGGCATGAAACTACCTCTATGTTACCTGAGTTATAGGCTAGCAGGTCCTGGTAGAAGTTAGGACAGCTGGATACTGCCACCAGGCCACCAGGATACTACGACAACATATGGGGAGAGCAGAAGTACTTCAGTCATGCCTCATTTTCCTTCTGCAGGCTTGTTGCACTGACTTTAGGGGAGACAGCTCATGAGTTGCTCATGTCAGGGTGGTTCTCCTGTCGCCAGACCATTCCTCTCTATCATCCCAGCCCAAGCAACCACCAAGACCAAGACGTTTTCCTTCTGCAGGCTCATTACATTGATTTTAGGGGAGACAGCTCATGAGTCGCTCATGTCAAGGTGGTTCTCCTGTCACCAGACCACTCCTCTCTATTATCCCAGCCCAAGCAATTACCAAGACCGTGACTTTTGTTAACATTCCAAGAACTTAGATCCCTGTAGCTGAGGTTAAAAGAAAGCATCATTGCCGTGTTCACATAAATGGGAAAAGTTTTGCAAGAAGCATTTGGAAAGAGGACAAACGTTTCAAAGGCCCCGTCTCCCAGCTGCTAGTAAGTTAAAGCACCCTCATCGCCCTAAGGGGGGGAACGCTTTGCGAAGCCCTTCTGAATGCTCTGGCTGTTACAGACTAAACACATTGGGAAGCGTGATCGTTTATCAACATGTGTGAGACTAACACTGGAGGCTATTCAAAAGAACATCATACTATTCACCCGGACCCAAAGATAAAAATTCCTAAATACATGTACATGTTTTATACAAATGTGTCTGGAAGTAATTTCAGCCTAATGAGTCAAAGGCAAAAACCATGTGTAAAATAATAAATTGCATGGGGAACAATTAATACTTAAGTTTGCCTAAAAAGATTACATTTATGTTTCTACCCAGTCTCTTGAGGCTTGCAAGTTACCAACATGTTAAAAAAGGAAGGACAGGTTGGATCTGAAACTTTTTCTACTTTCAAATGTGGCTTTGCCCTGCTTCCTACGGAAATAAGGCTTGTATGATTGCAGGGACTCTACATAGCGTGCCCGCATGTGCATTTGTGTCTGTTCTCCCCTAACCACTTCTGAACACGCTGTCAGACTTGGATAAGGGACAAACGAGTGCCAAAGACTCTTAACTTCCTACCCGTTTTATGAAAATAAGGGGCCAGACAAAAAAGAGAAACCACTAGCACCCTGACTTGGGGAAAAGCTTGTTATCTCACCCCTTTTCAGATATCAGAGAATCCAGATGGGAGGCAGACGTTGGAAGCCAGACGTCCACAGCCCTGCTGCTTGCAGGACCACTTCTTATCAGTTGCTACATGGCTGTTCTACTCTGCAGCCTATTTGTAACAAGACAGATCCACTCCCCCGGGGCCTTAAGCTCCACATCTGCATTATATATACCATTAGGGCAGCCGTTAGCACTCTGTGACCACCGAGGAAACACACAGCAGAGAAGACCTTTAATCTTTAGTAAGTCAGGGGGCAAGGGGGACAGACTATATTTGCAGCACATTATCTGTATCGCTGAAAATGCCGCCCTAATAAAAGATGAAAAGACCTCGCTGCATTACATCTAAAAAGGTTCTTTTTCCATTAGTCACAGGCTAAAATCTGCAGCTTATGTTTCCAACCTCAGATCTGCCGAGTTGTTTCCCAAGGTGAAACGTGCAGAGTTTCATTAAAAATGCAGAAGGCGGCCGAATAGACATTTCTGGATCTTTGCCAGCCACCCTGGTAGAGCCCCCTTCCCCCTGGCCCCCAGCATCTTCCCAACACTTCCAAAGAAGAAAGCGTAAAGAACCGCCAGGATGCTTACCTGCATAGGACGAGACAGGGGAGATCTGTAGGGGGTACAGATGGCTCATGCTGAGGGGCGGTTCGTCGCTTTCTGTTGTCACCTCTACTACCTGGCAAACATCAGGAGGATTGGCAACTATCACCTGCTCCTCGCTGCTGCCATCAAGGTGCGGCTGTCCTACAACTTGGGTTTAGAAATAAAAAATTGATTACTCGTAACACCTCGACCCCGCTGGATCTCTAAGAACCTGTCCTTGGAGCCTGCCTGGTATTATAGTGAGTCTTCAATACCCTCTCAGCGCTTTCTTCCATGCCCACCACCTGCTTTCAATGGGACTTCTAAAGGAAGTCATTTATTTAGTTTCCATCACCTTCAGAGATATTTTTTTACCCACTTGTGATGACTGAAAATGCCTAACTGTCCCGTCTCTCACACTTAATGTCCTTGAGCCCTCCTTGACATACCAGCTGTCCAGAGGCCTTCCCAGGGATGACCACAGCCACACTCCTCTCCTACCCAAAAGCATGGTCTCACCAGGACATACGGGCCACAGCAATCTCTCCTAATCTGGGAAAGCATCCTCACCAAGCACGGCCTCTGGACGCTTTCATGTAAATTATGCACCAGAAGACCGGAGCTGGCATGCAAAAAACCGTATCCATCGTCATGTGAAACATGGTGGGACTCTGATTTATACATGAAATGAATCTGTGAAAAATTTCTCCTCAAATTATGATTGCTTATTTTCACTGATCCTTGCAATGCCAGTGATGGTGTGTAGAAAAGCACGGTTGTACCTGTAGTCTCTACTCCCCATGGTTTGTGACTGAAAGCTACGCTCTGGTTAGTTATTAACAGAGGGTTTTCCTGTTCCCCCAGGCACATGATATTTAATACCAAAGGAACATTATTTATTTCTACAAAGTGAAGGCACCATGGATGCTTTGCAAGTGTCCTGAAATGCTTTGCAGTCATTACTTGTGCTACACAACATCCTTTTGAAACAGGGGAATAAACCAAGGCACCAAGAAGTTACTGAGCAAAGCAAAACTATGGTGACAGCCAGAATCTCACTTCTCTGGAGCTGCTTGAGACAATTCCCTCTGTCTTGTACAACTGCCCTACCGATCCCAGCAGGATGAACTGCATTAATCCAAGGTGGAGCTGAAAGCCACTACCTAGATTTCAAGAGCAACAAGGATGGAGCTGTCTCAGGGGATGGCTAACCTGAATCCACAGCTGTCCAAGAAAAAGCCAAGGACTATAGATATTCTTTCACTGGAACACAAAGCTTCAAGAGGCACAATCTTCACACAGACAAATTCTGTACAATGCGGTGCCGTTAGAAATTTAGACAGTACATTTTTTTCTATACCCACGATGGCAAGAAAAATGTAGGCAATGAAACACAGTAGATCTTGAAATTCTTCTGGTAAGTGACCTAATTGCTCTAATTATTAATTTTAAAAAAGGCAAAAGATAGCATCTGTTCCTGAATGAACTAAGACAAATATACATGAATGCACATGTATATACACACAAGCCATTCCTGCCTTCTATCCGTAGACAGGGCCAGAACACAACTTTTTGAAAAAGAAAAGTGACAGGTTTTTCTCCCAGAGAGAAGATGCATATTATTTTGCTTCGTGAAGTGCCAGGTAACCACTGGAAAGTCCCCCAAAGCTGGATGTATATTTTATGAGACAATTCCAGCATAAAGAAAATTACATAAATAGTGGATAGTCTTTTTTTTAGAAGCCGAATCACTACAATTACTACGATTTTGTTCCAGATATTTCGGTTCCACTGCATTTCCACCTTTCCTGGTTCTGAAATAACTTGCTTTTTTTGAGCAGGATGTAGGGTCAAGAGCACACACACAGAGTTAATTTTTATCTGGGAGAAACCAATATTGTGCAACCCCGTCAGGGTATGGGCAGGCCATCTGCACTGTTTAATCTTCCTCCCCAGTACCTGACAAATTCTTACCCACCCCGAGAGATAAGTCGCACAGCAAAAATTACCGCTCACTTGGGCAATATGCCACCACTTTCCCGTGAGCTCCACATATGTCAGAAACACCGCAGGTGCTGTTTGTCTTTTCTCCCCTCCAGCTGACTTCCCTCCTTTCTGCAGAACAGATCTATTTTACCCTTTTCCCCCTGTTTACATTAAAATCCTGCTTGCAGTCCTAAATAAGGACTTCTCTCTCCCGCCTGGATAAGCAGCACACTTCACAAGCCATTAATTAAACAACGCTGGCTGACAGTTACCCACCCGAGCCTGGCTGTCCTACCCCTGAAAATGGATTCTGGGGGACCAGAGAAAAATGAAAGCCCTTAAGGTGCAAATTCAGCTCTGTTTCTCCGAACCTCTTGCTTGGTTTCCACAACGGGCTTTTGACCATTTTTAGATGTTGATGCGGCCACTATGGGTCCTGCCCTGTAAATTACCGAGATCTTTTAAGGTGCAACACCTCATCATAAAATCAAACAGGAGTTCAGGATACGCTGTCCTGTAGAAAACCGAGGCTGCAGCAAAATGACTGTCTCTGATGTCAGCGGATTTTGGGGAACACCGGTTACATTCCAAAGACCACTGTTAATTGATCTCTGTTTGACTTTAAGACTGTAAAATAAAGCTAAAGTGTAGGAAGTTCTTCCCTGGGACTGCGTATTGTCCTTGGCAACTTTCAGATTTGTTTATGAGTCAGTCAGTAAACAGGAAGCACTAACAGCACCAGAGTGCTATTCCTTCGAGTTATAAAACCCTCTGTAATAGCAGGAGCAACAAGCATGTTCTAACACTCTTACAAAGCAACAGCTGATTAAATGAACTGCCACAAAGAGAGGAAAACTACTCACAAACTCCTCAGCCACAGAAGCACGTGAGGGGAATGACTATGCAAAGGCCTGCGACCTAAGACACGGCCATCAAAAATAGTCACTGCACAGAATTTCTACCATCTCTCCAAACAGAAGACTAACGTTATTTTTCAAACACTTTTACAACTTATATGAAAGTGGAATTCTAGAGAAAATGGTATATGGGTCACATTTTAGGAGTCCTCGCTGCACTGACAACCTCAGCCAAAAAAGAGCTGTCAAAAACCAGCCCAATTATTCTACCAAGAACCAATTATTCACATGCTGAGATGACAGCTAATTCCTAATGTACCAGTTTCTAAATGCAGTCTTCGCTGATCCTTGCTGTTAGTGATGTTAAGAACTAACTCTTCTACTGAGGTGCCAGTAAAAAGAACCAAGTTCCTCAATTTCGTCTGCAGATTTAAACTCCAAATTTAAAACAGCACGCTATACAAATCTCTGCTTTGAGCAACGGGAAACCACCATCCAACTGCAATTTAACTCCCAAGCGACACTGGCTACAGTCTCCTCATAGCTGAGGACAACCCTGTGGATTAAGTCCATGTCGGGAAAAGCCACCTGAGCATGTCTGTAAGAGCTCTGCTCTCAGGGGAACCACCACGCTGCCACAGGGCTGCTCGCGGTCTCTGCGATGTGGTGGGGCTGACCTGCAACCAGGACCTCGCGTGGCTTGGGCTAGTGAAAATTGCGTCGACCCGACTGTAACTGTGGTGTTCTCCAAAGTGCAAAACGCTGACGGAAAGCTGAGTGTGGAAGAGTCAAGAGGGTTTTTGAAGTCACCTGTATGCTGAGCATATAAGAAAAGCATAGAAGTACTTACCTACAAAGTTCACTGTACTGTCAACTTCATTTTTTATAGTGGAGGACAGGAAATAGTCAGAAGTGACATCATTTAGCCCATTAATCCCAAAAGATGATTCAACTGGCTCTTGCTAGAATGAAAACAGTACAGTTGGGTCAGGTTTGATTTATTTTAGGAGCCTGGACTCAGTTAATCTCTTTGCTCTGAGATGGTAATAAATTATATCGCTTCTGCCTGTCATATACCCCTGCTCTCTGCTAGACATGGTCTTAGAACGAATAGTTTGGTTCTCTGAGAAGAAGCCAGAGTCTACTCCATTTCCAAATCTTCTGCTTTGAAATGAAAGCTATTTTTAATTTTCAGATTTAGAGTAAGCTTCAGAGAGCAAGAAATTAGTTTGCTACTTACTACAAGAGATTAACATTTGGAACAAACAAGGAAGAAATGTTTCTTTAAGACGGTACTCTATTTAGTGTTCATCCTCATTCCCTCTCAAACATGGTGTATCTCAGTGCTGTCTGAAAGGAAGCCTTAGCTTCTGTACAGCAATTACTAAATTCTAGCCTTAATTTTTCTCTGCAGGAAGCCTGAAAGCAAACCAAAGTGTTTACACTAAATACAGCCTTTTAGATCACATCATAAACATTACCATGGGGCAGTAACGTTGGGAAAACACCACCTGTTCTACATAGACTGAGCCTTCCACAAGATGCATCTCTGTAGGTCTGGTACACTGGAGTGGGAATCTAAAAAACTCCCTACGGAATAGACACCAAAAGGTTTAATTCCAGAAACTCAGGATTTCTTTAAAAAGCTATAAACACATTTAAAGGATTATCTACAGGTCCAACCTCCTCCCCAGTATTGGCTGCCTTACGGGGTTATCGGTTACAAAGTCTAAAGTCTGCTCTTACTCTCGGCTGGCTGTGCCACCCTGACAGGGAAGTTCCACCTCGCCACTGACCCAGGGACATCGACAGAGAGGTGCCGAGCTCCCAGTTGGCTCTGATGCCACGCCATGCCCATTTCACTGCTGTAAAGCATTTCGGCAAGGGCAGGGCAAAGGCAAGCCACAAGATTTGTGGTGCTGGCCCGTCACAGTACTAACTGTATGAACTGTTATCACAGGGACAAAAAAACTGGCGATGGTGTGACAGGTCTTTCCTGGACACCACATGCTGTAACTCAAAAAGAGCCGTCACTTTGACACAAGTCTGTGCCTTCCCAGCCATGAAGTAAGGCTGTAATGCAATCATAGAATCACAGAACGGTTCGGGTTGGAAGGGACCTTAAAGGTCACCTGGTTCCAACCCCCCTGCCCTGGGCAGGGACACCTCCCACCAGGCCAGGTTGCTCCAAGCCCCGTCCAGCCTGGCTGTGAACACCTCCAGGAACGTGTCCAATCACGCACCCTGCCCCAAGGCCTCTCTGCACATCAGAAGGATGCAAAATTAGTGCTAAGGGCAACTAGGTCTTTGATGAGCTGTACCGGCTGTGTTAACTGGCAAGGCAAAGAATTGGAGAGCTGGAAAAGATAAAATTAGCTGTTATTGATCCACCGAGGATCACCGCCTGCAGAGACAGGTTAGGGCTGCACGCTGGAGCCCTGATCATCTCGTGTTGTGCAATGCCCCAGCAAACACAGCAGCCCCCATGGGAACCCTGCGCGCCCAGCACCCTGCTCAGCTTTACTGAGGCTTGCTTACAGGGAAATTTATTTAGTAGCCCCTTTCGAGCTGCAGAAACAAATATGCATCCTGGAGCTCGGGTGATGGTGCCAGATTGATGAAGGAACTTGGACACTGGCACAGTTGGTGTTAAATGATCTAAATTCTCAGTGTCCAGATGCCTGCTGGAAGCCTAAGCTAAATGCATGGGGAAAGGTGTCACTTAGATTTTAAAAAACGTCTCAACGAGGAGCTGCATGCATAGTCAAAAGGATAAATCTAGGATAAGGTAGAAATTAAGCCTCAGGCAGGCAGTTGAGACCTTAATTTTGTTTCAAAGGAAAGAGCCTATTTTTATCTAGGCTACTCAGACACTTACACCCTCCTCCCATTGCTGAGAATTCACGTTTTAATGGAAAGACCCCTTTTGCCCCAAAGCCCAGTGGTCAGAGATCTATCTGCAAGGTGGGAGACCTGCTCGCAGCCCCCCTTGCCTAATGACGAGCAGGGATTTGGTAAGGTCTGGGTCTCTCTGGTGCCCTGAGCACCCTGCTCAAGCTCAGCAAGGTCTGGCAGAGCTCTTCACCCTCACCAGCGGTTGCTGTGGGTGCCCACAGGGCCCGGCAGTGCCAACAGAGGGGAGCTCTACATGAGACTCTTGCTATGCTGAAATCCCTTCGCAAATCTGCACTCGGATGCTCAGCTTCTCCCTTGGCTGCAATTACCCCATTACCAGGCAGGTCATGGAGCAGCCTCCCACTCACCCCCACTAAAGAGAGGTTTTCAGGGTAACTGCAAGGCATTCAATGCAAAACATGCAACCTGGATCTCAGGAATTCACATCACCCAGCGAAGCAATTATAAGCAGCTTTCAATGCTCAGAGAAATGTTCATTTGCATTAATTCCTCCACCACCCTTCCCCGCTATTATCGCCTTCAACATTCAATAATCAGTTGAACAGTAGCTGAGCATGGAAAGAACATCTATTTTAAAATCCAGGCATATCTGGAGGCCAGCTCGTGTACGCATTTGTGAGAATAAAGGGGAACAGACAGGAAAACTACCTGGCCCCAGCTCAAAGCCTGTAAGAGCCAGGTGGCCATACCATAGCTGGTGGCTGGCGAGCCGTATGCTCGTAGTAGGTATCACTGGTAGGCGCTGGAGGTACAGCCAGGTCAGCTCACCGCTTCTGCGTCACCTGGTTTAACACTTCTGTGCAGCTCAGGACAAGTGAGCTGGAGGAAGGCGTCCCCGAAAGCATCCCCAAAAGCTGTGAGCATCACCCCACTGGCACCTATTCCCAGGCCTAACGCCACATGTACTAATCTCCAAGCATCACTGGGACCCCCTCAGCGACAACTGTTTGTGAAATTAATCTTAGTGGAGAGGATGGGACTGTTCAAGCGCCTCTACAGCTTTTCAGGCATTTAATATTTTGGCTAAAAGAAAGATTATGAAGGAGGGGAATGGCCAAATGCTTCTGCCAGCTTTGGCAGGCATCACACACCACTCCGCTCTGCCCACAGGAGTCTGCTGGCTCCCTCTGAACACAGGCTGCCATCAGAGTCACGTTATAATAAGCACAGGTGGCTGCGGAATCCACGCAGGATGGTTAAAAAAGTGGTTCAATTTAAAAATCGCAGTATTCTGACATGTAACTCCACAAGTCACAACCACCAGGAGAGCGCCTGCCTTCCAAACCTGATTTCAACAGAGTTTTCCCAGGCCTCCGGGTTCACCTGGCCCAGAGCATCTCCTGGCCAGCGGGTGCAGGACCTGTGCCCAGGCGTGGGTGGCCCAGCCCTTCACAAGCGAGCAGTGGGCTACCGAGCTGCCCTTCTGCTGCAGACGCGGCTGCTACGAGCGAGAACCAAGGACACTGACTTTACTGAAGGCTGAAAGTCTGAAACCTTTGTCATTTGCTTTATGAAAAAATGGAAGGCGGACCAACCCTGCTGGTATGTAATAGCCACCACCTCGAGGAGGTGCTAGGCAGAAGTGTGACAGCTAGGGGAAACCGTGCTTTGTAGGGAAAGCAGTTTGGGTCCACGCTCCGAACAGGCAGAAACCTCAGGCAGTGACGGAGGAGCTTTACAACTGAGGTCCAACTTACAAAACATGAGCAGAACGTGCAGCTCTGACAAAACTTCTCCCCCTCGCCTAAAAGAAAATGAATTTCCAATGCCTTACACACAGAAATTAATTGCTTCAAAAGGTAGCTCTATTGTTCAGAAGCATTCCTTCCGTAATTACTGTATTTCTACTTACACAGACAAACAAATGGCAAATGTATTGCCGAGGCTGCCAGTTTTCCAACCTCCAGGCGTTGCAACACAAGGGCTGTGTCAACTGATGACGTCAGCCATGGCTCTAACAGCCTTCACGTTTTTTTAAAAAAAAACCCTAAACACTCAATGTAACTGTAGCTTCTTAACCAAACCACAAGCACGAGAGATTTGCAAATATCCACCACAATATACTATTGAGGCTATTAAAAAAAAATTGCAACAGATTGTTTTCACAGGCTCTCACGTTATTAAACAGCCACTTCTTACCTTAATTTGTTTGAACTTGTCATCCTTCTCGGACTTCGTTTTTTTCCCTGCAATAACAGAAGGAAGATTTCTTAAAGTCCCGTGTGCCATGAGTTATCCTCCACACCTTCTATATTCACTAAGAAACAGACCCAAAACGTGCCTCAAAATAGCAGCACCTCCTAGGAAAGGGAGAACATATTTTGCTTAATTTTAAACCCCCCTTTAAGGCCTAGGCAGTCAAAAATTCACCTTGAACATTTTGGCTTTGTGTTTCCTTTTGAAAGGGCTACAAAAAAGAACCAAGATGGGACTGAGAAAAGAAACTGCAGTCAAAAAATCAAGGTGAAAAATACCAAACAGTGACATAAGCAGCAAGGCCTGCTGAAAAAAGAAGGAAGGGAGAGAAAAACACTCTTAAAGGGAAAAAAATCAAAATGTATTTCTCATCACATTTGTGACACTTTCACTGTAGCTACAGGAAAAGGGAGATTGTTCATCGATTTAATATGTGAAAAGAGATCACAATAAACTTCAACAAGTATTTTTTGTAGATAGTTGCAACCTGGGCTGGGGGGGAACACAGATTATAATTCATGCAAAAGTGGTTTCTGCAATTGTGCTGAACTTGAGAATCCAGAAAACCGCACAGCACAGGACCCTCACAAAATGCTGTGTGCCTTGGCAGACCCCAGCGCTGCTGCCCCTGCTCTGACCTGACGAGAGCCTGACGTGGAAGCTCAGACTTGCTGGTGCAAGCTCAGCTCTACCCCACCGTTTGCACAGACGTGTCCCAGGAATTTCTCCCATCTCGGCTACAAGACAGCACTGAGAATTAGAATTGTTTGCAGCCAAATTCTTTCTCTCTCACTCACGCATAATTTTAGCCACGTGCCACGTAGAAAGGGCACGTGAGAAAATATACAGAGCCCAAAATATGTCAGAGTTTTATAGTAACTGGACTGGCTGCAGCATCCTCTCCTGCTACAGCCCCCATCTCCAGAATCTCAGCCTTCATTATGAACTTTTCTAGTTCTTACAGCTATGAGAGGAATCTGCTACAATGGGACAGGTTATGGTTTAGGGAAATACGCCTGAACATACAAAATAGACCACCGACAAGAGACTGGAAACAGTTTCAAAGCAAATGTTCTACTTTTGCAGATTGATCTCCCTTTCATAGTACGATTCTGCCCCAAAAGTGCCAGAATTCATCATTTCCAATCACAGTGACCTTAAACTGAAGATGTGCCTTTCACTTCTCAATTTAAGAAAATAGCAAACTGAGCTACAGGTGAACGGGACTGGATTGTAGAGGAACACCATGCGTTTCGTTTGCAGGTTATATTTTCATCTGAAAGTCCTAGACAGCAGGGGATACCAGAGGACTGAGGAAGCCATCGTTCTACTCCATAAACTACGAACAAAGCCGTAAGAAAGCCAATGAGCCATAAAGAAGCCAATGTTTCTCCTCCATAAGAAACCAAATACTCATGAGATAGACCTGGTGGCTAGGTCCTCATCTGGCAGGTGGGAGACCTAATCCCTAAATTTGGGGATTCAAACATAGTTTCCCATTTCAGCATTATCATGCTGTGGGGGCTGGTTTTTCACAGCCTAGTGCAGCTACATAACAAACAAACTGGTTTCACAGTTCAATGTTCTGAGCAGAGAGTGTACTCCTCCCGCTCACCTCAACAGAGCGCCAGTTTATTTCTACCCTTGCTTGGATAAAAGATACCAAAATGTCTGCCACCATAAATCTGAATGAGTTAAATGCATTGATCTCTAATATCCCTTCATCATCTTCCTGGACTGAGGGAGACCTGGGACTAGCATCTGAACACAACTCCGTTGGCTTTAGCAGAACTAACACAGTTTTCAGAGATCACCAACTTGGGGGTATCGCATCTCGCCGATCCTCTTTCCGAGCGGCTTGTTCTCTTAACTGAATGTAGCCTGTTTTTCATAAAGGTGTCCCTAAGCTCTGGGGAACACCCGGATAAAAGCGTCCAGCTTCACAGTAGAAGTAGAACCGTCACATTTTGCAGGCCCCAAAATATTAACAGTGCTCCCAACACCATTTTCATGTTGACAAGCTCTCCTCTCTACCTTTTTTGGAAGGTCTTTCAGATAACGGCAGCATTCGGTACACCCTGAAGGCATTGTTTCCTTTCTTTATACTTTTGTCCTTCACTTCTTCTATGTCAGGCAGAGAGTTCATAGCACAACGGAAGTTTGCCTTCCACGTCTTTGGGTCGGGTTTATCTACTCCTGACTGGTATTTTCCTAGGCAAGAAAAGAAAGTTAGGCACAGACGACGTGTAATTGAAAACCGAAGGCCAATTAATAACAGCATAGGTTAACTTCAAGGTATCAGCCTTTGGTTCCCATGACAAGCATTCAAACAATAGCTGAGGTTGCAAGAGAGAGTGTTGTGATCTCATTCCCATGCACATTTCTAGAACACATGATGAACAGTTTCTGCTCAAGAAAGACCCAGGGCGCTGCCAATCAGATGTGACTCCACAACAATGTGGAAAAGCTTGCACAGCATTTACCTTTATTATGTCTGGCTCAAATCCATAGGAAGGCATAAAAAGCCTAAGGGCCCAAGTCTACAAAGTGCTGAGCGTGCTCTGCTCCTGACAATTTTGAATCCAATCTTGTTAACGTTTAAATCAATTAAGTTTTACTGTGTTCCTCAATGCAAATGAGTTATGGCACTTCAATAAACCTGGAGAGCATTGCAGACCTTGAAAAAAGCACTTAGCCTCCCACAGATTTAGAAACTTAAATTCACTCTCTGTGTTAGCAAAAGCAAAGACAAGAAAGAAAGAAAATATAACTTTAAAAGGGAAAACAATGTGAAAATCTATACTGCAGAAAGAAAGTTCCAATACCTGTGTGAATTGCCCAGTTTCTAAATAAGGGAGCATCTTTTTCAACATCCCACCCATGTCTTGCGGCATGCATCCAGGGAATCTGAAAAATCTTCTTCTCCTGGAAGGGAAAACAAACAGGAAATGCCAACACTGATTGACTTGAGGGATCTTCTGATGACTCTAAGTCACTTATTTAAAAACACACTTCCAGCATCTGCAAGTGTTTTGCTTCCTTCTAACCCAGTGCCGCTGTCATTGAACTCAATAGGAAAATATCCACTGGCGTCACCAAAAGCAGAATACAGCCCTAAGTGTACGAAATACTTAGATGCCCCTTCATGGCCGATGAGCCTGGCCGCTTTCCACGCTGACACATGGGTAAAACATGCAGCGCTACACATTTCTAAACATTCAAACGAAGGCTAGTTTTGGCAGCACAGACACTTTCATGATTAGAAAAATTAGATATGAAACTAAACAACCACAGGAACACAGCGAATTCAAGGGATTTAGAATTTAGGCAGTAAAATCCTAGCATGGTGAAGGAAAGGGATCTCGCAAATTTATATGCCAAGCGAACAGATGTATGAATATATCAACTATTAGACATCTCTCCAGTGGGGATAAAAAAAATACAGGACACCCATGTGAAGGGGTGGCATTGAAGATAGTTGAACATATTTTAGTTTAGAAACTTTAGGCCAAAGAGAAGCGCATGTAAAGCAATCCAAAGGAAGGGACTTTTTAAATTATTTTTTTAACACGCATCATGTAGTTAAACCAGAGCATGCCTTATGTGATGGAGGTATAAAGCGATTCCCAAAGGGATCAGAAAAACTCATGGAAGATAGTACACTGGTGACTATTAAAGATGATTAAAAATAGGATGCAGCTCCAGCTCTGGGAGCCCAATGGCTTTCAGAGCTTGAACAGCATGTTTCCTACACCCCTTCCACAAGCACCGAGCACAGAGGATGCTGGGCCAGATGGATGCTGGGTCAGATGTGCTTTTATGTCATCCAACACAGGAACGAATTCCTATGTGCTGACCTACAGGGCTGCTTCAGAACTCTTCATGGGCATTTCTGCAAAGCCACACAAAAGGACTTTGTTCCACAACACTTGTTTTTTCTCCCATATTAGGGTAATACATCTTGATCCGGATTCACACGCAGACATCTTGCACTATAAACACAGCCACTACAGATTTAGATCCACTTCTCAGTCTGTGAAGAGAATTTCCAGGGCAAAATGCCACCTGAGCTACGCCAACTGAATTGTACCCTAAAAGAGCCTATTTCTCTCCATTGACTATAAACTACTCTAGACAGGCAGCTCTCATTTATACGACTGCATTGTAGATGTCTGTGGTCGGGTGAGATGAATCCTTTGCCCTTTCCCCTTCCCCCAACAACCACTTTTCTTCCTTGTCTGCCTGGTTAATATTTCACTAATGTCAAGGTTAGGGTTATTTCCCTTCCTTTCCATGTGATCTTTTCTTCTTTGAGCCTGCGTTTTGTATGGTCCTTCAACTCTTGTCTTCAATCCTTTCTCTCATTTACATTCGCTTGTTGAGAACTGCGTTCAGAATTTCTCGCTTGGCTTCACCTTTGGCGCCAATAAATCTGTCGTGGTTTGGGCTGGGCTGGCCACTAAACGAACGACAGATGCTCTCTTTTAACTTCTCTCTCCTTCCCCAAAAAGAAGGAAGAGAGAATATGGGAGAGACACTTATGGGTTGAAAAGAAACTAAAACTACTTAATGAAATATTAATAATAAAAGGTAATCATATCAATAAGAAAATAATGAAATATATACAGTATATACCAAACCAGCATTGCGCTCCCAAGGATGACAATAATGTCTCCAACAGGCCCTGGGAAAATCCCAGACTGGACCCAACGATGGACGGGAACTGAGTTCAGGAATGCATCAATCAGGATCAAAGGCAGACGAACAGACAGAGCCGTTCTCAGACACCAGCCATTGAAGAAAGATGGCTGATCCCTTTGATCCCTCAGCTTTTATACTGAGCATGATGCAGATGGGATGGAATACCCTGCTGGTCAGTTTTGGGTCACCTGTCCTGTCCACTCCTCCCCACAGGTGCGACCCCTCTATGCTTTTCTGCTTACGACCCTCCAATGGGGCACATAACAAAGTGAGCTGACCTCAGATGTTAGAGCAATAGGTATAAGCAGGAGTGTCTCTGCATACCATTCCTTGGTATTAACTATAAACAACAGGCCTTATCACTCTGGAAGCAGAAACTGTCTGAAAAATATGCCATTAATTTCAGAGAGTACAATTAGTTAGAAGAGACTTAACTGAAAAGTAAAATTACTGAAAAGAAAATTGGTTCTGCTCTGTCTCAAAGAACTTTAATTTGGTGAAAGCACAGATTTAATACATTCCTCATTCCCCTTCAAGCCCTCATACTCTAATTCTTCTCCTTAATCTATTCCCATCACTTCTGTCACATGTCTTTTGCCTTCCCACTCTACATAGTTAAATTATCCTACAGAGATGCTCTCCTCTTTCCCCAAGTAGAAGTGGTCTAAAGAAAGCCTTGATCCCACCATCCCGTGGTCCACAGCACTACTGCGTTCATCAGAGCAAGAATAAGCTTCCTTGCCTTTACTCTCCCACAGACTACAACGACCATGGAAAAAAATTCGTACTTCTACAGAAAACAATTTCTATCAGCAAGAACTTTAACAATTGACCAGATTAAAAAGTCTTCTCATGCTTAGTGACGGGGAGAGGTTGGAACAATGCTACACAACGGTACGAAGGTTATACCATGGATTTCATATTCCATATGATAATTCAAGAAGTTCTATAGGAACTAGCAGACTGAACAAGACTCCAGACATAGCATCCTGTCATTGTCAACTGTACTCACTGCTCCAAAGGAGGGTGCAAGGACACTCTCAACAGCACTCCAAGCGTTCATTACAGTTTTTCTGTTCATTACACAACGTTCTTCCCAATCACAGATGTCTTGAAACACAGTCTTACAGCAAATTATAATACAAATAACAAAATCATAGAATCCATGTGTCTTATAACTTTATAATATATGTATAGTTTTACATACCTATATAGGAACTACATATTTTCTCACCAACTATCAAATATCTAATCTTCTCTGAAATCCCACAAGACTGCTGATTGCAGCAATACCACGTGGGTGTGCATTCTGTGCTAGTTTACCTTATGCTTTCTATTTAAATACTAATCTTTGATTTCACACATTATCAAGCATTTACCTATCGCCTTCTTCAGTCGATGCTTCCTAGTAATGACCTTAATAGGAAAAGGCTCATCGGTGCTTTCTCTTAGACTTGGAAAACCATGCACTGCCTGGTACAGCACTCCATCACTGGACATTTTAGCCTCACCTAAAGTTGCAAGTACAACTCACAAAACTTTTGCAGCATAACAGGAATTGCTACCAAACTCTAGTGGGTACATCAAAAGGAAAAAGATGTCCCATTCTTAGAAATAGGCAGGAGGAGGAAAACAGCATCGAACACTTGCAACCCTAGCACTGCAAAACGCTCCAAGCAGGTGAATGAGCATGAGATCACATACTAGCTGGAAAGTCATACGACAAATTTTAAATAGCGGCATCCGTCTGGATGGTAATACTCCAAGCATCCATCAAAGCAGCAGGTTACCTCTCGACTCCTGTTACAGCTACTCTGAATGTTTCCACTCTAATTTCCTTTTTCAGATCCACGACGGAGACTGACCTCCGACTATCCCCCTGCCCACAACACCTCTGCCCTCTACTCAGCTATGTAATTTCCTTCACACCTCCCAGTTTTGTTTCTCTGGGAGGGTGAAGAAATTCCCTTCCTCCCTCATGCCATTCAGCAGGATAACATTTTTCACCAGGAAGGTACACAAGTACTTATTTTTTAAGCCCTATAAAGAGGCGTCTGTTCTGGAGGGGAACACAAACCAGGAAGTATAATGTGATCAACTGACAGTAGGGGAAGGAATTAGGTAAGTCAGCTGTACCTGATTTGTCATTTTTAACAGAGAGAGGTTTAATTCCCTTCTCAGTCTGGAAAAATTCCCTAAGAAGAGACAGCCAATGACAAAGCTAGAACGGTATTTGTTTCCTTAGTATTTAAATCTTATTTCCTTAAAGGCTGTCCACACAGACGAGTACAATTCTCTTGCTAATCTGACCCACCTTCTTTTCTATACCGTGAACTGCCCCTTGCCAAAATCTGATTAAAATATACAAATCCCAAAATCCTACAGCCTCCAGAGTCAGTTCTGTGGGTACAGAACGGGCTGCGATACACATGACACTGTATCATTGATTCCATGCATGGCTTTGTTTACGGTCAGGATTTACAGTAAAAATAGAAATATTTTTGGTTTAATGATTCATTGTTGGAATGAATGTTTAAACAGTTTTAAACAGAAATGCTCAGAAGTGCAATTAGCTTGTTGAGCACAATAAAGGCAACCAAGAATGATGCCAAATCAGAGGGCAGAACTGGGGAATCAGTTTAACAAACCTCAAGGCAGGCCACTTAGGTGGCCTCCTTGTATCCTCCAGGTATCCTCCTCCTGGTAGGAGCCTGGGCTTTGTTGTAGAAAGAAAATATCCATTTCAAAACACTTTATTTGTGAGACAAGCCTTGGTCACTATAGAATATGCTAACTAAGGACAAAATCTCCTGCCGACTCCTGCACACAAACAGTTTACGCCAGAAGCACAAGGCAAAAACCGCTGTAACAACACAATCAGGGGGCTGCAAACATTAACCAACACGACATGCCTCGCAAACCGCCTTTATGAGCTGGTGAGCTGAACTTGGAAGAGTGAAACCCTTAGCACAGTGGCAGCATTTTCACACTGCAGAGGAAAAGAGGCAAGTATGTTCCCGGGACGTACCGAAGAAGGTTACGTGAACAAAATCTACAGATGACATTATATTTAAAAGTAATACGCTCAAATCTGAAATACCGTGCCCTACTAACTGCAGAGGAATTATTCCAGGATTGGGCAGGAATGCCCAGCGAAGAATGGCAGAGATGGACTGTCAGCAGGAGAGACTTGACACTGAAGTAGAGATACTCAAGGAGAAAAATCCGTAGGGACCTGAACGTGGGATTCAAATTACAAAGACAACAGTAAAAACTGGTCTCTTCCTCCTCTTCAGCTGTGACCCCATTATGCAAGAACAAGGACCTACTCAAATTCACAGGGCAGCTAAGCAGGGAATGGATAAAGCAATATTTATTTACCCAGCCACAGCATGTGAGTGTCACTGATGCAGGAAGTTCCTGAGAAGATTTGTAGCTGTAATTTAAAGAGCTCCTGATAATTTTACAGTCAGGAGCATTTCTAGCTTTGAAAGCTGAAATAAAAAGTAGTAATCTTAATTGCCATTCTTCAGCTCTAAAAATGAACACCTGAGCACCACAACTACTGCTATAGGGAGGATACCAGACTAACTGCATTAGTGTCTTGACCAGCTGGGCAGCTCCTATGTCTCCACACCTGATTTTGTGCATTTCCACACATTTTGATAATGAAGTAGCCTCTGTGGCCAAAACTGCTTCATACTTTTCAGTGTGGTGAATTACCTGCATACCACAGAATGCATGCAGTATTTCTGGGGTTTATTACTGTTCAAAGGCTCAAATACACTCCTTGGTTTTATTGAACCAATTTAAAAAAAAAAACAAATCCAGTTGGGCACTGGCATTTTGGAGCCCATGCTTGTGCTCTCAAAGTGTCTAGAGCTCTTAGTAAGAGCTCAGGAGCAGGAATATTAGGTTTGGGTCTGGCAGGGGAAAAGCTACCCTGTTTTCTCCCAGGTTGAGAAGCATCAGAGAAGTCGCACAAGTCTGAAACAGGAGATCGTTGCTTCAACCCACAGTCTAACACAGAATATAGCCGTCCACCTCAGGAGAGCATTTTGTTCACATCCCTCTGACACTGCTTGGTGAGCAATCTGTTCCCAGCTTAAAAAAAAAAAACAAACTAGCGGAGTCTAAAGAAATGCTCGCTCCAACAACAAAGAGCTGGAAAATGCTTTCGAAGGAGCCACAAATCCACCAGGCCAAAGCAGGGCGCCTCAGATCTGGCAGGCGAGGCCGGAGGAACAGGTTCAGCAGGAAGCATTCAGCTTTGCCCTTCCTCCCCATGTCACCCCTTTGAAAGCCAGGAATGAGCTGATTTACCTATCCAAAGCTCAGGCAGTGCTATAAAGTCCCTCTTCAGCACATGTACACACGAGCCTGCGCCCATCCTTACCTTATTTAGCCATTTCAGCCCCGGTATCGTGTTAGAGTTGATTTGCTCTTCCAGCCAGGGGCGCATCCGCATCCTTTCGACAGGCATTGTCACCCACCAGGATGGAGCTGCAGGGAACAAGGGACACGGTTACTTGTTTTCCAGGCAGAACTCCCAGGCAGCTTCCCCATCTCTGCACAGAACAGACTTATTAAGGCTTTGCAGGCATCAAACAATTATAAATGTAATCGTGACTTTGGATCTGTGCGGAAGCCTCCCCTAAGAGCAAGTGAGATAATAAACCCTTCCCCATGTCAGAGAACACTCTTCTGGTACACCCGGATTAGGAAAATCTTCACCTGAAGAAAATACACCATATTGGCAAAAGCTTGTCTGCTGATATAGGTGGGATACCAGAGGCCGCAAAGAAAAACAATTAGGCTCCTGAAGAGACCTCTTTTTGGCCCACATACTTGCATTTGCACAAGACCTTTTTTTGCCAATAAAAAAGATGCAACCAAAACAATTCACATGCAGGTGGCATCACTGTAGCAGCTAAAATGATGTACCTGCTAATGAGAGTGCTTTCAAACGGCTGTGTCTGTCCCATAAACTTCACTAAAATTACGAAAAATATATTTTACATCACAGCAATCATCAGACCACTTTGGTCCTGGCTGAGTAGTTTGACCCCCTCCCTGCAGCTTTCTCTGATCAACCCAGTCTCTGATTTTTTAGCTTCTATTTTACATTTCCATGCTGCCTAGCTAGGCAGTAAGTGCTTTACAGCCCCCCCAGCAGCACCACGCCACCCTGTATGGTTCAGTTTAGACTCAAACTCTCTCTCGCTCACACACACGCACGTGACCCCGATGCCACTTCCCTGTTTAGAGCTGTAAATTATTGACATAAGAGTCCAAAGTCTTGAACTCGAGGCAGAAAATTTTAAAAACATTAACCTATCTTAGGCACCACTCTGAAAGTGCCAAAAGGCACTAGATGCAGATTAAAGCATCGCATTAAACTCCTCTTAAGCAGCCTGCAACCTATCATTTCCACGTTCAAGTACTTGCATTTAGGCTGCTTCTTCTCCTCTCCCCCTCTGCACCAGGCTCAGCTCCTTCCTCTCTCCTTTGTTCTTCACATCTGTGTTCTCTGCATCATTCTTAACTTCTTTGCTCCGCTATTCTTGTCACCTTTGATCTTAAAAAAAAGAGAAAGAAAAAAGTGAGTAGGCCACGTATTTGAAAGCACGCAGCAATGACACAAATGTAAATGGGTTTGTTCTTGCTTCCTATGGGAGTACAGGCATCAGACAGACTAACAATTAGGCAGTACCAAGCCCACACCCAGCACAAGAGGAAGAAAAACGTTCAAAGTTTCCTCTCATTGCTCTGAGGACATGTATTTCCTGAAACTAATAAGGAATTAAAACCTGAGTGCAACAATAAGGCTCTTTGATGTGTTCAGAGAATTTACCAGCAGCCATGCTCACACTAATCTCTAGGCAAACATACTGGTATTTTATTTACTACCGTGTGGAGCTGGTCACTGGCGCTTCAGCCACAGCCTTTTCCAGTGAACATGAATTTCTAAAATAGCTCATAAAATGGTTGCAACTGCTCAGCTCCCTTTCAGATTCACGTCAGACATGAAAAAACAGCCAACCCCAGAACCAGACAGCAGCTGAGCCCTTGTGTAAATCCCTTCTCTGTGCAAGAGGGAAGCTGTTTTCTGGGTGAGGGCGACATGGCTGCAGCCCCTTCTGCTTGGCACCCAGGATTCCCATCCAGGTTGCAAAGGATGTACGGGAGATCTGTACCATCTTCCCCTACTACACGTTGGGTCAAAGCTGAAAAATGCAAATGGCAATGTACTAAAAACGCGAGCAAATTTCGATTCGTCTGTCAAGGAAGAAACAAGCAGATGCAACGATCATCTTGGATGCATTTCTTTGTAAGATATCTTTAAGTACGCATGCACTTTGAGACAATTCCTGGAAACACTGTGCATCATCTTTGGCATTCAGTATATGAGTGCTCCCATTTAGCAGCGGGACTCTTGTCTCACTCTTGAGACAAATCTCAAGCCCATCTGAGTGAACAAATCAGACAGAAGGCAGAAAAGTCATCCTGAAGGCAGCGGCAATGAATCCCACTTGGGACAGGCAACGCAGGAGAAACAGCAGCTGCCTTTGTGCAAAAGCAAAGCATTTCAGGAGACGAGAAAGCTGCCAACATTGCTACTATAAGGAAGCCGGTCTTCCCAAAACAGCACTGTCGAGCCAGTCGTCTCTTCGCTCCCGCATCCCCGGGGGCTTCCCCAGCTGCTCGCCTGCAGATGCTGCGGTGTTCGTCTCCTTTTCGGCACTCTAGGACTCCTCTGGGATTAGCACCCGCAGCTGTCAGCACACACCTTCACATCCATCACCCACACCAAGGCCAATTAGTCCCGAGGTAATCAGAAAAGAGGTCTGGCTTGCGAGAAGGGAGGAGTGGCTCCCAAGATCTGTTTATCCGAAAGTAAAACCAAGCCCAGCTAAAAATAACCTGCCATGATGTTCAGCTGGAGGGACGGTGGGCATCTTCTGGGGGAACGTCTTTCACAGGGGGTAAGCACAGCATGCTCCTGCTCATCAAAACACACCCCATGCTCCTCTAAGAGGATAAAACTAAAAAAAACATAAAGCCTGACATCTTCACAAGACACCCCCAGACTCGTCTGCCTCAGGTCAGCACTGACCACAACGGTGCTAAAACACAGCAGGTTTTTTGGCAGATGCACCTCAACAACATCCTTGCGATGAAAATACCAAGTCAACTCTACCGAGTAATTGCCTGTGGGAAATGAAGGTGCCACATCTCCCCTCCTGAGCTGTCAAACGCATGATTTATTTATACAGAAAGAAACATCAGCTTCTGCAGTGCCTTAAAAACAGCCTCTGTAGGTCCCTAAGCAGGGTCAATGGGTGCACTTGGGAGTCTGATTTTGATGCCTCCAGGTGGGAGAATCTGAAGTCCATCCATCAGTGAGTATTGGGACAATCACCATCTACCATTATGAGTCATTTAAGTTTGTAAAGACCTTTGGAATTCTCCAAAATAGGTAGCAAAGGCACCTGAAGTTTCAGGGGCCATCACCTAACATCAAGCCAGCTTCACCCTCCATCAGAATATATTAATTGTAAAGCAAACCTACAAAGCCAGAAAGTAAGGTGAGCCGTACAAAACAGCAGGCATGCCAGGTTCCTTCGCTCCAGTCTCTCCCCAGTGCACCCAGCAGAAAGGAAAAAGCAGGATCCTTGTAAGCAGAATGAAACATCAACATTTATAATCTGAAGCAGGCTGTAAAACCAGGAGCACCTATGCACTTATCTTCCATTCCTGGTCAACGTTAACATTGCACTTCCCCTGCACATTTACATGTAGAAGAAGCTACGTGCAAGTGTCTCAGGACAAGTGGACTCAGAGCTGCCAAGGCATCCAGTTCCTACCACTGTAAGCCCCAGAGCTGTAGGTACCCATCTGCTGCACTGAACAAACTTCTCCAGAAGCTTGGTTATCTTTGCCAGACCGAACCTTTGCACCCGGGTTAACTGGGAGAAAAATGGCTTAATGTCTGCCTTGGGTCACTTGGCACCTCTCGGAGAGAACGCGGCCAGAGGTGGCCGGGCTGGCAGGGGAGAGGAGTGGAGCCGGCTGGGGCTGCAGGGGGAAGGAGCAGCTCCAGCTCCACCAGCAGCAAGAAAGCACCTCTCACTCCATCGCCCCCCCACCCTTCAGTCCCATCCCCATTTTGTCAGACACTAACGCTACTCTGCAGAGGCAGCTTTGTGAACAGACCAGGGAACAGACCAGGGAACTCAGCAGGCTTACAAGCAACACTTCTTTCCGTAAGCCTTTTTTTGTCTCTTTGAACCCAGATCGTGGCTCTCACCCTGCTCAAAGATGTGTAGGACAGCACGACCAAGAGGGGAGGGCCCTCCAGCATGGGAGCAGGAACAAGCCACTGGGAAGGACAGGGAGGAACCTCTTAATCCAAAACCGCTAATGAAGACCCCTACGTTTAAACCACAGCTTCAAACTTGAACTCTACCGAATCCCAGCATTTCCTTGGGGAGAGTACAGGAAAGTGCTTAATGCTCCCAGAGACACATGCTGCAGTCAAACTTTCTGGCATTACATCAAAAATAATTGTTTGTTTTTTCTTCTGACTTAGCACTGTTCCATGGTGGGGGAAGGGAAGAATAACCACCATGAAACACAGTCAACTGCTAATGCAGAGGGGACCCAAGGAATCAGTTTTCTATCCTACAGGAAAAGGGGAGCTCACTTAGACATGGAAGTTCCTGCTGGGAACTCATTTTATGAACACTTGCCATTCTTAACAAAACATCCAACCTTCAAGAGCCACAATTTTGAACCATGCCTCCTATAAATGCATTAAGGCTGGTAGCTCCGTGAATATCTTTTCCCTTTTTTTGCTCCATTTTTATCACCCGCCTCCTCCTTACAGGGGGCCATAGTCAGGGGCGGTTGCCTTTTCAGTGGTGGGAGCTTAAATGTATCGACGGACATTAAGACATCAATAAAATTATTCCCAAATAGGAGCCAAGCGTGCGAGACACTAGCCCCAATTCAATGGCATTTGCCTGGAAGTGGAGGCCACCGGCAGCCTGTGAGGAGCCAAGCCCCACACAAGAATCACGGCTCACAGATGCGCTGATGCCACAGTTTATGGAGGGATTATTTTGACCTTTTTTGAAGGTTTATTTACTGTACTATTCGTGCTAGTCCTGCAGTCAGTTCAGCCCTTATTTTTGCAACCAGATACCACAAAAACATAGTGGTGGCTACCCCCCGACAAGCTGTCCTAATCCTGCAGACGTGACTCAGAGGAAGAGTGCTGCGGAGGGTGGGCAGCACAGGATCCGCTGAAGCCTGGCCAGCACGACCCAGTGAGGAACAGGGAGACAGCAAGGAGGCCAGTCAACACCACTGCTCCTGCTTCCGCACGGTGCACTTCAAAATGAGCTTTCTACATGGGAATCACATCACCGTCCTGGCATGAAGCACGCAAGCCAACTTCCTAGGACAGACACCGCTGAAAGAAGAGTCACAACACTGTAAGAGAGAGAAACACGGCTACAACAATGTTTTTAGGAGTAGTCATACAAAGGGCATTGAGCAGGTAGATGTGTAGAGCATCCTCGAGAAGCAATAAATCATACCAAATTTCAGCTCTATACTACTTCGCAAGATATATTTTTCTAAGATTCTTTATGCAAGACTCTTCAGAAGGAAGCTCACAGCACTCATTTATTTTTAAAGAGATATTAGAAAAATACTAGTTATTTTCAAGAGCTGTTCATCTTTAAAGAGATGTGATGGCTGCAATCTATATATACACATACAAATATTTTCACTCCATAACGTTCAATAAACAGCTTGTTGTCCTCCCTAGTCTCTGCTAAAACATTCTAGTAAGTCTGACTTCTGTTTCTTCCCTGACGGAGAAAACACTTGCGCCATAGAGAAAGTGTAACCTTTGAGAATGAAGAGCTCTTCACTAGAATTATGGCAGCTGTAGACAGAAAGTGAAAGCAACGGCATGGCAGGCATTAAATCTGAGCAGTACAAGAAGTCCTCTTCCCTTCAGTTTCGTTCCCTCTGACGGTGTCTGGGTAACCGAAAAGGCACAAAGGTTATTCCCAAAAACACAAGCTACTCTGTGCCTACAGATGTTCTTTTTAAAATGCGTTTCTATGGAAGTAAAAAAAAAAAAAAAAATCTGAAAAAGCAATTATTCTTTCACCATCACAAAGTACCCAGTCGAAAGATTTGCCAGTATATGAGAGTGTTATTAATGGCTGTGAGAAGGCAAGGTGGGATAAGATACTTTGAGGTGCATTTGTGAAGTATGTCACAGCCTTTCTCCAGAGCTGTGAAAAAACATCTGTTCCCCAGAGGACTTGTGCAGAATATTGCACGGTATCTATTTCTCTTTGCTCTGCAAATACAGAACTGACAGTATTTTTTTAAAAAAAGTTATCTTGTACTGGTGCTTTGCTGATAAACTTTTAAACTATTCCCTTTGTTTGTTAACGCTGATGCAGTTCAGAAAAACATCAATCATCCTGTGTGACCAAACAGATATGCTGAAATGAGACCATACGCTAATTTTAGGATTCAGAGAACTGGGTTCTGTATTTGTCCCTGTGCCAAGACTGTTTCAGGATACATGGAAACATGATCTTATTTTAAGGAACAGTACTTGGAGCAATATTCTGTCCCTTCGCCACAGCTCAGACTCTACCTTCATATAGGATTTTACATATAAAGCCACCTTTTTTTCAACTATTCCACTGTGGATGCCCCTTTCGAAGGTAAATGCGTGTTTAACCATACATACTCTGAGCAAAGCCCTGCTTGGAAGTCAAGCTTGCCAGAGGGATACTTACTTTTCCTGGTTAAGTATCTGCTAGCCTCACCTGCCCAGAAATACTTCAGAAATGTGAGATTGACACTGAAACACAGACAACTGAACAGCACTTCACTCAGCTGCCCCAATTTTGGACACTTGAAATCCCCCTGCCTGGTACATTTCCCATCTGCCAGGAGGAAGAGAATCTCACCACTTACGCTGCAGAAGCAGAATTAACATGCCTTCTTTACAATAACCCCAAATTATGCAAATATCCCTATCTTTTTTGGAACCAACAGCAAAACACGTAATTAAAGTAGGATTAGTAAACGAGGAAAAGTGGGCATTGCTGTTCTCACAGGTGCAAGCGTTAAGGGTTCAAAATAAAATCCTGAAGCTCTTAGTTTTGAAAACATACGAAGCAAAAAAACACAGAAAACCCTGTAAGAGACTTTCTGGATTCATGGATAGTTAGACGGCAAAACCTACCCTCTCTGGTCTTTTAATTGCACGTAACGGTGCCTCTTTTTGTCGCTAAGAATACTCTGCCGGCGATGCCCCGTTGAACAGGGAGGGATGGGGGAAACATCACGACTCTGCTGGCAGATTTACTTATCATTAAGCACCTCTTGCCTTGTGCTCTCTTAAAGCACACCCCATGGCCGTCCGCTCCACAGACCCAGCTCCTGTGTTGACTGTAACTCTTGATCCACACGGTATTTTTCCCGCTCTTTCCTAACACTTTGGTGGCAGCAGCGAAGACTCCCTGAGCACGCTATATCCTTCCTGTCCATCACCAAGAAAAATAATTCACTGTGGGCAGGAAAGGTGGTATCTTATTTGCTCAGGTGCCTGCAGAAAGGAGGAAACTCCATCAGGAGAGACCAGAAAGCCAAGAACTGGAGAGTCGGGAGGGTGGGAGGGCGCAAGTCCTGGGCAGACTGGTGTAAAGGCAGGGCCTGGCCATTAGGAAGAACCTGTACAGGTAACCAATGAGCAATACTTCACCTGCTTGCCTGGGTTCCCAAACCAAACGTGGCAGGGCTACAACAGGACCACGGCTGGTAAGGGGAGAGCTCTGTGGGGTGGTGAAACACCTGGGAGCCCAGGCTGCTGTGCAATGGATTCAAGCTAGCAACAGCTACCCAACTTCCCAAGCCCCTGCTTGGTAGGGGCCAAGTTGCGCCCACCTCAGGAGGTGCAAGGTAGACAGAAGAGGAGGGAAACATTCAGCATGCCCTCCTCTCATGCTGCTCTATCCAAGAAAGACACAAAGGTAGAAGAAGAAAAGTGTGTGTGTCCTCAAGGGACAGAAGGCAAAAACCACCTTAATCAAAGCAACATTCCCTGCAAAAAAAATAAAAAACCCAAACAAAACAAAGGCAGCAAATATCTCAAACATGTATTGAAATCAGCTTTACAGACTGCATGATAAACATGCCCAGGAAAACGTACAATGGGAACTCATACTGTATATAGAGTGTGTTTCATCAGCTCTATAGCATTTCTGTTCCACCCAAAGGGTGTTAACGTGCCCTGGCTGGGATTCAGACATTACACATCAAAACAGACTCTTTCCTTTGGTTTCCATGCAAAGCTTTTTCTCCCTCAGCAGCAAAGACGCGAGCTGCTATTTTGCAGTGATCTCAGGCATCATTAAAGGTAGCCCTTGGCTTTGCAGACGAGAAGTGTGCTGAAGAAAAGCCATCTTATTTTAATACAACAGAACCAGAAGGCTGTTTTTTTTGCTTCTGGACTTAGCTGCAATGAAACAACGCTTCAACCTCTCAATACCTACAATAAAATTTCCCTTGCACTGGCTCCTGTGTTGAACATTATATCATGACACTTGAACAACATGATGTCTGTGGCTGGGCCCATTTACTTCTCTGGCATCGCGGTGACTTACATCTGCTGGGAACTTTGGCCCAGGCTTCTAACAAATAGATTGTTAAAGATCATCTCCGCAGCACCCCTGCCACGACAATCATTTGCACACATATGAACGCCTGCAAGTCTGGTGACAATACAGAATGACTGCTGGAGTGAAGATGGAGATGCCAGATTCTGGTGGCGTCAGGATGACAATGCAAGTGACGGTCAACACTATGTGATTACAGAAAACTCTTCCCCTGCCACCTCCTCCAGGAGTCTCAAATGCAGCCATAAATTTTATCAGATTTATTTCCTCCTTAAGCTTTGTTTAAAGTCTGATGATTGCTCAAGACTTGTCTTCAGGATCTGGGATGTCTAACTATTTTTCCCCCAAAAGCTGCCCAGAAGAGAGACGGTGGTGACTTTTCAGTAGTAGAGTTGTACTTCACTCACACAAGTTTGGGAAGGGCTTGTTTACAACAAGAAAATTGCTGGCATGGTTGTTAGGGAATAATGAATTCCTCGGGTTGGGGAGCAGTTATCCCCCAGTAAATCAATTTTATTCCAGAATTAAGTGCTTACACACGCCTCCGATCCTGAATACCCACGTGTAATAGCTGCTGCTGCTTAGCTGTGTCAGTCAGTATCCACGGAAGCCAACCCCAGTGTGTTCTTGAAAGCTGTCAAAAACTCAGCATTTGACACCTGATTCATAAAGAATTTTCCAGCCTGGTGGAAACTAGAAGGCTACTAAGGCTCAAACAATTATCAAGAATCACTTCTTTCATCATAGTGATGCAACTCAACAGCATTTTTTGAAGTGCCTCCATGGCTCTGTTAGACCAAGGCATTCTTATGTGCTCCGTGACCAGGTTTACAGGAGACATCCCTAAAACTTTTAACAAGCACAACATGTTTCCTACGTGTGTCCCTCTGAAAGCAGTGGAAAATCACAGATGCAAGTACCTGCAAGATCAGGATCTGAAACTGTAAAAATACTTTCTAAAGCCGGGGCAGACCTCATCTCTGTGTCCTGTCTAGCATTCTTCTGCCTAGTGCTTTATAGGGCGCTATATAAAAGAGAAGCAGCCATCACAGAACAAAAGTCCTTAATCTCAGTGTTCCCACACTGGTGGCTTGCGAGGCTCAGGCAGGACTGCAGAGAAGACAACGACATTTTAGAGGCACTCAAGAGAGGCAGAAAAATTATTCCAGATAGCTACCACTGAGAAATGTCTTCAAGGAAGGGCTTTCACATTCACCGGCCATGACCTGCACCTGATGTAATCCACCTTGCTCGGACTGGGCTTGTTTCTCACAGCTACCTTTGTTTGTATAACATACTGTTCTGCAACACACAGCAAAAACTATTTGCACACTACACTAAAGTGCGATTTAATATTTGCTTAAAGCTTTCGTTTTATTGTCTGGGCAAGGGCAGTTTCTGCCACTGAAGTTAATAGCTAACCCACACCTACACTTTTGCTGCCCAAACTCCTAATCGCTCGCGCAGCACCCAGAACTGAGAGCAAAAGACAAAAACTACCTCTGCTTAACCTCACAGCGAGCGCCAAAACCAGCCCTTTCAAGAAAGCAGCTTCTCCTTTACTTGCAAGAGAAGGTATTAAAGAAAAGTATGCGCTATTTCGGATTTGTAAAAAACACTCTGCCGCTTACTGAGACATTTGCTTTACAGACAGACCACAGCAAGGCAGAGACTTGGGGGCTGGGATCCTCTGAATCATCCACACTGCGAGCTGGAAACATGTCTGTCACATGCACTTATTTACG
Source organism: Larus michahellis (assembly GCF_964199755.1). NCBI lineage: Eukaryota > Metazoa > Chordata > Aves > Charadriiformes > Laridae > Larus > Larus michahellis. Next base: position 81,327,744 of record NC_133900.1, on the reverse strand, counting down.
GTTACAAAAATAGCACCATGAAAGAAGCAGATGTGTTGAGCACAAAAAATAAATTGAATTAGTTATTACAGAGATACTGCTTGACACTGGAGAATTTAACAGAGAAATGTCTTTCTTTTGTGCATACACTTTAAAGGCTTGTGCTTAAAGAGTGCTAAGTATTAAATGCTTAATACTGACGCTTGTTGAAACGGTATGATGTAATTCTCCAATTTATCAAAATGCTACTCTTTCCACTGCCACCGGACACACAGGAACTTCTTAACTCATTTTCATGTTGAGATATGAATAGTTAATAGGATCGGTTACAAAATGTGCTCCTAATTTAAAGTTTTTGTGTTCACCACAGACCAACAGCAATGAGCCAGCCTCAATTTCTGATCTGCAGCAGCTATTTCTATCTTGCAAGTTTCCTAAAATACTGCTGAGCTAGAGTGAGATTACTGAACTCATCTTCATTTCTCATCTAAGCCGGAAAAATATTACTAAATTAAACAAAGCTAGTCTTCATCACCTTCCCTCATCAATCTCAAATCTCCAGAACAGTTTTATCATCCAAAGAATTTGGTTCTGATATGCTCGAATGCAATGTTTGCAAATGTGTGAGAAGTAGACCTCTGGCACTGAAGTCTTTCATTTCACGCCAGTACAGCTTCAGCAGAGCAGCGATTGCCCAAACTTCTCCTCAACACCTAACCAACGTTTTGGTCGACATAGCCTAGGAGCACGCATCTGTATGTATGAGAAGGACATTAATTCGAGATTCCACAGCCACCCAATGTTTGTCCATCTTTTCACCAATTCACCACCTAGTTCTCAAGGTCAAAAAGGACTTTCTAGCTGCTGACTGATCTGTGGAAATGGAGCGAAACCATTTGCAGTCATTTCATGTCATCAGCAAAGCCGACATCAGATAACATCTTTTGGTTACTGCTGATCTGACCCAGATCTAAGTGGATGACCCCAAAGGTGGGGAGAGCAAAAGAAAAAGCCCACCACATTTTATACTGGATCCTATTAGCAATTCACATCTCAGCATGCATAAATTTTTCAAGCGCGCCCACCCGCTGAATGACTCGCTTTCATCACGCTGGATGTCATCACCTCCACTGGCCTTTCTGTGCACGCTTGCCACAGCATTTCAAAACGTTACTTCCGTGACTGATGAAGACGTCGCTTCCCGAACTGCGGGGCCATCACCCAGACCACCGGCTCGGAAAAGCGGTACCAGGACAAACCAGGGAGAGCAACTCCTACTCCCTACCGTGTAGTCTGCTAAAGGAGTACTGTTATGCAGAAGTCAAATTCACCAGCGGATTAAATAAATAATAAAACTGAAATAATTTCTCAAGTTCAGCTCTCGTGCTTCTTTGCTCTGTGTTTATTCTTTCATTTTTGCCAACTGGGAAATGAAAACCGATGGAGTCGGTTTCACTTTTGTTTATATTTGGTTTCAATTTTATCCTCAAGTTTTGCTTTCATCTTTTTCACCTAACACTGTTGGGATTTCAGATCCTGCTGGAATGCTTTCAGTAATTTAAAAACATTAGTCTCCTATCCCGCCTTTTTTCCTACTGTGGAATTATTTTTATCTTAGATAAACTTTATAAAATGCTGTCACAATTTTGGAATGCATTTGGGGGTAGGGGATATTTGACTTTGTTTTTACAAATTTATGCGCTACATCCAATTCAAGTCAGTAGTTTAGTATTTTCCACTGGATTCATCTCCCAGTTGCATATTAAACACAGTTACATGATTCAATGAAACACCTTAAAAGAGCAGCCAGTGCACCAAATGCACAAAAGCCCCCACCGTGCACCAAACACATGTTACATACAGGCATGAAATACACATAAAGACTTAAACTTACTGCTACTGAAACTTATTAAAGAACTAGGGCATTATCATGCTTAGATCAAGCTGTAAGAGGTTTGCCTGTAATGCTGTCAAGTGATGTCCAACACCAGCAGGAATATTACAGGACAGACTTTGTCGTCTGTGCACTCACCAAGCTCAAGTCACATATACCCCCCTGTACACAGCAAAAAGCAGAACTTAACCATACGTTCAGACCTTCTCAAAACCGTAAGCAATACTTCCTTCTTTTGTGCTATATTGACGTTAAGCATGTAGGTCTTTGAATTAAAAAGTACTTAAAATAATTTTACAGCAAAAGGGAAACGGTTACACAACATGCACTGTTACATGCAGTTCAAACTAAAGGACAAATAGAAATACTTTTGCTTTAGCCGCAGCTCAACTCCATTCCTAACAACAGATATGCTGGGGGCTACAAACCAAACCTGTGCAGGTTACCTGAAAAACTATCAAACCGCAATCTATCTGCTCTACTCAAGAATATGGAAATTACTACTTCCAAGCTCATCTCGAAAGCTAACAACCTATATAGCAACAACTGCACGTTAAAATCATTTAAAGTTAGAATTTAGTTCTGTACCTTGGGTGAAACAACATGCCACATGCAGGCAGATTTGCTCCTGGATGCCTGTGTCCGAGCTGCAACATGACACAAGGTCCTCGTGCTAAAGGCTGCGGTAGGTTTTTGCAATCTGCCCCCAAGCAAACAAAGGGGTCAGAAGATTTCCAATATACACAAAGCCGGGCTTGCAGCATATTACACATTAAGAAACCAAACATTACTTTACTGCTTACAACTTCTTTCTTTTCTCCCTAGCTCATTCAAAAAACCAGTAATTTTTTCATCAGCTTCCAAGAAATTGAAAACATATCCGGCACTAACTGGAAGAGCGAGTTTTAAAACTGTTTTACATTCTATCAATAAGAAATGTGTGCTGTACAATGTATTAATTATGCTACATACAAAACATCTAATTATATATTTTTATATATATGTAGATCTGTATGTGTGCATATATATATGCGGACATTAAACTCTTAACTGTTAACACGCATTCTCTTCCCCTAACTGTTAATAACTGTTAATTGCTGATTCCAAGTTTTCTGACTGGCTATCTTAATCTATTTTAATCTTAACACAAGAGTTCACACATGGTCAATTCAAGGAAGAACCTTCCTACGGTTCCAACAAAACTTCTGAAGAAAAAAACCAAGGGGAAAATATTTAATTACACCGAAGGATTTTTTTCTGTAATGTTATTCATACATGAGGAATATGCAACTCAATAAACCCGTTCCTCTCATTCTCTGTACCCAGAATCTTTTGGGCTTGCTTATTTGTTGTTTTGCTTTTGCACTTGTGATCTCAAAGGACAAACCAGAAAATGTTTTACACTAATTACAGTTTATAGCACCGCAAGCTATAATAAAACTTCTGTAAACACTACCTTATGGTTTATGCCCTCAATATCACAATCATTGTAGGCCTTTGAAGAGTTTCAAAAGGGCAATCTTTACAAACGAGCCACGGAGATAAGTAAGAGCAACACGTGATTAGTTTTACTTCTTTACCTACAAATGGACCGTGACTTTCAGTGCAAGATCCACAAAATATAAATTGAGGTTCTAAGCCTGCAAACATCAGAGGAATTCTGTGGGGGTACCACTCCTACGCAATGTTAAACGCACCCAGGATGCACTTAACTGGACCATAACTTGTGTCAGGTTAACAGGTCCAGGGGTAACAAGCACAGATTAAACAAGATCATCATAGAAACATTTTTTTGCTGGAAGTTTCGTAAGATCTTATGCCACAAGATTCACATAACAAAGGACAACACATGGTCTTGCTTCGCTATGTTATCTGCAAGTGGACCGTAGCTTATGTTTCTCCACGGAGAAGGTTTCTGTTTGCAGTTTCCAGCAATAATTTTTGACCAGCATCACCAGTAATTTGTGGGCAGTCAGTGCCCAAAATTTGATACTGAACTGTTCTGACTGCTAAGCTGCACAGCAAGTTTCTCTTCCACAGGCCGCCTAATCACTTGTGAACCCAGGTAAACTCCTGACACACACACGCAGTGGCCCCACGAACACCACCATTTCTGCCACTGCAGGACAAGCACCTCCTTTTGTTTTGAAACTGCCTCCCATTTGCTTTATTTGGGTCACAATTATCTTATCTGTACTATTACCTATTCACTTTCTTCATGACGCTAACGACTTTAAAGAACATCCCCACATCCTCTTCAGTCACTTCTTTTCCAAGCAACTTACTCTTTCACAAAAGCTCTTTCATACCCTTGATCGTCTTTGATGCCCTTCTCTGTAGCTCATCAACTTTCACTACATCCTACTCTTTGAGACAGGGGAACAAAAATTGTAAACCCTATTCAGGAGAGCAGGGCAACATGAAATTATAGTGGCATGACGGTGTTTTCTATTTCTATTTTTACTCCTTCCTAATAATTCCAAACCTGCCTTCTCCTTTCTTAGCCACTTCTGGGCACAGAGCTTATTTTTTTGCTGCATTATCTGTGTTGTATGATTTTTTTCCTGAGTAAAAAGTCTGTTCAAACTTCATGCTTATGTACAGAAAATGAAGATTGCATTCCCTTCCCTTTGTGTTACACTCACATTGGTCTGTACTGAATTTCATTTGCAAACTTACATCTGGACTTTCAACATAAGATCCTTCTGCAGTCTTTGCGGTTCAGCCTTCGGGATTTTCATGCTCTGAATGAGTTAATACAACCAGCAAACTTGTCACATCACCACCTACCCCTTCCTCCATCACTTGGATGGCACCTTCTGATGGATGGCACGGACTCTGGGCAGACTCTGGAGGGGAACAACTGGCCACCTCCTTTCATTGAGCAAACTGATCATGACTACATGCCCCGAAGCAATCTGATCCCGCTTTGAAACTGGCCCTGCTTTAAGAAGGGCTCTATCAACCAGATCTTAACAATAGCTCAGCAATGGCCTTTAGAGAACACCAGGAGACTGGTGACGCACAACTCCTCCTTTACAAAAGTCAGGCCTAGTCTTTGTCAATGTATCACATTTATACCCGTGTTCATTAATCCCATTCACTAATCCCTGGCAAACAAACAAGCAAACAAAAAATTACCACCCGGGAGTTCTCAGCCTCCCCAGAAACCTTGAAAAACAGACAGCTCATTTGTCACCTTCCATTCCTGGAGCACCAAGGCAGACCTGCGCAACAAGTGCCACACAACAGGCAATGCGTCAGCAATTTCATACTTTAAGTTCCTTCAGAACTCTTCAACAAGTATCACCTCCTGCCATCTACTTCATCCTTCTCAATGGTTCGTTCCGATAAGGTCTCTTACAGACGCTTCAGTCTGGGAGAAATCCTCCAACATGCTCACTCCTTAAATAAAGAAAAAGCCTCCTGCAAGGGCATCTCCTTACACTCTTCCTCAGTGAAGCAAGGCTTGAAACATTTGTTTCACTCTTCTGCTATGACTTTATCTTCCTTGGGCACTCCTTCTACGCGTGGATCACTTATCAGCAGGTTTCCTGCTTTTGATACATTTCAAAGAGGATTTACCAACTGTTTGTATGCTTTTAGCAACTTATTCCATGACTCTCTTTGGCCTACCTTATTGTGTTTAACACAGACTTTATGTTATTTCCCACCTTTCCCATTTGGAGACAAAGCTGTAACTTATGAAAGATGTTTTTTTACTTCTGCTGAGCTCCTCTTACTTTGCTTGTCAGTCTGCTCAGCTTTTTTGGCATTTCTGACAGATGCCATGCAATTGCTCTGAGCCTTCACTATAGCATCTTTGAAGAATTACATGCCACCTGCAAGTATTTTACAGTGTTGGCTGCCTCACGCCTTTTTATTCATTTTTTTCCCTTGCATTATGAAGATTTACTTTGGAAAATTAAACACTGCCACAACATCCCTTGGCTTTATTGTTCCTGAAGCAACATTCAGTCCAAGTACATTATGATCACTGTCATGTCATAGCTGGCTTTTTTAAAGTAAAATTCTTACTTAATTCTTGCTGGCCAGAACCTTGTCCAGAGTTGCTACCCACAGGGCACCCGTACAAGCCACACCTGCAAAGCAGGGGGTGTCTGTCATCTAAAAAGTTAGTAGCTGGGCAAATTTCATGTCGGAGCATGACATAATCTACGTGGGGCAACTGAAGCCTCCCATTATCATCGTATTTCCTGCTTTTGTAGCTTCTCTACTCGTCCTTAATACATGACAGTCGTTGTCAACATCTTGGTAGGGCAGGCAGTCCCACAGCCCTAATCCCTACTCCTCCTATACGGGCCTAGAACGTCAGTTCCTGAGATCTTCTGTTACTTCCCAAAACAGTTATTTCCTCTTTAATAAGAGGTATCCCACTTCATGCACGTGCAAGCCACTCTGTCCTCTATGCCATCTGTAGTCTCTCTCTACAGTATGCGAGCTTCCAAAAAATTGCTGATACTCCAAGTATTGTACCATGGAGACGTTTTAATAGCAGTTTTAATACCATGGGGATGATGCTCTTCTTCAAGACAAGATGTGTCATGGCAAATTTTACATTCTTCATCTGTCAGCTTTTCCCCACCGCTTTTTTTTTTAAATCCTATTAACATATACAGAATATACATAAATAAATACATGTTTTAATTTAAGGTATACATACGCTGGCTGCAAATTTATTTACATAAAGGCTATTCTTCTAATGTAGACTCTTTCTATTCCAAAAATATTTCCATTTCCTCTTGAATCTGAGCTCCTTTTTTTCCTGCATCATTTTCTCAACTGTGCACTAAGACTCTGCCTCTCTCTAACTCCACCTGGTCCCACATATCAAAGACCTCCACCCAATGGAGACTGGGGGTCTTTAACCCTATTTCTCAACAGCCTGTATGTTACTTCTCATACCGCTTATCTACCCCTTTCCATGTTAACGTGGCCTATGAGGAACAGCTCTTCGAGAGAGACTCACTTGACATCGTCTTGTCACTTTTGTAGTCAGCAAGCAAGCAGGTGGCACCGCAAAGGTATGTGTCAAATATAATGGCTGACCACTCTGCTGACCATCTGGGATCACAGGGACACCACCGGGGTCAGCAGATGACACCTCACCATGCTGGTACCCAGCTGAAGAATCGTCAAAGCAATACTGTGTCAAAGGAGTCGGCGCTCAGACCTTCCACCGCCATTTACCAGGGAAAAGGAATCGCTGCACACAAGGTGCATGGGAAGTAAATTCCTCTGGGAGACATTACCAACAGGGGCCGGAGGAGGACACTGATGTCTCCGAAGGGGCTGGTGGCATGGAAAGACTGCGATTCAGACGGAAACCATCTGCCTCACAGATCAATTCTGCTACTTTTATAATTATGTCACCGTTTCCGTATTAGGATGAATTTAAACGTTGCTTCTCCACTCAACTCTCTTTTTATGGTACTAACGCGGGCATTCTGCAAAGGTTATTATATGCAAACCCTTTGAGACTTAAATAAAATAACTATAAACTTAAACATGCCATATTTCACCTCCAGAAACTGAGGGTGTAGTTTACAACTGCTCCTACATTCACGAGACTGCCGTCTGCAAGATCTCAGCATGGTGAACGGGGCTATAAACGAGAACCACCACTAACAGGGAGCAAAGTTCTGCGCTCCCAAATCGCTTTATCTGAGCTCCCTGCCTAAATAAACAAGCCTCAAAACACTCTGCTGTGTAGAATCATAGAAGAGGTGCTCTCACAAAGCAAAATGGGAATTAAAGACTGAAATATCTCAGGGAACCTGGGCTGAGGGATCAGAGTCTTGCAACTTTCACCCCAGACGTTGTGAGGAGCTCGGAATTTGACCCTCGGACACAAACAAACCGCCCCCCACCCCCCCGGTTCCTCAGCCTCCTCCGTGGGAAGGCGTCCAGACCTCGGCCCTCCACTCCCCGGAGCGGCCCTGCCAACTGCCACGCAACGACACCGTACCCACAAGAAGGGGAAAAAAAAAAAAAAAAAAATTAAAAAAAAAGAGGTTATTCCCGCAAAAAAAAGCACCCCAAAACACAGAAGGCAGAGCGCGGTTTGTGTGTTGGGTGTTCAAACGGCGCACTTGCTATCGCTGGATCCACTGAGGTCATACAGTAGGGGGGGAAGAAAACAACGTACATGGTTGTTTTCCAGAGGTGTGTTTACTTCGAGGTCTGGAGAGGGCGGCGGAAAGGCCTGCTGCTGCTGGGGCTGCAGGGGAGCGAGGAAGCACCACCGCCCATGGCCGGCCCCGCCATGGCCTGCCCCGCCGCCGCTCCCGGGACTTCCTCCTTCCGCCGCTCCCGCAGGAGCCCCCCCCTCAGGCCCCGCTCCATCTTGTGGCGCCCACCCCTCCTGCCTCCGCGCCCCCACACGGGGACAGAGCACCCCCCTCCACACTGACAGCCCTCCCCGGCCGCCATAGGCGGGGGGTATCCCTTCACACATCCCTCCCCGGCCGCCCTAGGGGGGGGTCTCCTCACATCCCTCCCCGGCCGCCATGGCGGGGGGGGGGGGGGGGGACGGGACGGGACGGGGAGAGGCGGGAAGGCGCCGCCCCGCCGCTTGTGTAACGGACCGCCCCGGCCCCCCCCTCACGGCGAGACCCCCGCCCGCAGCCCCTCCGCCGTCCCCCCCCCCCCTCCGGGCCTGACGGCTGCCGGTATCTCCGGTGAGAACGGGGCCGGGGGGGGGGGGGGGAGTCGCCAGCGCCGCGCCCCGGCCCTCCCGACCCACCGCCCCCGCCTTTGTCTGCCCGGGGGAGGGGGGGAGGCGGGGACCCCCCTCCCCGCATCTCCCCCGCCCTATTTTTAAAATAAATATTAAAAAAAAAAATAACAATAAAAATATGAAATTACCTTGGCGGCGCGTTTCCGCGGCCCTTATATAATTCCTCAAGGTTACCGGCGTTGCCAGGGGACGCGGGATGGAAAATGAAAACCGGCGCTGAATAATCGCGGGAGCAAAACGGAAAGTTCCCGGCCGCCGCCCGGGCGGAGGAAGGCCCGGACCGAAAGCAAAACAAGGGGGAGGAAGCGGCGAGGCCGCCCGGCGGCGCTTGGAAATCCCCCCGCCTCTCCGCCGGGCCGGGCCGGGCCGGGCAGGGCCGGGCGGCGGGGGCGGGAGCGGGCGGGCGGGCGCTGCGCCCCTCACCGCCGCCGCGGGGCACGGCACCGGGACACCCCGGCGGGCACGGGGCGAGGGCTTCAAACGAAAAGAGGGAAGATTCAGGCTAGGTATAAGGAAGAAATTCTTTAGGCTGAGGGTGGTGAGGCACCGTCCCAGGCTGCCCAGAGAAGCTGTGGCTGCCCCATCCCTGGAGGGGTTCAAGGCCAGGCTGGACGGGGCTTGGAGCAACCTGGGCTGGTGGGAGGTGTCCCTGCCCAGGGCAGGGGGTTGGAACTGGGTGATCTTCAAGGACCCTTCCAACCCGAACTATTCTATGGTTCCATGATTCTATGATCCCTTACACTCAAATGCCAACTCAGCACCTTTTCAGCTGCATTACAGCAGCATTCCCCAAGACGGTTTCCCCATAAATATGCCCCATCGAGACCTCGGCAGCCCCATCGACACACCAGTAATGATGGCAAATTCTGGGAACAGATGACGTAAAATCTAGATGGCCTTTAAAGGTCCCTTCCAACCCAAACCACTCTGTGGTTCTGTGAACCCAGCAAGCCGCTGGGCCTACTTCAAGAGAGAGCGCTTGGATTTCGTCAGGTTTTGCAAACTGCCATTGGTCGTGAAGTCCACGTAGAGACGAAGGGTATTCTGCAGAATTTAGATAATCACGATGCAAACTACAGCATATAAAAGTGACTGAGGAGATGTTGCAATATGTCATTTCTAGCCTAGCCCATAGATCTCCCTGCTGAGAAGGATTTGGTTACTGGTTGATGAGAAGCTCAACATGAGCCGGCAATGTGCGCTCACAGCCCATGAAGGCCACCCACATTCTGGGCTGCATCCCCAGCAGCGTGGGCAGCAGGGCGAGGGGGGGATTCTGCCCCTCTGCTCCGCTCTGGGGAGACCCCCCCTGCAGTGCTGCCTCCAGCTCTGGGGCACCAACAGCAGAAGGACACGGAGCTGTTGGAGTGGGGCCAGAGGAGGCCCCGGAGATGCTGGGAGGGCTGGAGCCCCTCTGCTGTGAGGACAGGCTGAGAGAGCTGGGGGGGTTCAGCCTGGAGAAGAGAAGGCTCCGGGGAGACCTTAGAGCCCCTTCCAGTCCCTAAAGGGGCTCCAGGAAAGCTGGGGAGGGACTCTGGATCAGGGAGGGGAGCCATAGGATGGGGAGTAACAGTTTTAAACTGGAAGAGGGAAGATTTAGATGAGATATTAGGAAGAAATTCTTTCCTATGAGGGTGGTGAATCAGCGGCCCAGGTTGCCCAGAGAAGCTGTGGCTGCCCCATCCCTGGAGGGGTTCAAGGCCAGGTTGGACGGGGCTTGGAGCAACCTGGTCTGGTGGGAGATGTCCCTGCCCAGGGCAGGGGGGTTGGAACTAAGTGATCTTTAAGGTCCCCTCCAACCCAAACCATTCTATGATTCCTAGCCTTGCCCATAGATGATGAAGGAAGGGCCCCAAGCACTGGGGGACTGATGTAGATACGAAATGTAGTCATCACGAATGGTTGTGTATCGAGAGAGGTGTGTACACATCTCTCACACGCATGCATATCTGTATGTGTGCTATATGTATGTACGTACATATATTCAAGTAACAAGGGGTATAGCTACCTGTGCAGTCAGGTAATGCACAGCCATCAGCGGTGGGAGGAATGCCAGGACAGGAGTTGTGCAGGGGGTGGCACGGGGGGGATGGTTAAGGAGAGGTCTGCTCTCCAGTGGGATGGCAAACCGAGAGGGAGGTGTTCCCCAGGTGCCGGGTGCTGTGAGGACCCTCTGCAGTGGCAGCCCTGGACATGCAGAGGACACTGAGCGACGGGGTGGGGAGTCCACCCTTGTGGGTGACGAGTCCTCCTGTTTTGGAAAGTGCTCTCCTTGCACTAAGGAGAACATAATCACAGAATGATTGAGGTTGGAAGGGAGACATGGGTGTCAGGAATCCAACGTCTCCCAAAAAACGCTGGGGCCTATCAGGTGGCTGTTGTCCACGTGTGCACCAGGCAAGTAGGAAAGAGCAAGGGAGCGATTTTGGGAGCAAGGCAGGATGGAAAAATCAAGCATTTCCTCCAAAACTTCTCCAGAAGCACTAACAGCAGGATGGAGAGGTCCACACAGATGGGGAGGGACACAGATCCCTGGAGCAGCTGCAAAGGAGCCACAAGGAACGGTCATATTCACATGGGAGGTACTCCCAGATACTTCCAGAAGAAAAGCGACCAGGCGACCTGATTTCCATGAAGCCACAGTGGAATGAGGATGAGGGACTTGGAACGCCTGGCTTTGAATTGGCATGTTGAGTGAATCGATGTGTGTGGAGAGGAGACGGTCAGCAGGACACGGTAGTGACAGGACACAGCTCGTATAGGAGGGTCGGACCAGGCTGTGGCTGGTGGGGAAGGTGCCATACGCTCCGTGCCAAAAGCAGGAGTCAAACCAGCAACTAAAGCTGAATTTTTATAGATTTAAGGTCTGACTAGGAAAACGATAGTATCAAGATAGTATTAATGACTGTTTGACCAGGATGGAGGTGGTTACTTTTCCAGATGTGATTAGAGAGCAGTAAAATGATTGAAAGCGAGAAATTTCTAACCAGCTTGTTCTCACTCAGAAATAAGATCCTGCAGTCATAGTAACTGCACAGAAGGATTGGTTCGGCGCTCGGAAGATGCCACAAAGCTGGTGGGACGTGCCAGGATGGAGCGCAATGGAGAGCACGGGGAGGGCTGCAGCATGCCTGCCTCCGGCAGCTCTGGCCCGCGTGTAAGAAAAATGGCAAAAATCCAGAGAAGAGCAACAAATATGACTAAAAATATGGAGTGACCTCAATGTTAGAGTGATTCAAGGATTTGAGTGACCAGGATTATTTAGGATGGAGAAGTGATAACCAACAGAAAACAGTCAGATGAGAGAGAATGCACAATCATGAGTGGAGAAGGGTAGGGATGGATTATTTGCTTCCTTTTCTAATATAAGAACTAGAGAGCATCAAGTGAAACTAGCAGGTGGCAGATTTAAAGTGAACCAAGGGAGGTGGGTCTTCACCCAGCAGGTAATTAAACAGTGAGACATCCTGCTTTGAGGTGCCAGAAGTTCATGGAGGGTGAAAAAAAGCACCCATATGCATTCACAGAAGAAAAAAATACCCAAAACCATGAGGTGCTATTCAAGGTAAAGACACCAACTGTGCCTCAAGCAGCCCCCTGTGCCATGAATTTCCAGGGGTTAGAAGCTGTTTGGAGGATGCCTTGGAAAAGGCCTGAGTGGAGATGGCTGCAGATGGCTCCGGATGGGGAAGGTGCCCCACCACCCCTCCCTCCGAGCAAAGGGAAGAGCGGCTGGGGCTGGATTTTGCAATGCTGGATGGCTGCTGTCATTTCTAGTATGCGCTTTTAATTTGTTTTACAGAATGAGCCAGCTGCGAAAACTGTTGTTCATGTATCAGCAGATATTGGGGGGGGGGGGGAAATGCTTACCACCCTATTAATTATTTAACATCGCGCTTGGAGGGCTTCTTATTCACAAAGCGGCAACGCCGTGAATTACATTAATTGCTTTTGGTCAAATAAAACACAGTTGGCTTCCTTGAGAAACACTGGCCAAACCATCGAGCGGAATTTGCAGCTGGCTCGTGCCATTCCTTCCCACCGCCGCCGGCTGATCTCAACGGGGCACGCTCAAGGATCTCGACAGGGCGCATTCGAGGCTTTAACAATGGCATTTCACGTCTTCTAGCAACACGAGTTTGTGGGATATACCAGAAGTTAAATCTTCTGTGGTGATTCTTTTTTTTTTTTTTGATGTTGAAAGGTAATGGGAATGGGCAGGTTTTGTTTTCTAAACTTAACTTTCAGCGGTGACTCATTCCCTCCGAAAAGAGACTTTTACCTCTCGTGACTTTGCTGTTTCAGTAAGACCTGGCAGCTTTAAAATCAGAAAATTTAACCCGGAAGCATCAAATATCCACAGCTTTTTCTCTGCAGAATTGCCAAAGTTTGCAACTTACTCTTTTATTCACCTTCCTTAGGGATCCGGCTACCGGAATCAGTTATTTCCATTAGCATCCTGCCTCTCCTTCACAAAAGATTCACTGTTCTGGCCTGGCCTTCATCCTTGTGAGAAAAAAACTTGAAAATGGGAATCCTTTAAGTTCCAGAAGTTAAATAAGCCATCCGGCTTATTTTTAAAGTTTAATAATATCTTTGAGAAGTTTAATAATATTTATGACATTTTCTCCTTTTGTTGTTGTTGCTGTTGAGGGGCTTCACGCTGCTTTTACGCGGAGCTGACTCTTCCATCATTTTGGTGCTTGAAACCCCCGTCACAGGCATCGTGACTTTTTATCTATAGAATTATAGAATTTTTAATTGTGATGCACAGTGAAATTTATTTTCAATTTTCATTTGTCCTGCGAAAAACATTCTGATGCTGATGTAATCTGCAGCACTGATATTTTTAGATACTATGCAGTAATGGCACCTTTCTTATAAAAAAAGACAAACCCCAAACAAAACACGAGATATCTGATTATAGTTAAGAATTTAAAGTATTTGCATATTACTGTAACACAAGTAATCACCCAAAGTATAACGGAAAAAATGTTGCCTAACACTTTAGCAACTTGCAATTAATTTCTCCTTTGAAATCAGTTTTATTCATTGGAGGGGAGGTTTTTTGTTTGCTTTACTTTCTGTTTATACAGATTATTATGTAAATATTATGTAAATAAAAGGACTGTCTGGTCTTTGGTGTTTCACAGAACCATAGAATGGTTTGGGTTGGAAGGGACCGTCAAGACCATCTAGTTCCAACCCCCTGCCCTGGGCAGGGACACCTCCCACCAGACCAGGTTGCTCCAAGCCCCGTCCAGCCTGGCCTTGAACCCCTCCAGGGATGGGGCAGCCACAGCTTCTCTGGGCAGCCTGGGCCAGGGGCTCACCACCCTCACAAGAAAGAACTTCTTCCTAAGCTCTTATTAAATTAATATAAACTAAAGCTTGTTGCTGCTCTGTTGCTTTTGCTGTGACCCCAGCCTTGGCGTGGGAAGGGGGACAGGCAGGGTGGTGGCCATCAGGAAGCGTCTGCAGACCATCGTAGGTGGAGCCCCGGAGGTACAGCTGGGTCTCTTCTTCATTTCCAAACATCTGGGGGGGAAAAACTAACTCACTTAAGTCCCAATTGAGAAAATATGCCCTTAAATGCAAGGACATGAGCAATTCCCCTAGAGTTCAGAGAGAGTTTTCAACACGCCTGACATGTGCAAGCAGGAGCGTGGTTGGGGAGAGCCTCCCAGCTCACCCTCTTTGCCTTCATTTTGCCCAGGTTCCTTAATTCAACCTTCTTTTGGTCTTTCCTTCTTTCCTTTCCCCCTCTAACAGCTGCAGGGTGATGTGTAGCTTGCTGAGGTTGCTTCCATGGGATGTGGACCCCTGCCCCTTCCTGGTGGGGCTCAGCCGTGTCATCTCAGGGGACAGAAGCATGGCCTGAAGGCCTTCTGCCCATGAAGAGGGAATTTCCTTCACGCATTTTAGAGCAAATCCGTCCATGAGATAATTGTCTTCAGTTGGGTTACGTCAGCGGGGAGACCTACCCTTGAGAGGCTTAACAGGGTGTCTAAATTAGCGAGTACTTCTCAGCTCTCATATTCCAGCTGTGCTGATTGCTAAGAATTTAGATGGTGGGAGTGTTGCTTTGTTTTTCTGCATAATAATTAAAGTAATAATTACAGAGAACTGTTCCAACATGGAAAAAAACTATTTGCTCAGACCATTCTCTGAACAGTAACTTCTCTAGCCAGCAAAATAAAACTTTTCCACCGCAACTCAAAGCCTCTTACGCCTTCAGTGAAGGCAAGTGTCCTCATTAAGGTGCTGCTTTATCCAGCCCTCAGCGAATAAAATAATAACCCACGACAGACATTTTTTTCAACTAAGGAATTTTTGTACTTTCCCGATGGTCTGGCTGCAGCCGGGTGCTCCAGGAGGACAGGTACATGGGGAGAGCCTGTCTTCTGAGCCACCACCATATATACGATGGAGAAGAACCCCATCAAGGGCTGGAGTGCCTGTTCTTTTTACTTGTCACGGCTTTTATTTGGCCGCAGTCCTTCAGCCCCTCGCTCAGCCAGCGCAGCAGCTGCACGCCGTTCCTTTTCTTTAGCAGGAGAGAAGAGAGAAGGAACAAGGAACTTGCTTAACCACCGGCATCGTGCGACGGTTCTAGTTACTCACGTCTCTTGGCCCTCGCAGCAGGTTTTAGGGAGGAAAGCAGCCCTTTAAAAACACGTACAGCGTCTTGACATTTCAGGGCTGGAGTGGAGCTTGGCAGAGAAAACCTGGAGAGGAGCCAGGCTGCTTCAGCAGATCCTACCTGAAAGTGATCCTGCTTAGCCCTGCTTTAATACAGCGTTTTGCTGAAGTGGAAGCTTTTATGGCAGCTTTCCCAGTGAAACTGAGGTAGAATAAAAAGATAAGTGATATATCGCCTATTGGCTTGACAAAGCAGAACAAGTACTTTTTCTTCTGGATAATAATGAGATATTAAGAGCTTTGCTTCAGACCATGTGTAAACACAGGCTTTGATTTATTAATTCAAAACTTATTTATTATTAAAATCAGGTCAATTCTCTTTGTTGAGGGGGAAGGGACTTTTTTCTCTTTTCACTTTCTGTTTGTAGTGGTTTTTCACATATAAAGAAGCCTTTCCACGGACACTCATCGCAGAAATGCTCACCAGGCGCATTCCCCCATCAATCACCCTCTGAAGCAGATGATGTTCTTCCGCAAATCCTGCCAAGGTCCCATGGCTTAGGTGGGGAGAAAGGTCCCAACCTGTGGTAGGGGTGCTTTCCTCCCTTCTGGACCTGGCGGACAGGAGGACAGAGAGACCTGACTCACCTGTGGGACCTTCCCTGGGCAGATGCTCCCACGTGGGTGAACCAGCATCCCACCTCCCATGGTCCATGCCATGTGCTGGGCAATGGGGGTCGGTAGGGACCATTGCCCAGCTCAGGAGGTGCTGGTATGTGGCCACCTCACCAACCCCCTCGAGGTGCTGGTAAGGGGGTCCCCTGCTCAGGAGATCTCCTGCTGGCAAAACAGGCGGTGCCCTGTGTGCCCCCCTGCCCGTCTGACCCTGGAGCAACCTCCAATGCTACGTGTCTGGGGGGTTACTTAAATATAGCTGCAGCCTTTCCTCTTTGGTGCACTCCCCAGCTCACCGCCTGGGCTACAGCCCAGTGTGACTCCAAAAAAACAAACGAACAAAAAAAAGAGCCAATTATAAACATTTAATTTAAGGCTCTTCTACTTTACGTTAAGACGGTCACAGCAAGTTACAAATCTATTTCCAACTCAGCACCCCCTATAAAGCTTTTGCTCTTTTGCCTTTCCTAATCAGTGTTTAATTATTAACAGCAGAGTAATTTTTGGATAACAAGTCCCGTCTGCTAACTGCCTGCCTGCATTTGGCCTGGCAACACCGATCTTCTCCAGAGAGCTTCTCCATAGCCTCTGCGCGCCCAACTGACCCTCCTCCCAAAGCAAGAGCAGATGCGGCTTCTCCTGAATGCAGGCAACGAGCTGAACTGAGCTCCTCTGTTGCACCTTTGGTGGTGGCCCCTTGAGTCCAGCAAGTTCGTTTTCTGAAAGGCAGCAGCTGGCCCTGCTGAGCTGTTTCTGGAGCACAGCTCGCCCGTGACTCATCTCTCCTGCAGCCCATCTCGCTGCACTTCTCTTCTGACGACTCATTTCTGTCCCTCTGGCCGTTGCCCCGCTCTCAGGTTTGCTAAGCCCCACACGGCCGAGGAGGGATCATCACTGTCAGAAGCTGCACAAGAAACCTTTCATGGCATTGTAAAAGCCAACATCAATTTTAAGTCATCTGTTCCCAGAATTTGCCATCATGACTGTGGTGTCGATGGGGCTACCGGGGTATTGGTGGGGCATACTTACAGGGAAACCATCTTGGGGAATGCTGCTGTAACGCGGATGAAAAGGTGCTGAGTTGGCATTTGAGTGTAAGGGATCATAGAATCACGGAACCATAGAATGGTTTAGATTGGAAAGAACAGTAAAGATCATCCACTTCCAACCCCCTGCCCTGGGCAGGGACACCTCCCACCAGACCAGGTTGCTCCAAGCCCCGTCCAGCCTGGCCTTGAACCCCTCCAGGGATGGGGCAGCCACAGCTTCTCTGGGCAACCTGGGCCAGGGGCTCACCACCCTCACAGCAAAGAATTTCTTCCAAATATTTAATCTGGGCAGGGTTGCTTTACCTCTTTAAAAGAAAGAGGCCATGGGAAGGGAGGGAGGAGGAAGGCTGTTGGCTATTAATAGAGAGTATGAGTAGGAGCTTTATTTTGAATGGCTTCTTTAATTAGTGACATGCAAGGCAGAAGCAAGGCCGGCGAGGCACTCTACCTGCTGACTGCCCCAGTGCAGAGCAGAGAGAAGCAGAGAGATAAAAACCCATTGTCCTGCAGGGGAGTTTTAAACAGGCCGAGCTAAAGTGCCCAAATTAAAAAATAACTGGGAGCTCAACCAACTTTGATCTTCAGAGAGACGGTCTCTGAATATGGGCTGGTGGAGTCGATGCCGGCTCAGACTCAGGAAATTTAAGTTGCCTTCCCAGCCTTACCTGCCCGCCATGAGGCTTCCCCATTACCCTTAGTTCTCTCAGACTTTGTCTTTTATGTCCGTGGGGACGATAAGCTCCCGGCGATAACAGCTGTCTCGTCTTGCTCAGTTTTACAGTGCCTGGTACAAACGTGTCTCACTTTCTCGGGAACCTTGCTCTTGTACAGTGCTACAAGAAATAATATTCTCTGTACAACGTTTCTCCAGCAGCACAATATATTTGTACCTGTGTTTTTCGTATCTCAAAGAAAGAAACAACAATAACAACCAGAAGCAGATATTTAGGTGATTTAAAGCTAGGAGAATGTTGCCCAGAGAGGTGGTGGAGGCCCCATCCCTGGAGACATTCAAGGACAGGCTTGATGAGGCTCTGAGCAACCTGATCTCATTGAAGATGTCCCTGCTGACTGCAGGGGGTTGGACTAGATGACCTTTAAATGTCCCTTCCAACCCAACACCTTCTATGATTCTATGATTCTAAGGCTTGCTTCCTTAGCTCTGGCAGTCGTGGCATGACACCTGGAGCCAGGAACCCAACCAGACTACAGCAGTACGTTAAATTAGTGGGACTCTTTTGAAAAAAAAACACAACTCAGGTGCTTGTGGTTACGATTTGCCTTATTTGCACCTTGCTTTAAGTAATTACATGTGGAGTGGCAAATCCTCCTCCTAATGAAAGAAGAAAGGAGCGCTCCGCAGGAATGCGTGTTACGGCGCTGATAAGCAGCATCCAGCCCTGCAGGAAAGTTTTAGCGTGCAGCTATCAAAGAGCAGAGGCGAGGGCAGGCGGCTGCCAGGCGGAGGCAGAGCTCCTCCTTTCCCAGTCAAGGAATTCTATGGGAATGCTGACTCACCTGCTCCCCGTATCATAGAGGTGGAGAAAAAGCAATTACGCGTAATTTCACGGCACTTCTTTTCCTCCCGCACCACCATTTCACTTGTGGAGTGGATCTGGCTGCAGAGTCAAGAGTTCTCCCTGTTGGAAAGCCTTATAAAATTATACCTTGGGCTAGATATGTAAAAGCCTGATAAGCAGGTGTTAATACTTCCCAGTCAGCTTCAAAGAAAGGGTAATGTTTCATTACTTGGCAAGCCAGTTCTTAATGCACATAAACCAGTTGTAAATAGTTTGTGGAATCGTTGCAGAGAACATTTACACAAAAGCTGTTAGCAGATCTGCTGGCAGCGTTTGCGTAGCCTTCCCCTCTTTTTTTCTGACCGTGTATTTGAAGTTTTCATCACATTATCTCCCCTCTCTTCCCAACGTGGGCAGTCTGGTTCCTTAAGAAAATTTCACCTCATCTCCAAGTACTTGCTCATCCACAGGTGCTGGTCCACGGCCGGTTGTCCAAAGCCATGCGATTTTTATTGTCAATTCAGCGGCAACATCTCTCATTTCTCCAAGCAGGAAGTCGCAGCCTGTCCAGCTCAATGGCTTCTCCCCCTCGGCCAAAGCCAACTGCTGCTGCATTAAACGGTTTCATGTGCAAAAGGGAACAGACATGGAAGGTAGCTCGGAGAAGAGCTTCATTACTTGGCCTATCATCCCATCTGATCATAGAATCACAGAATGGTTTGGGTTGGAAGGGGCCTTAAAGACCATCCAGTTCCAACCCCTGCCCTGGGCAGGGACACCTCCCACCAGACCAGGTTGCTCCAAGCCCCGTCCAGCCTGGCCTTGAACCCCTCCAGGGATTGGGGGGCAGCCACAGCTTCTCTGGGCAACTTGGGCCAGGGGCTCACCACCCTCACAACGAACAATTTCTTCTGAATTTCTAATCTAAATCTCCTCTCTTCCAGTTTAAAATTGTTACTCCTTGTCCTAGTGCTCCCCTCCCTGATCCAGAGTCCCTCCCCAGCTTTCCTGGAGCCCCTTTAGGGACTTGGAAGGGGCTCTAAGGTCTTCCCGGAGCCTTCTCTTCTCCAGGCTGAACACCCCCGACTCTCTCAGCCTGTCCTCACGGCAGAGGGGCTCCAGCCCTCCCAGCATCTTCGTGGCTTTCTCTGACCCCACTCCAACAGCTCCGTGTCCTTCCTGCGATGAGGACTCCAAAGCTGGACACAGTACTCCAGGTGGGGTCTCCCCAGAGCAGAGCAGAGGAGTAGAATCCCCTCCCTCAAACTGGTCGCTCATGTCAAGTACTTTAACTTCAGCATTGTCCCTTGACCTGACAGCATGGCTAGACTATAATATCAACCAAAAAAGAAGATCAAGATGCAGTATTGTTTTTATTCCTTAAGTCACAGGCTCTGGGTTGTGATAGTCCTGCTGAGCTGAGGACGTGAGAAAGGCGAAAGACAACAGGTTGCTCAGAAAGCCCCTTTCTCCCGCTCCAGTAGTGTTTCTGGTGAAAGACATGACCCCTCGCTACAAGCCCAGCGCTGCGAGGTTGCTCTTCATCTCCTCTCTCCTTATCTCCCGCTTCCAGCCAGAACTCAGATGCTGTTGGTTGCACGCGGAGCTGCTGGTTATTTTGCCAATTGAAGGAAATTCCTAAAGGACAAAAGCCCCAAAGCTTGGAGGGCTCGTTGAGCATCCATCCTTGCAGGGCTCCTTCTGGCCAGGGGCCACCTCTGTCACTCCATGTTTATGGTAAATCGGGAATGGCGGAGGCACAGCCCTCAGTCCACCTGACCCGACACAGCTCTCTGGATTTTGTCAGGCCAAAACCAGCTAATCCCAGCTGGAAATTAAACCCCTGGAATCCAGCAAACCAGGTACCCCAGCGTAAGACCTCTCCTCGCTGCCCAGCACAATGCTGGTGAGGCTGGCAGGGCTGCCCACGCCTTAAATCAACATTGAAAATCCTGGGCTGAGTTCTCCTTGACATGGTTGGTTTTTTTCCCCCCCTGCCCTCAGGATCTCACTTTAACCTCATTTGGTCCGAGTTTCAGTTTTTCCCATTTCCCAACCGAAATCCCCGTGGGACCTGAGCGAGCGGAGTTGCACGAGTTTTGCTGTGGCTGAGCTACTGTCTCTTATAGACGCTTCCAAGCCGGGGAGTCAAAGCGGGCTGGAAATGGGCGGCCCCAGCAAGGCTGTTGACTTACGCCCGCAATCAGTGCTTGGGGTGTTTTGCAACGTTTTGCAAGATGGCAAAACAAACAATCCTCTGTTTTAGAAAGGAGGTAAATGGTGAACTCCGCCGCAGATACCTTATCTCTTGCAGTTATGGAGAGATCAGGACAGAGTCAAAACAAGAAGCCGGAGGCAGAGGAAACTTGCCTCCGTATTTTTACACTTTTTCAACTCGTATCTTTGAGTTGCAGGGCTTTGAGACATTTTGCTCCGACCTTTTGCAGGGCCCTTGCACAGAAATGCCTCGTCGCTCAGTGCCAGCATCTGCATGTGTGTCCATGCTGGAATTTCATTTCGCAGCTCAGTACCACCGTGGTTTTATTCCCAGTTTATCACAATTCAGCTGCAGGTCTGATTGTAAGCAATGCGGCTTTCGGCTTAAACCCAGAGTAAAGCCAATGAGCGAATTGTCTCCCCATGAAGCTCCCCAATGCTTCCTACTTGTAACCCGAACAGCAGCAGAAGAAAGGCGGTTGGTTTAGTGGAGTTATCTTCAATCCTGTGAAATGTAGGTTTGGTTTTCTTTTTAAATCACCTCGGGCATTAAGAGGAATGAAGGCAGGCCGTGCTCTCTTTGAACTGCTTTCGCTCTGCTCCGCTGCACACGGGTCTCCACACCACGTTGATCTCTGGAGACTCCCGTCATTGAGTGCTGTGTCCAGTGCTGGGCCCCCCAGTTCCAGAAAGACAAGGAACTGCTGGAGAGAGTCCAGCGGAGGCTACAAAGGTGATCAGGGGACTGGAGCACCTCTCTGATGAGGACAGGCTGAGAGACCTGGGGCTGTTCGGCCTGGAGAAGACTGAGAGGGAATCTCATCGATGCTTATCAGTATCTAAAGGGTGGGTGTCAGGAGGATGGGGCCAGGCGCTTTTCAGTGGTGGCCAGGGACAGGACAAGGGGCAATGGACACAAACTGGAACATGGGAAATTCCACCTCAGCATGAGAAAAAACTTCTTTCCTTTGAGGGTGGCAGAGCCCTGGCACAGGCTGCCCAGAGAGGTGGTGGAGTCTCCGTCTCTGGAGACATTCCAAACCCACCTGGACGCGTTCCTGTGCCACCTGCTCTGGGTGACCCTGCTCTGGCAGGGGAGGGACTGGGTGATCTCCAGAGGGCCCTTCCAGCCCCTGCAGTCTGTGATTCTGTGACAACCAGTGCACGACCAAATCACCTATGGCAGCTGCCACTGTCACCCTCTCCCTGGTGAAGAAACGTGTGCACAGGGGTCATTTCTTCTGATTTTGGTTTGATTTTATTTTTCAGCCAGTTGTCCTAAAGAAAAGAGGCCACACCTGTGACCACGTGTAGTTAAGGCCCCTTTTCCCTGTCCCTCAGCATCCCTGCGGAGAGGCCCAGAGGACCTGTGGCACTGGGGACCTCCGTCCAGGAGAGCCACGGGCACCGGCCGGGGCAGGCAGGACCCCGCAGAGCACCCAAAGAGCCCTGAGGGAGGAGAGCTCACCCCTTCGTACACGTGGCACGAGGGGAACATAAACAGGAAGCACAAAGCCACAGGAAATTCAACGACTGAAGTTTCACCGTTCATAGAAGCATTATTTTCACTAGCTCTACCCCTTTGTCTTCTGTCGGTAACGAGCGTTCGTTTTCTCACTCTGCTCAGGCCTCGGGTAGGAAAAATACAGTCCCTTTAGGCTACGGGTTGCTTTACGTTCTGCCTCCCGCAGCGTTACAACCCGGTAACGCCGAGCCCTGAAAATTCCCACCAAGGGATGCCGAAGTCCAGCCACAGGGACACAGCTCCAGCCAGAAGTTGGGAAGACTGGCTCGGTGGGAATGCTGTATTGATTTCATTGGGTTTATAGAACTTGGCAGCTGTGCAAGTTGCTGCTGTCACGTTGCGCGTGCGCTCAGGTGTCAGGAATAAGGCATCCTTCAGTTGCTGTATGTGTTTCAGTCACCGGGACAAGGCTGATAACTACTCTTTTGGTTTGCAGTAAGGGGGAGAAAATAATGTGCTTTGTAGCATCTCTCAGAGCACTCCTTTTAATCCTTTGTAACGTTGGGGTTTTTTTTTGCTGCTTCTCTCCGCAAAATTCTCCCATCTAAGAATTACACAGATGAGCAGTTTTTCTCCCAAATCCTCCAGCTTTCAGCAGTGAACGAGGGGCACTCCATACTTCTCCTCTTGCCCTGGCACACCTCTCCGCGGGGATTTCTTCACCCATGGACACAAACCCCACTCCGTCCCCTGTACTGCTGGCTGACGGACCCACTCCCTGCTCCACCACCATTCTCCTGCCAAATTAAAAACCAGGTGGTCCTCAGAGGCAGGACAGAGAGAAACTTGAAGCTTCCAGGTTCCATCCATCCTGAATAACGGACCCAGCCTGGGGGCACCTCAGCACCTCTCCAAATGCGGGAGCAGCGGGTGAGGGACGCTGTCAGAGCTGGCCTTACCTACACACTCGCCTGCAAAGGATCCCGCCTTTCCAGGGCATCTGTCCAGCTACGACTCTTGCTCAAGAGCTCCACATCTTGGCCACCGCCAACACTTTGCTGGGGCCTGGTTCCGGTGGTTTTCCCCATGGACAGCTTCCTGGAGGTGGCTGTACTGGTGGCTTTCCCAGCCCACTGTTGGTCATCGCCCTGTTCCTCTGCTGCTTCACCGTTCTCTTCCAAATACGATTTTCCGGCACAGCCCACTTGTCTTTGCTTTCAAGGCCTCTCCTGGTCCCCATTGCCCACCGAAGCCATCCTTGCCCTGCTGCCTACAAGTGCTCCTCCGCTTTCTCCACAGCTGCCACCCCATTTGGGTGACGCTGCTCTAGAGCATACTGGCATCTGGCTCCTGGCATCTCTCCTCCATCGTAACTGCAGAAAAGCCCACGGCAGGTTGATGCCGCTGCCTTTTACACTGCCCAGCACCATCTCCTTGCCTCCTTTTCCTGCCCTGCTGGACCTGTGGAGTCTTCGAGGTTGTGAAGTCTGGGGCTTTCCAGGAGGCAGTAGCTTTCCTCCACTCACCGGGGCAGGGCAGGTCTGGCAGCCACTCCTGCCTGAGCTCGTGGTTGATAGAATCGGCCCTTCCTAGGGATATTTTGAGCCCATCTCATGGTGCTGCTGCAGCTCTTGGCTACAGCGGGTGCCCCGACCTGCTGGGTCACCCACCTCTCGCCCTTCTCCTTCCCTGCCTCCCCGGCCCTCTTTTTCTCCTGAGCTCCATTCCATGCTGCATCCGAACACAAATTAGCAGCGATGGTTTGCCTGCGGGTTTTTACTTCTGCTATTTAGGGCATTCCCCTCGTTTTAGGGTTTTGCTGATTTAGTCTTTTTCCATGCAGGACGTTTTTTAGCTCTAAGGTAAGTCCATGCCTGGACCATGATCCCTCACAGCGACTGTCCTCCTTCCTCCTTAATTTTCTCTGCTCCCTGGCCGGTTCCCCCTTGTCCCCCCCTGCCTTGTTTTGTAAGCCAGGCTGCTTCCTCCTTCCCCCCCTGCTCTGGGACCATTTTCTGAGCATTTTCTTTAGCCACTTCCCTTTTTCAGGCTTGCCGTGCGGCCGTGGATGACTGAGGGTACAGCATCCCGGGCACACACTGGAGTAACCCCTTGCTTCCAACCGCCTGCCGCAGCACATTTTAATCTCATCAACAACTGCACAAACTATTTATAATCAGCTCTCTGATTACATTCCTAAGGTCAACGTCCAAGTTAAAAGACTCAGAGTAGCTGATACGCTGCTGCAAAGCCTCCTCTCCCCTGGAGGTTTCCGGAGCTGCTGGGCTGTATTTGAAGGTGGCAGTGGGAGGTACCACCTCTCTCCCAGGTCTCCCACCTCCCTGCTGCTCCTCTTGCTTCCCCTGCCCTCCCCGCTGCCTCCCGCAGAGGTGACGTTGGGGAAAGATGGTCAAAAAGTGCCTGCGTTGACATGCCCCAGCAGGTCCAGCCTGCACACCAGATAGGCCAGCAGGGTCCCCCCCAGCTCGGCCAGCCTGCGTCTGGCCCTGAGAGGATCATAGAATCATGGAGTGGTTTGGGTTGGAAGGCACCTTGAAAATCATCCAGTTCCACCCCCCTGCCCTGGGCAGGGACACCTCCCACCAGCCCAGGTTGCTCCAAGCCCCGTCCAGCCTGGCCTTGAACCCCTCCAGGGATGGGGCAGCCACAGCTTCTCTGGGCAACCTGGGCCAGGGGCTCAGCACCCTCTGGGACAGAGCCCTCACAGCACCCAGCTGGGGACCGGAGGAAGAGGTGAGGATGCTCGCCGGGCTCCTGTCCCTCCCTGCTGCTCGGGGTTTCAGCAGTAGGTGGCACATGTCCTGCCATCATCACAGACCCAGGTCACTTTGGGCAGCCAAGCCACCTGCCGTTTTTGAACTGATTTCAGCACAAGCCAAAACCCCACTCTTTTTCCATGACTGGCTTACAAAAGTAAGGCTTGCCTACAGAAACCCGGAGTCCTGTGGGCTACTGAGCCCTGCACAGCGCTGGCCCTTAGAGCTGTTCTACACCGAGAGCAGCTAGCCCCACTATGGCAGGGTGCTGGCCAGGGAGGCTTCTGCATCACATACCACCCCCGGGAGAATTGCAGGCACAAAATATGGGGGCTAGAGAAAGGGGGGGGAAGAGTCTGGTTGTCATTTCGCCCCTAGATGCTTCCACTCAGTAGCATTTCAGCAAGCAGCAGCTACGAAGCGTAAGGCAGAGGCGGTACCAGATCCCGGTGTCCCGCTGGAGGCTCGGTAAAGCTGGTTCCTTCTTCCAACGCTTCTCAGGAGACATTTTTATCGCAATGGTGTCATGTAATCTTATATAGACCCTATGCTGGTCAAGAAAAAGTTAACCAAGAATTACGGACTCTTGGGTGAACCTATGTCTGCTTTAAATGTCAAGCCTGAAGGGCAGAGAGACCGCAGCTCACCTGGGGTTATTTATTGCCTTCCCGAGGTCTTAATAACAGGCAGGCTGAATGGAGAAGGCCACAAACGTGGGGTCACCGGCCTTACCAGCAGTTTGGCCAATGGGACCAGACATCAAGTGAGGAAGCCATGGTCCCCTGAGTGCATGGCCGGGCTCAGGACCTCCTGCATCATCATCATCATCATCCCCATCCTCATCATCATCCCCATCACCTGAAGGTCAGCCCTCACCCAGACAGCTCATAGCCTCGGCCCAGGCGAGGTGGGAGAGCTGAGCACGGGGAACCAGCTGAGGATGAGGAGGCAAAGAAGGGGCTCCGCAGGAGAACTGCTCTTTCCAGAGAAGGTTACGTCTGCCTTTATCCAGCCTTTCTGCGTCGCATCACGCAGGAGAGGTGCGGGCTGGGCGTTTGAGGAAGCTGCTTTTAGCTGAATGGGATAAAAGGGAACACAAAATGTTCTGGGTTTTAGTACCAGAAGCAGACAAGGAGCGAAAGAGGAAATGCTTGTTTCTGTTGTGAAGGATCCTACAAATTTAAATCCCCCTGTAAGTTAGTGTTTAGTATTAATTGTGGTTTTGCACAGAAGAGTGTAAATTGCATAGTGCTGCTTGTTTCCACCGCTCTCTTTAAAGCTCTTGTGGTTAAATAAGTAGAACCAATATTTTCTTAATGGTCATGGAGTATTCTGGTAGTACTCTTCATCGATGGGTACATCAGATACTCTCAAACCACTCAGATTATATTATTATAAGCTTTATGCATACGCAGGAAAACCTGTTACCTGGTCCGCCCTTTAGAGGCAGTGAGATGGCCCTGGCATGGCCCCTTTCCGTGTGCAGTTTGAAGCCAGAAGGACCCATTAGATCATCCAGGTTGGTCTACTACGCACCCCACGCTACTGAATCTCACTGGGTAGGTCCCTATGAAGCTCACCGTGTTCAGCCAGGCAGAAACATGTTGGTTGTGTGCGCAGCAGGCAGAGGCCGAGCATCCATCGCTGCTCCTCTGACGTTGGGGACAGCAGTGGAGAGTTCTTGAATCTGATGCCAAATCTTGCCTGCAAACACCAAACAAACCCACTTCTGGAAAATGACTGCTGTGCGCCTTTTTTCTTTTGAGGCACTTAATTACGTGACTGGCTTCGTGGCAGAACATCTTGGTCTCTAGCAAGAAAAAAACCCGTTGTGTTTCATCTGGTTGGAAAATTCAGGTCTTAATTTTTTGTTTTGTGATTATGCAGGAAAATTCCAACATCAGCTTTTGAACTTCAAGACCTCAAAATAAAATTTAAGAGCTTACAAGGCAAGTTCTTCCCTCCGTTACTGGTAATCGCCTTTCGTGATGCAAGCGAAGCAAGCTATTGCACCATCCTTCTGCCTAAAGACCATCTCCACGGGCATGGCAGAAGCTTTTTTGGAGGGATGCTGTGGTTTTATTTTTATTAAATATTACAGGACTACCAGTGGTATGGCAGGGATCTGCCGGGGGAGATGCTCCATGGCTGGAAGTGTTCTCTGGGTAGGTCTGGAACAGCAGACAAAACCCTTTTTTCTTCCAAAGGAGCCGATTCTGGTTTACTCTCACACACAGTGGGAAAGACGGGAGGTTTTCCTGGGAAGCAGCAATGGGATGTTCTCACGTACTTCGGGATGCGAATCCCAGGATGTAATAAATACTCAAGCTGACAGACAGCAACCAACCGCTGCGAGATGTGAAAGGGTTGCTTCGCTCAGGAGGCTTTTGGTTTTGGTTTGAAATGACTCATAAACGTGAGTTTCGGAGATTATTGGGCTATCTGCAGTGACACCCTGTGGCGATGACGCAGAAATTTGTCTCTCGCCTCGTTATCTCAAAAAACCGGAGCAGTTCTGTGACTGCCCTGCTGCCTGCAGTCATCAGCAGGAGGAAATACGCAGCTGAAAGGTAGTTTTTCCCTGCTAATGAGTAGCATTCCTTATAGGATAGGAGGGGACAAGCCTGTTGCTGTTGCTGGTATGATTTAGCCGTTATTACTCATACAGTTAATATTTCTAAAAAGTGATTTCATACACATACTGCCTAGCTTTAGCAGAAAATAAATAAATGTGAGGTTAAAAATATAAATTGCATACGAATGTATAGTATTTTAGTTTAAAATGCAAAGAGAAACCATATATACGTCCAAGAGGAATGCATTATCTGTAAAAATAGGCCTAGTAACTTGTTAAAAACTGTATCATTATAGAATAATGGAATAGTTTGGGTTGGAGGGGACCTTTAAAGGCCGTCTAGTCCACCCCCCTGCCCTGGGCAGGGACACCTCCCACCAGCCCAGGTTGCTCACAGCCCCGTCCAGCCTGGCCTTGAACCCCTCCAGGGATGGGGCAGCCACAGCTTCTCTGGGCAACCTGGGCCAGGGGCTCACCACCCTCACAGTGAACAATTTCTTCCTAATCTCTCATCTAAATCTCTCCTCTTTCAGTTTAAAACTGTTACCCCTCGTCCTACGGCTCCCCTCCCTGCTCCAGAGTCCCTCCCCAGCTTTCCTGGAGCCCCTTTAGAGACTGGAAGGGGCTCTAAGGTCTCCCCGGAGCCTTCTCTTCTCCAGGCTGAACACCCCTAAATTTTTATTTTGAGTGATTTGTATGGGTTTTCTTCTGATGTGAAGCAAAGTACCAAAAGCGCAGATTCTATTCTCAAGGACAGTTACTTTCCATGAGACTTAGATACATCAGTGTTGACTTGCCTTCTTTTCATTTAACAAAACCAGATTTAAGAAACGCACCCGGGGAGGCTGTTGTGGGAAGAGGGCAGGCTGACTGCATTCAGCGTAAGGATTTGCTTAGCCAGAAGGGAGCAACCGACCTGGGATAAACCAGGCAGCATGAATTGCCTCCCCGCATTCAGCCTGGGTCTTTATTTTCTTCATCCTTCCATTGCTTAGCATCAAATGCATTGTAAACAAATTAAAAAAATGTGGTTTTTTTAGTTTTGCTAGAAAAGCAAGATCAAAAGCTGAGCAATCTGATCTAGTTGAAGATGTCCCTGCTGACTGCAGGGGGGTTGGACTAGATGGCCTTTAAAGGTCCCTTCCAACCCAACACATTCTATGATTCTATGAAAAGCAAACAGTAAAAATCATTAGGTGTCTCATACATTTCATCATTGATGTATGCAAGGTTTGTGGTTCTGGTGGCTTTTCAAATCAGCAAAATACTAAGGTCAGGCTTTTTAATAGCCTTTCGGACAGGCAAATATGTGTATCATCAGGTGAAAACACAGATGTGTGCTCCCCAGCCTGGCTTGGAAACAGCAGCCATACCTTGGTGTGAAGGCCTTCCCCTGGGAAGCGATGAACTGTTCCCATCAGTTCGTGTATTCAAAACTGTGTAACGCTTTCACGCAAGTGTTTTCTCCCAGCCTTTCACCACTGGTCTCTGTGAAGGTTTCCATATTTAACATACCGATTTCCTTCCCCTTCTGGAAAAAACACAGTGTCTCCCCCACACTTCAGATGTTTGTTGGACAGTATGTCTTCTCCAAATTGTTTTTTCAAAAGATATGTGTTAGGAGAGAAACATATCAGGCCCTATCCAGCAGCCCAAGAGAGGTAAGCTTGCTGTGGCTGCATGTCCCCAGGTCCAACCAGCATGAGGCGGATGTGTTCCCAGCAGGCACACGCACACAGAGCCCAGCTGCTGGCACCCAGATCCGCACTTGCTGCAGGTGCTGGCACCGCAGGCCACCATGACCCCGGGTGCTATTCCCACTGCCGGCCCATAAATCAGGTCACTCCAGTCACTGTGTCATAGAGACACAACTGCTCTGACCCAGGGTCTTACTGGTGGCGGCGCTCAGTCCCCCATGTACACGGGGCAGGGCCGAGCCCCCCGCTCAGGAACAGGTACAGCAGAATTCGGGAAGAAGTCAGGACGGACTGCGCTGGTCAGGCCAGGGCATGGCCAGACGAGTGAACAGACCAGCAAATTACTCACACTTATTTATCCCCTTACACCTCTGTTTTCCCCACAGTTGTTCCTCCCCAAATCACATAAATCCATCCCTTTCCCTGCCGTTGGTTCCTTCCCTAAACATCCCATACTAAATCCCGTGCAATCCCCAAATGCTCTTCCCCTGCAACCCACCCCCAGGTATTACTGAAGCTTCCCCTCCTGCCCTTGCCTTTCCATGCTCCTGTGGGAGTGCAGACGAGCTTTTATCACATAACCCAACAAGAAAAAGATAGTCCCACTGCCCCTTTACCAGTGGAGCCTGTTGCAAAACTGACTTATGCTTTCTGCCAGGTTTTTAGCGTAAGTCACCTGTTCCTTCCTCATTTAGCTTCACCCAAACTAAGGCAGCTGCCTCCTTCCCATTACGTTGTCCAATCCCTCCTTTCATTTTGCTTCCACTCCTCTGCCGTAATCTTCCAATTTTCTGAGATTTATCCAGCCAAAAACCTACAGCAATGATTAACTGGCAATTGTGCCTCTATACTACGGCCTTCAGCTATTTCAGAGCATCACCCTACAGACAACCGTTTAAGCTGTCCTGTTTTCCTCATGTCTTTCCTAAATGCTTACTCTATTACAATCCCCCAGTGCCGAATTCAGCCTTTCGACTAGATGACATTTTCCCAGTTACCATGAGCTTATCTCAGCAGCTTTACTCAGACCTCCTTGCCAAACCCAGTGAGGGTTCAAGAACCTTCTCCCTTCTCCGACAGGCTCCATCTCTACCCACGAGTCCCATCGACTGGTACACCAGCCCTCAGCTAGAAGTACCCAGAAGCTCTCCTGGCACTGTGAAGGAATTTACTGCCTTGGAATAAAATGCAGCTCGTGTCCCAAGGAGAAGAGGACTGGTAGGAGTATTACCTCTTTCCCTAATCCCTACCTCTTCCTAAGTGACCAGTTGCTCATTGTAGCTTAGCTTTGATATTATTTTGCTCTATTTTAAAGACAATTGGAAACGATGTAGAATCATTTTTCCTCTAAAAGACCAAGAAGGATCAAGACCTAGAACCTATTTAATCTAGGGGAAGAGCAAACTCCTTTTCCCAGCAAAATAACTAAGAGTTCAAGGAACATTCCTATTCCAAATTACTTTGAAGCAGATTAACAGACGTCCCATCAGTCATTTACAACATATAACTGTGCAGCTGCTTGTTGTAATTCACAACCTACATGAAGAAACCTACGTATAGGTTTTTGTAAATGTTATTTTTAGGTATGTTTAACAGGGGCCTATTTAGTTTCCCAACAGAAGCGTGGGGTAATAAATGTGCCTAGAACTGAAGTTTCAACTAGCTAAAATAGACTAACCCTCCCTCACAAAGCACTTCGACAAGAGACACACAAGATTCCTCCTATTCGACAGGCAGTCATCAGAAAACTCATCTACAATGTTTAAAATTACCTTAACTTTTGAACCTGCATTTCTCCATGTCTCAATCACTATTCGTATTACCTGGTTATATGGTATACAATGCTTTTTTTTCAATCTTTTTTTTTTTTTTCACCTTCTTTTACACTTCAGGTCGTAAGACAGATGGGGAAGGAAAGGGAAAGTAGTATTCTGAGAAAAAAGGGACATAATTAAAGTTCAAATTAATTTGCAAAAGCTGTCCGATCCTAAACAATAATACACATAGACAAGCATGATACAATTTAGGAAACAGTATTTAATTTAAGTTAAAAAACCCCCAAATGCCTCTGGAAGTAAACATCAATTTGCTAACATTGTTTATGCTACGCAATTTAAAGAGTTTTAGGTCTTGTTTTGCAGCACCCTATAGTCATTTAGCATTCTGTCTTCCTCTGATCTTAAGACGACTGCCACAATCTGAAACATCAACAAAAATGTTTCACAATTTTGTAAAAGCCTGTTGCACAAAATTGAGAGTCGAGATATAAATTTACTATTTGTTAACATATTTTAGCTAAAGTCTTGTAATTAACTCAAACTGATATTAAAGTTAAGAAGGGAAATTTCTCCAGTACCACAAATCCATGTTTCCACACAAATTAAAGGTAGTACGCACACAGCACAAAGCAAACCTGCTCTTATTTACGGCCAGAAAGAGGAAAGCAGACTATTCATAACGTAGACTTCCTTTTGCACCAATTCTTCCAGCTCTAAATATGCCCCAACAGCTCCCCCCTTAGGGAGCTGCAGACAAAGACATTTTGGAAGACTGGTCCTTTAGTCACGCAGCTTTAAAGGTCAGAATACAAAATCTTTTTCGAAACAGGTACCGAGTTGATATAATTGCTTTAGCTAATACTCCACATGAAAAGTTATAAAATGATCAGGAAAAAAATCGACCATATTCTCAACGTGCTTCCTAATTGTCTGTAAAAAATGCAATGGCTGTTTTCCACAGTTTATGCCCTAAGTTATAAAACCAGTTTAAGTTAGTTTATAACCTAAACCTTAAGAACTGGAGTTAAGAAGGAACGTACGACAACACTATTACCATCATTAGTAAACATATCGCGTTCTGAATCTTCTTCCTGTGGGCAGAAGTGAAATATAGCACCAAATAGATCTGATAAGTGATCTTCAGCCTCCTCTGCCTAATTTTTTGAGATACTCAGAGCAGTACTTTCAAAATTGCCTGCGCTTCAGCTACTCAAGTCTGCATTTCTAACACAGCCATACTACGTTTTACTTCTAGTAACGGACATATCTAACCAGTCATTATGCCACACACAGCAGTGAGCAGTAATTCAAGATTTAAAAGTGGTATTCCGTACTAACATCGCATATAAATTACAGATAAAAACGTGAACTGAAAAATTCCAAGGTGAAATTCTTTTAGCAAGGGAAGTGAAATTCTTTGGTGAGCATAGAGACAATGCACGGAATCTGCTTCTTTGCATTAAAATCCTGGCGAGTTGAGCAGGACTCGTACTCTGCCACTCTGCGGTTTACACGAGTTAAAATCTGCATGAGTTCAAGTTTCCTTGCGTATTCCTTCAGCATCTTACACAGTGACTGAATAAACCAGGAGCCTTCAGCTGAATTCCTCCAGGAGTAATAGCCTGTGGAAAAGAGAGATGTCAAATTGATCAGATGTAGCAGCCTCTGACACAGGACAGGGGAGCAATTACAGCAACGGTGCATTGTTTCCAAAAGCAAGCAATGTTTTAAAGTACAAACCCAAAACTACTAACCCGGAAAAATTTAGATTTTATAATCTCCCCGATTTCCAACTCAAAAGATTTTTCCAATCCTCCCATCTTTTCTAATCTAAGAAAAACTTTAAGCACGTAGAAAATCAAAAGGCAGGAAAACTATCTTCTGCTGCCACTATTGTCTTAGCCACTAATCATTTACTACTTCTTTACAGAGTACCTGTATACAAAGGAGAGGTGACAGTACAGATGGAGCCGAGATGCAAAATGGATTTCAGTGTCACTATCTTCAGGACTACGTGTGTGAATTAAAGACTGGAACCTACTTCTGCTAACCGATAACGTAAAAGGCATACGAAGGGCTCTGCCACTACTAATTTTCCTTAAGGATGCAATGAAAATAGAGTCAATAAGCAAATAATATGCTGGTATTTATCAGTCACTTCTGTATATGCATCTACAGATATCTGATTGTTTTATTCTCTCACAACTAATAATACCTTCTACTTCCTGCTGTAAATTATTTGCATGACTCAGATTAACTGAATTTATAGCAGATGAAAATTTGAGGGTTTGCTTGTGAGAAAGATGTATATTCAGGGTTTGGTGGCGTTTGTTGGGTTCTTTTTGTAGGAACTGAGAATAGCAACTACCTCAAAAAGAAAATCACATCAGGGGAGAAAAATAATCGCAGGAAAAAAAAAAGTTGTATTTCCATGAAAGAGATGAAATTAAGTAGTCACCCACTGACTGGATACAACTGCAAATCGTCATTTACAGTATCAGTACAAGCTGATATACAGATACAATTTCAGGCACAAAAATTCCTTTGCAAGTCTGACCTGGAGCTGTAGAATATGCATACAGGAAGTCTGCTTCTACAGGTATTTTCTGGCACATTGTTTCCTCTGATCCACTGTCTGCCTCAATACCGGAATCTAATTCTGTCCCTCTACAAGCCTATTTGGTGGAAAGAAGAATGGAAAATAAAATAAAAAATAAAGAAATAAAGGCAGTGATCATGATCAGAATACTGATTTTTTTTTCATTTTAAGACTATCCAGATTAAAACACTGCAAAAATAACAAGAATTTATGTCACATTTCCATTAGACAGACTCAGAACAAAAGGAACTAGCATTTATTTAAATCAGCTACACAGTTTGGTTTAAGATATATATTTGTTCAAACGTGCATTCAGAAACTCACTAAAATATTGGTTACTGTTCAAAAAGATTTTACTTAATTCATTCAATTAGCATAATGCAATGTAATAGGGCAGACTGTGCTACTTTTAGACCTGAAGAGAATCTTGCTCTCAAAGTAATTCCATTTAAATCAATTTTAGAAATAATTAACTTTTTTGCACTAATAATTAAAAGGGAAACTATTTTTTTTTAAGTATCCAGCTGATTTGATGATCATTGTTCAGCTGCACATCACCTGAATGAAAAAGAGCTTGGGTTTTCCTGCTAAACTTTTGCACCTGTCACCTCTGAAAAGGCTCGTTAGTGCTTTCAATTCAAGAGGGCCATCTGTGCCATAGATTAATCCTTCTTCACCGTGGCTTAGCAACACACAAACAAAGCTGCTTCGCTTGCTGTGATCTTCTTCAGACACTTGAAAGAAAAAAGAGAATTATCTTAACTTCTTGCATTCCCTAAAAGCTTCGAACATTTGATGCTTCCTAGGTGACAGAAGTCTTTGACTTCTAATTCCCACGTTTAGAAACCTCCAACCAGTTTTCACTTACGAGCAAAAGGAGCCAGCCTACTTTACTTCAGGAAGCTGGACATAGAAAACCCCAAACTAAAGGCCAACCCTCACCATTCTAAGACACGGCCACAGAACTAGGCCAGGAACACCATGAGGAGACAAAGAGAGTGTCCCCACAGCGTCTCCAAGTCTGACCGGTCACCTTGCTCATGCAGTAACAGGCAACAGTCTCATGATCTGGGATCGGACTGATGGGAAGTTCTCAGTTTTGGGAAAGGACGAGGAAGCCTTACCTCTCGTTCTAATCAGAGATGCTTCAACTACTTGGATTACACAGGAACTAAATGCAGCATGAAGGTTGTTACTGCTGCTGGGACCTAAGTACTAGCATTATACCTCTCTCTCTCACTGTTGCCCTGTAGCAAGGTCTAGAAAGATTTTTCAAGCCTCTGAATTTTGTACTTAAACGCATTTAAGCTTGATATAAAGTGTTTGTAGATTTATATTTTTTTCCATCTTGTGGTATGCAAAGAGCATAGAACAGATATTCTCTGATGTCTTTTGTTGCCTGACATTGTAGGGATCGTACTTGAAGACCAAGATGATTCTTTTAAATACACGAAAAGATACAAACATGATTTAAAAGAAAGGATCCAAAAGGAATTCCGAGTGCGAAACTCAAGAAGATGCAAGAGTTTGTAGATAAAAAGTGTAACAGTCCCAAAAGCAGACATCTTCTGTTTAGAGTCTGCCAAAACACTTAATTTCTACTCTGGAAAAACGGAACTATTTAGATTTTTCTCAAGAGATGCACACTCAGGCATTTCTACAATCTATGGACAAGCACCGCATCTAGAGGAGTCAGGAAAGGCTGTTTTTTGGGAATCTCTAGTTAGGCTGTGGTCTGTAGTTTACATTGTTTGTTTGGAGGCCTTTTACCACAGGGAAGACAGAGGCCTTTCCACTTTCAGCTACTGTCAACAGACAGGCTGCAACTGTACCAATAAATTAACCATTCCTGGGAGCATGCTCTGGCATAAACATTAACTGGCACTAAAGAACCTACGCCTATGTTAGCAAACACATTAAAAAAAAAGAAAAAAAAAGGAAACAGGATTGCTGCAGGCTAACTGGCTGTTGGGAATAATCCCTGGAACACTCTTCCTCTCGAACTGTGACCTGGAAGAGTCAGGGAGAATGCTAGTAGGCATGAG
This sequence comes from Larus michahellis, assembly GCF_964199755.1. Lineage (NCBI taxonomy): Eukaryota > Metazoa > Chordata > Aves > Charadriiformes > Laridae > Larus > Larus michahellis. Next base: position 81,292,072 of record NC_133900.1, on the reverse strand, counting down.
CCACAGTCATGCCAGAGAACTTTCCAACAGTTATCTAGAACAGACTAGATTCTGTTCCAGAGCTACAGATACCTCCAGGCACCATTTAATTTACTGGCCTAGATGTGGCCAAGTCCAAACAAAGCAGGACTAACACAAGCAGTAGTACAAAGCTCTCACTAGACAGATGGGTGTTTTGTTTCACAAGTCAAACAGAACATGAGTTGTTTCTCTACAAGAGTAATTTAGTCCACACGCTTGCAGTTCTGGTCCCTTGATCTGAACACCCCCAGATCAGAACACCTCTTGGGCCACACCACTAAGCACATAGCACAGAACCCCTCTACCCAATTAAGCAGGTTTCTTTCCAACTCACAGAGCTTCAGTGATCCCAGGGTCAGAATATAAATCAGTCTGCATTTAAGTTTCAGCCTTTTTTCCAGCCTTCTTTAGAAGATGAGAAAGGATACGGAGACAACAGTCATGGCACAAAAGATGGAGAGACAGCAAAGATGAATAAACATAGAAACTATGATGTACATGTCATCTTTAGCAATAAACCACCGGCAGGTGTGAAATATCATCTAAAAGAACCACGGAAGAAGAGATTTGAGGGCAAAAGACGTATTTGGAAACAGTAGTTAATTTAATACACACACCGAACATATTATTACTTACCATTTTTCAATAGTTTAAAAATGTCCCCGCATGAAAGATCATTGTTGATCTTTATTTTATATCCCAACTTCATAAAAACTTCTCTGACACTTGCGGCATCCGCATCTGTACCCGAACGGGGTGACATTCCTACATGTAAGAGAAAAGTGTTATTTTTTTACATGATATAGATGGCATGGTCTGATTGAGCCAAACTCTTTTCTCGCTTATACCTGTATCAGCCTGGAATAGTATTCCATTATTCCAGATCCACTCTAATGGAAGAAACATTGCACTGTTATACATGCACGCCATCTCCTTCTCTCTGTACCTATACTGTAGACTTAGGTACTCCTTACTTTTCTATCTATCCATCTATATAAAAACATAAAAAAGGATTTCATTTGCAAAAGAAGTCATCACTAAAAGGTAAGACGGACTCGTAGTGCCTATCAATTTTTCTCCCCATCACTGGTATACCCTAACATGTTCCCTCTAAGCATATTTGGAAGAATGTGCTGAAATGAATCACAGCCTTTCAAAACACTTAGTTTTAGACTGCAATCAAAACAGGTCTGCATATTTATTTCTGAAGAATAACACATGCCACTAATTTATCTAAATTAAGGAAAAAACTTAAAAATTTGAAAGTGGTACCAGTGTGTCTGTGGAAGTTCTTATTGTTTATGATTATACATTGCCCCATCTCTGGATAATCCATTCTATAACTGTAGTCCGGCAGAATCCCAGAGTCCATAGACTTGCTAGCAGGTAGGTTCTTTCTGTACAGAAATCAGACAAACTTTAGCTGTTAATTTCTAATCTCTCTTCTCTAGTTTCAAAATAATAATAAAATAAAGTTATTTTAGCAAAACCAATGAAACTGATAAGGTTTGCTACTTGTTCCCTAGAAGCTCCACCAGCAAGTTTGCCAAGTACACCCAGCTGAGTGCTGCGGTTGACACGTCTGAGGGACGGGATGCCATCCAGAGGCACCTGGGCAGGCTGGAGAAGTGGGACCATGGGAACCTCATGAGGTCCAACAAGGCCAAGTGCAGGGTCCTGCCCCTGGGTCGGGACAACCCCCGGTATCAGCACAGGCTGGGGGATGGAGAGCAGCCCTGCTGAGAAGGACTTGGGGTGCTGGGGGATGAAAAGCTGGACATGAGCCGGCAACGTGCGCTCACAGCCCAGAGACCCCCCGCAGCCTGGGCTGCATCCCCAGCAGCGTGGGCAGCAGGGCGAGGGGGGGATTCTGCCCCTCTGCTCCGCTCTGGGAGACCCCCCCTGCAGTGCTGCCTCCAGCTCTGGGGCACCAACAGCAGAAGGACACGGAGCTGTTGGAGTGGGACCAGAGGAGGCCCCGGAGATGCTGGGAGGGCTGGAGCCCCTCTGCTGTGAGGACAGGCTGAGAGAGCTGGGGGGGTTCAGCCTGGAGAAGGGAAGGCTCCGGGGAGACCTTAGAGCCCCTTCCAGTCCCTAAAGGGGCTCCAGGAAAGCTGGGGAGGGACTCTGGATCAGGGACTGGGGCGCTAAGACAAGGGGTAACAATTTTAAACTGAAAGAGGGGAGATTTAGATTAGAAATTCAGAAGAAATTGTTCACTGTGAGGGTGGTGAGCCCCTGGCCCAAGTTGCCCAGAGAAGCTGTGGCTGCCCCATCCCTGGAGGTGTTCAAGGCCAGGCTGGACGGGGCTGTGAGCAACCTGGTCTAGTGGGAGGTGTCCCATCCCATCTTTAAGGTCCCTTCCAACCTAAACCATTCTATGAATCTAAGTTATGTCTGTTAAATCAGCTGATAGATCTGATTTTAGATTAGTGAAGACTGTACTGGTCCAGAGGTTAAAATAAATAAAACTGCTTTGTGTAGTTATGCTCTCAAATGAAACTTTGTTTCAAGTTCGGTAAAATGTGTGTATATACAAATAATTTAATAAAAAAAAAAGTAGAGTGTCATTTGTAGTTGTAGTAACCTTCTGTGCAACTTGTAACAAGCTTAAAATTTAAAGAATCAAGGAAGAACTGTGTCTAAAATGATAACGCCTCATCTTATGAAAGCTAAGTACCTGGAGGCAAGATCAGCTCCGAGATTGTAAATCTATTCTGAATTCTAACCAAAAGCCGTATTAGCATTGAATTTTCACAAGTAAACATTCAAAACCTAGAGAATGACCAAGACTTCATATGCAGCTGTAATTTTGCCTTAACAAGCACACCAACTACACCACCCATCATGATTCTGCAATGGCTGTCAATTTTACTCAGTCCATACATGTTGAAGTCAGTATAGATTTTCTCACTTAAGCACATGGGTAAGTGGTTACAAGATTGGGGCCCGCTATCATATTGTATTCTACAAATAAAAAGGTTTGTAATGCTCTTAAATAAAATTTTCATTGAAATACTAAAAAGAATGACTTCAGAAACAAATTAAGTTGCCAGAGGGAGCGTAATCTGATGACAGTGCCACATCAGCTTAACAACTAGCTGTCACTAGGAAGAACAGGCCTGCGTGTCCTCCCTTCCACCCCTGTAAGTTTCCCTCGCGCTTGTGCTTCTGCACATACAACCCTACAGCAGGTCAGCTCAAGCAGCTGAATTGGCTGCTGCGGCTCAGGTGAGCTCTGGAAGCAGTGCAAGGAAAGGTGTGAACATTTAGCCCATGGTGAGACAGGAAAGTCTCTTTTCAAGAGCAGCTAACCACTTGTCTAACTGCACCTCGTGTTTTGCTTTTTAGTTCCTTGTACATACACATTGGCCTGTTCTGTCAGTGACTGTACATTTTCAAAGTCAGTACAACAACTCTAATAGGTGTTTACGATTATTATAGTTTACCATAATTGAAACTTTTCCTTTTAGCATTATTGCTTCTATGTCTCTCACCTTCTGTTACGGCACAAGATTCCTCAAGACTTAAATTGAAGACTTAAACCAAAAGTACCTCACTTACCCTTTGGAACCAGGAACAGATTTTGCATCCGTCAGATCGTCCCCCGAACGTGGTCCATCTCCTATGTCTGACATTATGGCTCTCAATTATCAGCTTGAAAACATAAGAAAATAGAAACAGATGACAGTTAATTTTCATATGAAATAATACCTTTGGATTGTTTAATTTCTGTTAGGTTTCCTTAAAGCCTTACACAATGAGAGCGCAATTTTTTTAGAATTATAGAGAAAACAGGAATGTTAAAAGGGGATTTTCACACTGACTAACTTTAGCCTAGGAGCATTAGTATTGGTAGGCAAAAATTAGCATTTGTGTAATCCCTATATATCTTATATTTGAAAGAAGAACATGAAATATTTTTCTAAATTATTGCGTTTTAAAACAACTCTGGGAAAAATAGTCTGCAGACCCCTGTGACCAAATAATTGAAAATGCCTACAAAAAGCAGGATAAGAGATAAACAAATTGAAAACAATCTTTAAAATATTTTCATGTCCCTACATGCATTAGTAGCATTTTAGTATTATGAACATTGTGTCATATATGGATCCTTCCATCTCCACATGACAGAAACTGAATCCAAAACCAAGCTACACAAGTTATCACACATGTGCAAAGACTAACATAGAAGTTGGATTTTGGGTCATACTATTTTGAGAAATAATAATTTCTCTGCATTCCATTTCAAATGAAACGTCACTGCATCCAGTCCTAATTGGTGTATTTGAAGGCAATATAAATAACATAAAACCACAACGACGTAACTTTAAACAGTTGATGAAATGAACTCTATGCTGTGGGCTGCTATTTACTTTTGATCAGAACACAGGACAAGAAATGATGATTTTTACCAAGCCAGAAATCAATTTAAAAGCAATAAACCTCCCTCCCAATTATTCTGTGTGTACTCATGGAACACATTACCACAAGTTACCTTTAACTAAGGATTCAGAAAAGAATTAAGCATCATAAAGTTAAATCGCCAGATAGGGCAAAGTAATAAATGCTCAGAAGTTAAGTAAGTGCTTAGACCTCAAGAAACAAACAACGCACTACAAGGCAAGAATTTTAAAGAAACTTACTTAGCAGATTTACTTATGGTAAACAGGGATGTATAAACAATCAGACCAAGTAGCAAGATTTACTGGTCGGATGCGATGAAGATTCTTATTTGAGGCTTAGTTCTTTGGTGGCAAACTGTATCTGCCATCTTACATCATCATACTATTATTATATTAGGTCTCTTCATATCTATAAATTTCCTGAAAACCAAAGTACCAAATAAGCTTGATATTTTAGAAATAAAATTTCTAAAATACATTATTGCTTTATATTTTAGAAATTAACTTTAAAGACAGTATCATGGGGCAAGAACTAATATATGATGCTGAACTTGCCTGCCTAGCACCATGATCTGGATTTATTCATCCTAACTTCAAAGTCTAATGCCTTAAAAGTTCCCTATGTGAAAAAAGACAAACAATCCCCAAGGGTAATTCAAGTACCTAAGACCTGTGGCGCGACAGTGATCCAACCCTATGTGCCTTATCATTGGGCAGGGAGCATTAGCACCACCAACAAAGTCTAGTCTAGAGTGACAACTGGTGTGTCCACCCAGCTGTAACTTAAAAGCAGAGCTTCTGATCCCTGTGAAGTGGAAAGAGTGGTTTTCATTGACAAGAACGCTAGAAGTTGCTCCCCTGCTCCAGACAAACCCAGCTTCCAGGAGTTTCTACACCTCTTTCAACCCTGTCCCTACCACATCCTTGTGGTAGGGACCTACCACATCCTTGGCTTTGGCTTCCAGCTTTCCTGACTTCTCAGCTTAACACTTTTTTTAATCAAAACTTTCTTTTGTAGGAAAACATCCAACCAGACTGGCCCACAATTCTGTTACAACTCAGGTTGTTCCTTCTTCTGCAGAAGCACAACCCAAACCCTTCACTGTGGCTGGGATTAATAGGAGAAACAGGGAAAAGGTGAACTTTCTTCCTTGTTTGTTCTTTGTCTGCCAACCGTAACGAATAACCACACCATATAAAAAAGCACAGTATCACGTCCCAACTCCATTATCAAAATGAGCCAGCAGGTGTACCGAGAGCACTGTAGCCATGTCAGCATGGAATTCAACTTCTGCTAAATACCCAGGTGTTAATCCCAACTGTCTGGCACCGTGAAGATCTGCAGTGCCAGTGCTGCAAGCACCTGAACCAGCTAGTGCAAACTAGTAACTGTGTGCCCACCTGAGCTGTGGTCGCCTCCTGTCTATCATATGAGCCATCCCATCAGGGACTGGTTTTAGTAAACTGGTGGGAATAACACCTGTGAACAGCAGCTGATTAAGTAGGCAAACTGGAGACCTAACAGACTGGGACCGCTGAATACTTCTATAACATGCATGCTGCTAACAATAAGGAAGATCTTCAACATTTAAGTGACCTTAAATTAACGCTTATCTCCTTGACTCTTTTGCAACCTTAAAATTTAAAACTGCTGTCCTTGACACAATGCCAAAGAAACAATGAAATTTGAAGTAGCAGCTAGCAAAACCTACAATTACAATGAACTACAATACTCTGTTTCTGAAAAATGTAAAACACATTTTGAAATACCATATCATAAAAATACTTCTTACTAAAGCCTTTGCAAGCCTAGTTCACGGCCTACAGTTTCAATTGTTTAATGGTTAGAGCTTACTGCATTCTACTGCATCACAATTGGAGCTTGTCTTTACAGAAGCTACAGAGATAGTGAAGAAAAACTGGGTGTAATATGTTAGCCATTTAAAATACACATGCTTTATCTTCAGAATATAATCTGTAACTCACCTTTAATATCCATCAATTTCTGAGCACCCTAATGCACCAAGTCACCTGCACTTTGTTAAAGAATAAAAAACATCCACAAAGAGATATCTGTTTTGTTGCTAGGCACTCAAATGCACGTTTTCATCGGCAGTATGTTTTCTGCTCTAAAGCACTAGTCAGCGTAACAGCAACACTCTCTAGAGGACAGTGCCGATTCTAACAGACTACTAAGAATTGCCTCATCTTGGTTTAGGTAATGCAATGATGTCATGTTCTGTCACGCAGAATATACATTTCCCTGCAGAGGATGATCTCATGCTCTTAGGGATGGGGGCGGGGGGAGGGGGAGGAATCAGGACAATGTATTAAGAATTGAATTAAAATTGTTATTTTGCTCCTTGATATTCTTTTCTCTGAAAGCTTAGGTAAAACAAGCTTTCCACTGTAAGGAAACTTAAAAAATAAGTAGCTGAAATGAGCAACAGCATTTTTCTAATTTAGCAGAATATGTTCTGTCAGTTTTAGGAAGCTCATTATACAATATTTTATCTGAAAAAAACCCCAAAGTTTTTAAAAAACCCTATGAGACAGAGATAGCGAATAAAAAGATGATGCTACAATGATCTTTATAGGTAACAAGTAGCAAAAAATAATATGCTTCAGAAAGGTCCAAAACTACGCTCAGCAAGCTACCAAAAATGACCAAAGTCCCTCTGTATAACAATAAAAGCAAAAATATATTTTGCCTTATATAAATGCAGTTGTTCCATTGTTTTTCTTTAGATAGCAAAATTATAAATAAAACAATGTTTTTACTTCATTCCAGCCTAGATTTACTTATTCTACCTGGACCTAATGAAAATAAATTCATATCACCATATATCACCACTGCCACAAGAACCATCACGTTTCTTTTTAAAGTAGTATTTATTTGAGTTGTAAGCCAACAAGGCAAATTAATGACATAGTGATAAAAATAATACCAAAGCTTCTCAGACAGGGAAGGAAGCAAATAACTGAATTGTCTCTAGTTACCAGCTGTATCTCGAAATATGCAAACCATAGGAGACAAGACAACACATGTTCAGTGTATGTCAGCTGCTATAAAGCAACGATTGTAGCAGTATTAAAATGCACATCCAAAACAGAAACCAGTATCGTAAAGCATGTCCTTAAAGATTAGAAAAGGGCACAGTTTTCCACCTCACATGACTGCAAGAGAAAATGTCAAGCATTCAAAGCAGGCATTTTTACATACATAAATACATACATGGAACATTGTGCTACCAATGTACAGATGCAAGTTAATAATTTTCCATTCTACCATCTATAATGATAACTGATAACTATCTAATTAGTAATGGAAGGGAAGTATAAAAGCTGACTGTATGAAAAAACTAAAAACATTTGAAACATACCATTACACTTTCTGTGTGGCCTTATACCAGTTAAATACCGCTACTATTAAATACTACTGTCACTACCACTGATGGAAGCATGCCAATACTGTGACAGCCCTTCACATTACTTCTGGTCTAGACGAGATCTTTGCAGAGCACTGACACGGGGCCAGCATTCTGATCTTCCAAAAGCAAACAGACTTTTAGTTAGTCAGCATTAATCTGCAAAATCAGCGAGACCTGAAATTATTCTGAGTAGATGGCACCCTTGGGTATTAATTCACCTATACCTGTTAACCACACCACCACAGATAACAGCCTTGCCAGGCTCCGTAATGTTACAGGCAAGGTGTGTTATTTTCAAACCTACCAACTGATAAGAAACAGAATCGTTTTGGTTGGAAGAGACCTTTAAGATCAAGTCCAGCTATTAACCTAACACTGCCCAGTTAACAGTAAACCATGTCCCTCAGCAGCACACGTCTTTTAAATACCTCCAGGGATGGGGACTCCACCACTTCCCTGGGCAGCCTGTTCCAATGCTTGACAACCCTCTCAGTGAAGAAATTTTTCCTAATATCCAATCTAAACCTTCCCTGGCACAACTTGAGGCCACTTCCTCTTGTCCTATCACCTGTTCCTTGGGAAAAGAGACCGACACCCCCCCCGGCTACTCTCCTTTCAGGGAGCTGTAGAGAGCGAGAAGGTCTCCCCTCAGCCCCCTTTTCTCCAGGCTGAACACCCCCAGCTCCCTCAGCCGCTCCTCACCAGACTTGTGCTCCAGACCCCTCACCAGCTCCGTTGCCCTTCTCTGGACACGCTCCAGCACCTCAGTGTCTTTTTTGGGGGGGGTGAGGGGCCCAAAACTGGGCACAGCCCTCGAGGTGGGGCCTCACCAGTGCCGAGTACAGGGGGATGGTCACTGCCCCACTCCTGGTGGCCACACCATTCCTGATACAGCCCAGGATGCGCCCGCCCGCCCGCCCCCCCCGCCTTTTGTTTAGACAGCTTCTCCGCAAAAACAGGCCTAAATGAGCAAATTGCCTTGCCCTAACCTTCAGGAAAAGCGAGCCCCCGCGGTCTCCCTCCGGGGAGGGCCCGGCAGCCGCTCTCGTCCCGCCGCGCCCGGGAGGCCAGGCGCTGCCGTGGCGGGGGGCGAGCCGCCCCTGACCACCACTCGCTCCGCAGCGGGAAGGCGGTCCGGCTGTGGGGAAGCTCCTGCTTCCCTCAGCCGGCTCCCCGACGCACTCTGGCCCGCCCCACCGTTTTGTTCGGCCCGGACGCCCTCCCCCACCCCCGCCGCCCACCGCCACCCACCGTCTCCGCCGCCCGCTCGCTCCGCTGCCACCCCGCTCCGACCTGCCTTCCCCGGCTCCCGGCGCGGCCCGCAGCGGAGGAAGGGCCACCGTTCTCCGCGATCGCCTCACGGCCCCTCCGGCTCCTCCCCGCGCGGGGCGGGGGAACCCGCCCGCCTGCCCCTAACGGCACGGCGTTCAAACGCCAACGGCGGCAGCGCGCGGGCTATGGCGGTGAGTCGGTGTCCGCTGCCCTCCCTACACCCCCCTCAGGCTGTTCCCTGCCGTGCCAGGAGGCTCCCGGCCATGAGGGGAAGGCGGTGTGAGGCCGAGCCCCGCGCCGTGGCTGAAAGGGGCCGGAGCGCCATGTCTGAGGGGGGCCCAGGACGCCGTGGCTGAGGAGGCCTAGGGTGCCATGGCGGAGGGGGGGCGGAGTGCCATGTCTGGGGAGGCCTAGGGTGCCATGGCTGAGGGGGCCCAGCGCCATATGTGAGGAGATGTGGGGGGTTTGCTGTGGAGGACCGGGCCCCTCAGTGTGCTCTCTCATACAGGGGGGGACATAAAAGAACTGGGCCCTTTGGCTGCCATTCTGCCCCGGTTACCCGCCTCACCATGCGTGTGGGTGACCCATGTGAGGCTGCTGTGGGTTTTTGAGTGCCGAGCCTCTTGTGTTATGTTTGACTTGGTGTAACCCAGCCCTTCTTGGTTTTTTTTTGTCTTCTGTTTTAGTTCCTCCGCGCGCTGAAAAATCTTACCTTTCTGACAATGGTGGTTTATGAATGAAGGTAATTGCCATCTTCAGTAATTTGTGGGGATGATTGCTACAATCTTTCAGATTTCAGCAAGATAGGTAAGCGTGGATGTACCGGACTCTGTCAGAGCAAGACCCTCCCCTTACGGTGGGGTTTATCCCTCACCACTGCATGAGGAAAACTGAGAAATCATACAGCCGATTGACAAATGCCTGATGCCCTTGCCATCCAGCCTCACAGAACAACACTCTGAAGCTGAGGGCTAGTTTCAGCTTCGTCATCAACTTTTAAGTCAGTTAGTTTCATATTTGTGTATTGACCTTTGGTAGCAGTAGTCAGAGTAAGTTTAACATTAGACACTAAGTGTTCCAGGTTCTCACAACAGGCAGTAGCCTCTTTTTTTGAGGTCTTATCATGAAGTCTGATATCCTGTATTTTGCACAAAAATCCTCAAAGCTTATTTGTAGAAGCTACTTCTACTTGGAGCGCAAGATGAAAATTTGATGCTCCTTGTTGTTGAGGGAAGACAAGTAGTGTTAGTATGCCACAGTTCAGCTCAACATAAAGATAACTGAGCTAATTTTCGCTAACATTCAGAAGCATAGCACTAGGGAGAAAGTTGTTTAATAAGTTCTTTTAAGGCTGAATCAGTAGCTGTGAGAAAATCTCGTGGATTTATTGGTGTTGAAGAACATGAATTCTGCCATAGAGCTATGTTGCGTGATACACACAGGCCAGGAAACCAATATAATCATGTTATTTTGAGCAGTGGTTGATTTGCATGTCTCAGCTTTGTTTCACAGCAGGTGTGGATAGCGTGTTTTGTCCATAATCATTACAGATTTTTGAGTAGGCTTTTTTTTTAACAAAAACACAGGGACACATATGAAGGAATCATGCATTTGTGTTTGTCTTTCCCCTGTAGCACAAGGGAGAAAATTGCCTTTTCTGAAATGGTGAGTCTGTTTGTTTAAAAAACCTCACCAACCAACAACCATCTAAGGTATAAAAATACAAGATGTCCACTATCCTCATGACTAAAAAAGAAATAGTCTTCCATCAAAGGGGGAGAATAAAACATCAAGTTCTTTAAGTCATCTCCCGGGAGATCCATCTTCCCAGGGTCCTCATGTGATCATCCTGCTGAGTCAAAAATACGGTGTTGACAAAATTTCTTCCTAGCAAGTAAAATAAAAATAATTACTCCCCTTACTTCTGGTGGGACAAAAGGGAGGGCAATGAAGTGGGAATTTCCCAGTAAACTCAGAAGGCTAATCTGTAGTTACGCCTCCTCTGCAGGTGTAAATTGTACATGCTCTAAATAGATGTGTTAGGTGTAGTTGATGCAGGAGCTGAACTTACCTTGAGAAGACCCAACACGTTATGCTGCTGAGAATCCAAGAGTGTTCGGACTGCAAGAACAGTGGTAGATCTCAGTTTTAAGTGAGGGTCATCAGCCTTCTGCCAGGTTCAAATGTCCTCCCAGCCATGTTTCTGCAAAGATATATCCTGATCTAACTAGGAAGTTTAAAGTGAGGAGAGAATTATGGGAACTGTCCTTTGCTTTTTAATGGTCACCTTCTGGGAAAGTGCTGATGTAGGGAATGCCTTTTGCACCCAGTTAATTTACAACAGAGTCAGCAGCATCAAAATGAAAGTGAGATTTGTGCTAGCACTTCTGAGAAACACTGATTGCTGCCTATAATTTCATTTTTCATTCCCAAAGAAGAAGCTAATTGCAAGAAAAGGAAGGGAGTGAAGGAAAGTCACAGGTCAGGAGGCTGGCAAAGTCAGAGAGATAATATGTCTGACCCCTTTAAGAGGAAAAAACATTCCATTATTTAGACTTGACATAGGCACAAACTATCAAAACACAGGCAGGCTTAGCCGTACCATGGGCAGAAATGTAGATGTCCAGGAATCTTTACTGTGGAAAACTTGCGGGGAGATTCAGAGGATTTAAAATCTGGGCTTTGGGGCCCACAAGAATATTTAAATACTTAACAAGATGGATCCACAAGGTGAGTTTAAAGGTTTGAATACTTCTGAGTATAGTCAGTTTCATTTTTATCTTTCATTGCAACTGGGAGGTTATTTTCAGAACCAAGGGTTGGTAGGTGGTTATACTGGACACAACAAAAAGATGCACCTTCATCTTTTTTTACTTCTTGCCCCTCTTCATCTGTTTCATAGTTTCTTAGCAGTGCTCTTTACCGATTTGCAGGTGTTCAGAGGGGCAATGAATTTTCCCCGAAAAAAAGTTAATTAAACTTATAAATAATTATGTGTATGTTAATGTGTGTTTATGCTTTGCTACATCACTTTTCAGCATTTGGATTACTTTATGTGACTATAAGTTTAAAGGCTGCAAGATACCAAGCATTACTGCATCATGTGCTATTTCTTGAAAAGATTGCTATCTTAAGTTTGCACGAAGGTACATGAGATTTTAAAGCAGATGAAACTATTACTGATGAACAGCAAAGGTCGGCAGTGGAGAATGGAGTCCCCATTTTGGATTTCAATTCTTTTACTTTGAGATACAAAGCTCAGAGGTAGAGTCACTGAAATCTTAATTTTTCTCAGGAACTCAATTGCTGTTATTACCCATACAGATTCATTATCTTATTTGTCTCTCCAACCATAAAGCAGAAGTAATAGTATTTTTTCACTCCTTACTAATGTTGTGTGGCTAATTAACAGAGTTTGCATATGTTTTGCGGAGGAATGTAATACCATTCTGTAAACAAAAATGAAACTTCATAGGCCGTCCCTCTGTTGTCTTTACCTCTGATAGTATTAATATGAAAATCTTACTTCCAAAACTGTGGAAACAATTAATGTTAAAAAGAGTATCATAGCAAGGTTGGGTGTTGATTTGGAATATCACCTACTTTCCGTTATTAAATAAAATACGTTCAACAAAACTAGAATCAAAAGCAGTGAGGGGTACAAGGTATTTTAAAAGTGAGTGACAACCAGAAATTGATACTGATTTGACAATTTGTAATTGCTGTAGGGCAAATGAAGAGAAAATGGGAAGAAAGAGTGAAGAAAGTGGAAGAATTGGCATCTCACTATGAAAGAAACCCTCTTCCTCCAGTTTATAGACCAAAACTGTCCAAACCCTTTCTGCCATCCTCTGTTTGGAAAATATTTTGTCGTCAGGCTGAAGCTTTCAATTATGTAAAAACCTGCAAAGAGGTAAGATATTTGTTAGGTGACTGTTTCTACTCTTTAGGTACTTTCAGGTTTGAACTTAACTTAAAAACGTGGTTGACAGTAAAGTCTTTATCAGTTTGCAAGATGTCGGGGGCTTTTTCTTTTGGTTTTTTTTTTTTTTTTCCCTTCTCTCCAGTCTTTAAACAGCAAGGGTTTTTTTTTGTGCTTGTGGGAGCTCATGCTACACTGGAGGTAGCTCTAACAACTATTAGTTCTAACATAAATTGATACCTGGTGTTAACCTCTAACAGGAAAAGTGCTTTTTTTAATGACGTTGTAGTCATACGTTTGTTCCTTCTGAAGATAAGGAAGTTGTCAGGGTTGACAGGAGAGTGGGAAGGCCGTGAGAGTTAGGTGGGAAGAAAGAGGAGGAAAAAACTGAGGGGGGGGGGGGGGAGAAGAGATAAACAGGAGGCAGAGGCAAAATAAAAACAATACAACTCTCCAATGGCATCAGAGTACCAAGTTCAGATGATAAGAAGTTATGAGCCAAATAAAGATTGTGCAAAATGTACCCTCTGTTTTCTGTTGAATAATTTTCAAATTGATTGCTGCTTTTAAAGAAAGTACCGGCTTTTTTTCCATGCTCTTTTAGGTGGTTAAGTAATCCTGACAGTCTGTTTTCCAAAATGCACTCTCACTGGTTTGGCAGTAGGGTTGTTTTGTTTTTTTTCAGATTTCCATTTTTGGATTTAAATATTATAGAGTCTAAAGACTATTTGCTATAAAGCCATATGCTGCCATCATGTACATGAGGCTCGTCCTTTCAGGACATTGTTCCTCTTCCCGTTATATGCACTTGCCACTGATCAGAAAAAAAAAGACTTTACAGAGAAAACAGAGTTTATATTAATACACAGCAAAGAAAAGCTTCCAATTTTTACTCAGGTAACTGAAATCAGAATGATGTTCTTAATTAAAATCAGATGCTACTGAGCTTGAAAAAGGATAAGTGATCTACTTAAAGTTTTGTAGTGTTTACTAACCTTTGTCCTAAGAAATTAGGAACTTAGAATCATAGACTGAAGTTCTGAAGACTTTAACTGTTTCTTTGAGAAAAAAACCAAAAACTTCAGCGTTTTTATTTTTGAAAGGATGTTCACGTATTTGCCTTGGAAAAGAACAGACAAAGTGGACAGAGGTTTTACCTTGTGACAACATATAAAGAGCTTTGGTTTTATTACATGTGAGTATTTGAAAAGGTACCCTATACGTCACTATAAGATAGTAGTATACCGGATGTACTATTAAGTAGTAATAGCTGTTACTGGATAGCTATCCCCAGGAGCCGCCTGCTGCTCTGACCAGCACAGAGCTGTAATGGGTGGCTTGAGGTTTGATCTTGGCCACGGGGAAAATTTTCATGAGGACAAACCAATCTATTCTATATTGGGTTTCAACTTTCGAGTTGCAGACTGCCATTAGTTCCTGGTAATTAAGGACCTCGTGTGCTGAACTTAAATCAAATAGCAGTAGATTTGCTTTTGCTGTCAGCTTTCCTCGGGGGGATCATACCAACACATGACACAAACATATTTCTACGATTAGGCATATATCCATTTACATGAGCATTAACATAAACGTCCAGTTACTGATTTATGGTTTTGTATTTGTGTGATGTAGTTTCAAGTATTGAGAATTGGATTGTGTGCTGAACTTTTTTTCCCAATTTTTTGTTTTACAATAAAACAATTGATTATGAAATAAAAGAAATCCAAGAGTCAATTTTTATATGAAAAGGAAGCTTGATTTTTTTTTCGCAGTTTGAAAATGTTTAGGTTTTTTTTAATTTAGTTGGAAAAAAGTCTATGTAACCCTGTTTTTAGTGCTTAAGACATAGGAGTGATAACTTCCTAAGTTTTTTACTGTAGTTTCCATTATTCCTTAAATTCCTAACAGCGTATCTATTGACAGTATGTATTGTAAGACTTGGGGGTGGGGCATGGGGAGGAGAGTACTTTACAAAAAAAATCTAGGCCAGACAGATACCTTTGTTGATATTTGATGATGAAGTTAGTTCCAGATTTTTCAAAACAGTATAAGGCTGCTACTTTTTTTAATATGGGTGGTTGATTGAAAAATAGAAGAATATTTAGGACTTGGAGGATCTTTGTTTGCAACTGATAAGTTATGTGTAACGTTTATCGTGAGAGGTTGTGATTTGGTTTTGTTTTTCCTTAGCAAAGGTTATAAAACAAGTCTTATGCATTGCTATGAAGTCATTCCTGAAAAAGATGCTTGCAAACTTTATTTTGATTTGGAGTTCTACAAACCAGCAAATCCTGCTGCTGATGGCGAGAGTATGGTTGCAAAGTTAATTGAGGTAAAGTGGAGCGAAGTCATGTTGTAGATTAATATGAATTTTGTGTTGATTTAATATGAAACCAAAGTATTTACTACTTTATCTTGACTGTTCTGTAGTAAAATGAGAAAGAATTGTAGACCTAGTGGTTATTTTTAATGAAGTAAAAAGTACTGTTTTAATTAAAGCAAAGTGAAAGGCAAAAATAGAGAATGTGAAAGTGAAAGGAAAAAATAGAGAACAATGGTTGTTGGAATGCTTGTAATCACTCTAAGTTTACTGATACGGTAAGTTTGGTTTTGCAGATTGTTTTATGTGCTCTGACACTTTGAAGCTGTAAAACTGAAGGAGTGTTTAGGTATTCTTCAGAGTAGCATCAATAAAAGTTCCATTCGGATATTCCTCAGTTCATTTCCTTTGCCAGCTGGTGCAGTCATATATCAAGGCTTAGATAAATCCCTCTTGATTTTCGGTGTCTTCACGTAGCAGTTCATTATAGTTGAGTTTGATGATGATGTAGCAAACATCAGGTGACTACGCAGTTACCAGTTTGTTACCTGAAGTTAAATATCTTTGCTAATTATCAATATTCTAAAATAGTGCAAATGTCCACGTTATTGCAAATTTGTTTGGAAAATGAGCTCCACTGCAAATTCAGTATCTCAGAGATGGAAAATAAGGGAGTTTTTTAGAAGAATATTTTCTGTTCCAATACAATATCTTTGTGAGTGGCCATGTATTTATGAGACTTCTGACACTTACATGTCCCTAGCTAGAAAGGAACAAAAGAAAAATACGATTGAGGTCACGCCCTTGTAAAGAACTCTTCATTGATACAGAATCCGGAGGGGTTTACTCCATTGCGGATCAATTCTGAAATCTAGAGATTCCTCAGGTTAAGAAGAGAAATTTGGATTTGCTGGTAGGGGGGGTATCTGAGATGCTAAAATCTAAAGCTTCCAGACCCTTAGGTTCCAAGTCCAGTCTTAAACATGAGTAATCACAAGCTTAACTTATGGAAGGTTTTTAGAGCTATTTTAGAGCCAGACATCTTATGTTTTCTGCTTGCTTAGTGTTCATTGGGGCCATACCAATGAATTAGCTAAATCAAACAGTGAATTAGCGTACCGGCCCTTTACATCATGATAGCCTTTGTCTTCCATCCAAGGTAAGCCTGCATTACAAACATTGTCACTGTGGGTGTGAACTGCTTTGTGGTGGAAAAAAACCCAAACAAATAAGGCACTAAATTAGACTTTGACCTGAAAAACTGAAAATCTGCTCAGCTTATCACTGTTAGTATATTCAGTGACTTGCTTATTTCAGGAAATATGGACCGTCAAATTTGCTTAAAATTTTCTATGTTATGAGTTAGTTTGAATTGCAATTCATTGTATGCTCAAAATGACAAAAAAAAACTTGAAAAAAAGATGTAGAATCTGCATGTGTGTTAGGTTTTATAGATACCGTTATTAAAAATGCTAGAGAAAATAGCCTAATTAATATTTATAATTTCAGCTTGTCAGCCAAAAATTAAAAGAACTTTATGATGTAAATTGTTCGGCCAAAGATGTCTTGAATTTAGATTCCAGTACTGATGAAAAATTTAGTCGACACTTAATATTTCTACCCCAAAAGACTGTATTTAAGGATAACATTCATGTTGGTAAGTGTGTTCTTTTCTCTTACACCTAGAAATAAAACATGAGGTTTTGACTTGGTACAGTGCCCTCTCACATTTGAGTATTTCCTTTAATGGAGTTATATGTGGAAACAAATATGTATTCCCAGCAGAAATGACTATTTATTTCTATTTTATTAAGCCTCGTTATTTCTCAACTGATCTTCTACTTCCTTTTTCTATAATTAGCATTTGTGTTTGCAAAAATGTAACTCTTTTTGTGCCCGCATGTTTTATTTATGAAACTACTGTCAAGACTGGCTTTTGGCTTGAAAGTTGTTTTACAGTATGACTGTGACTCCTTAATTTTCAGGTTAATGTCAATCTTGGCAATTGAAGCCAAGATTGTTGGCTCTAAATATAGTTGGTTTGTGCTCAGCTCAGCACAGGGTCAGAAAGGCAGGACAAAGACGGTTTCAAGCAACCTGTGCATAAACATGATTAAGAGAAAGCTGAAAGCGATTTTAATTGTTGATATAAATAGGGATTTCATGGCATATGGCAACTCCAACACAAAGAATTGCCAGTTCAGGGTTGTCTTGACTCCATTTTAAAAATAAGTCTAGTAATACCTCCTCACTTCACAAAGTATTTTGAACATACTTTTAAACTGCTGTTTATGAAGCACTGAGGTGCTAGTGGTGAGCATTAAGAAAAGTTAATGTTGAAATTCATCATTTCTTCTTCTGGCATATTCTGTATGGTGTGCAGTAAAGCAGGCTTATAGACATACAGTGAACAATGAGGGCACAATAGAATACCAGCCGAGTTTTGTCTGAGCGAAGCAGGAACTGGTGGAAAACAGCTTGCCCAGTGGTGGAATTAAAATCTGTATCAACCTGCAAATGCGGAAGTTTGGGTTATTTAACAGTGCACCTGCAGCCTTGGTTTTGTCATTTCTTCGTATTTGAGTGTTTGACTTTATAACCCTTGTTCCTTATTGTGTTTGTTTCAAACAAACAAATAGGGCGAGGGAGAGGAAGCAGAAATGCTGTTAGAGAGTAAAACGGTAAAAATCTCATGGGTTATTAGAAGGGATGAAATTTGTTTTCAGGAAGAACTGTGACAACAGCAGCAGAATTACATGTATTGGAGAGAAAGAAGTTATGTGCTTCATTACTGGGTTTCCACTGGAAGTAGCATAGGAGGAGCTGAGGATGTTGAGTTCATAATTTTGGTCCCACTCAGGTTCCCACTTTTATTCTGCTGTCTGCTTGGTCACAATCTGTCTGACTGTCTTCATGCCCGGTTTTCCTTTTCCTTTCTCACCCTTGCCTCTTTTTCTACCTCTGCACCTTCCCTCATGGCCTAAGCATCACTTCAAGCCAAAATTCAGATCCTTCCTCCAGCACAAAGAGGTCATAGGATTTCTCAGAACCATTTTTTCAGCTTTTTTTAAACATCAATAAACCTATTTCTCATTCTTAGGAGCAGTGGAATCTGTGTCCCTAAACCTTTGGAGGAGTAGCTGCCATGGCAAGCTAAGCCGATTGGCAAAGTTATAAGCAAATGCTTATAATATTGTCTGCTAGCCGCAAGTGTGACACAGAGCAGTTATTTTTTTATGTGACATCGTGGTAACAGCTCCAAACCCCAAGGACTTAAACGGGGTTACTGCAATTTTTAGTTCAAAAGTATGGTCTTTAACTCCTCTGCCAGTATAAAACTCTTCAGTAATACATGGATGATAAATAACGTGGTATGACAGCGATTTTAGCCCGTGATCTTGATAACAAGATTACGTTAGGCAGTTCTTTCAGTAGAAGCTTGAGCTGTTTATTCTAGTCCATTAGTTAAGTGTTCTGCGTCTCCACCGTGACGTGAATTTGACATGTCAGACTTAAAATATATTTAGAGATTGTGTATTGATCTTCTGCCTTTGCCTTTTCAACAAGGTGTTGAAATTGCAGTAAAAATTGATTATTTTTTTATAAATGAGATATATAAATGTCAGTGTTAAATTCATACATGTTACCAATAATATTATAGTCTAGATGTTTCATTAATGCATTTTAGTAACCTGCTTGACAAACCTGGCTTAAAACGTATTAGCTTTGTACTTTGTGCAAAATACTGTGCTGTAGTAAATAACTGAAAATGCAGATAACTTCATACAGTAATTTCACAGAATCTATATGAAAATCTATATATTCTTTGAGGTGACAGATTTTGTCTACTAGTAAACTTGAAAGGGTTAATATATTTTTCAGACACATGCAAGTGTCTTTTTTTTAAATCCATCATTGTGCTCTGTCTAATGAAAATTACTTTAAGATGTGTTAGTGGTATTTATGTGGGACAAACTAGAACATGAACTAAGCATTTCATAAGCATTTTATGTCAGGAGTCATGGACAAAGTGCATGGGCTTAAAATGAAATACAATTAAAAACATTTTGTATATAGTATTTGGAATTAGTTACTAGTTAGAGTTAAACTACAGGGACTGAGTTCATAGCTCATGTAAGAGGGCGCAGGAGATCATGTAGGTCCACAGGAAAGCTGTGGAGATCAATGGTTTTACATAGGGTGTTTTTTTATATAATTTTTTTTTTTTACATAAAATTCTACATTTTACATACAAGTTCTAATTTTACATACACAGTTGACAAATCCCGAATGTAAAAATACAGTCAGGGATCAAAAGTGTGAAATGCAGAGTTCAGTTCCCACATCTGACCAGTTAGAAGAAATGGGAAGAGAGAAAATAAAGGTGTGTGTGAATGATCAAGAACTAACACCCAAAATAATCTTTTACTGACACCTTGCTATTCTGACACCAGAGTGATTGTTACTTAATTACACGCACAAAAAAAGGAAGTGGTCAAACAGGACTTATACTTTAACTTTTGTGATGGTTGAAATAAACTTCACTTCTGTAATGTGTACATTTTCTCCCTGATGATCTGAGTAACTCCTGTTGTAAACCTAAGAAATTCTGCGTGCGTATTTGAACGCACAGGGTTAAAGCTGTCTACGGCTATGAACCATTTGTGTGTAGTCTCAGTAGGACTCAGTACAGGACTCGGTAGTCCTGTAACGAATGAGGAGGATGGTGATATTAATGCTCGATACACCCAGCCGTTCTGCTGATCTGCAGCATAAGAGGACCTATAGTTCATGTTCTTTCAGCTTCCCCATTGAAGCTTCAGCCAACAGCTGCAGAATCCTCCTTGCAACTATTCCTTCCACTTCACAGTTTTTCTTCCTGTGTTTATTCTCGTCTTTCTCCTTGCAAGTAATTCAGCCATGGGTTTTATTTGCCTGTCTTTGGTTACCATCTAGCAGAGCCTGGAGTACAATTGGAGTTGGATTACAATACCGGGAGTTTGAAAAGTCATTACAAAATACTTGTGTAAAAGTAATTTGTTGTTCGAGTAAGCCCTGGTCAAAATGTTACGTCAGTTAATATACTGTGAAGCTGCAGGTAAACCTTTTTAATTATTCTGAAAGTGAAATTAGGGAAAGCAGGAGTGAGAGGGACAATCACGAGCTCTTCAAAATCCTAAATCTGAGGTTGTTAAGGCCATTGCATGCTGTTATTAACTACTGCAAAAATATTCACTTAAATGATTAAAAACTACCTATGATCGCATAAAAAAGTTGTGTAATAGCAAAGCTGTATGAATGCTTTATTCGTGTATTGAAGAGTTTCACTAAGTGGTACTTGAAATATTAAATCAAACTATGTTTTATAAAGGACCTTGAATACTTGTTTGATATGACTGTCATTAACAAAATGGTCCTACATTAAGCATTTGATTAAGTCTTACTATTAGCAGCCTAGTTCATACGCAGAAAAGCTCCTGCTAAGCCAGCATCGAGACCCAAGCCAAACTTGTTCAGTAAGTTTCCGACATTCTAGTGGAAAATTCAGGTTCACAGAAATTTCAGTGCAAAAGTCTTCCTCATTTTAATCATTGTCAAGATCATTCGTGCTCCAAGCGTGGGAGCAGCTTGAGATCTTGTCTGTCGGAGGCTTCAGTAACGGCAGCGCTACAGGTGTGATGGGTAGGAGGAATTCTTTTGGAAGATACAAAAGACGTTTATTTCAGTTTTGCACTTTTATCTGGGACTTTGAATTTAGTTCGGGAAATTGCAGTGACAGCCTGTGCATTTTGGTTTGGGTTTGTTGTCTTTGTTTCTAAAGAGGTGATTGCCAGCTTGCTTCTCACTTCTCTCTGTTCTCAGTAGTAAAATTGCAAAGGGCAAGACTGTGTCTGTATGATACATTTAATATATGCACAATTGTTTATTTTGTCATGTTTTTTAAAAAAAAGGTTTAGTAAAAATTGTTGCCAGACGTGGGTTTTCTTAGTTACTAACCAGAACCATTTTGTGCACTGGGCTGGTCCAAAAGATTTTTTTTTAAAAAATCCAGGAAGGGGAAAAAATAACCCTAAACTCCAACCCCTTCCATCTTGGCTGTTTTGAAAAATGTTTGTGCAGGAACTATCAAGTTCTTTCTTGACTCATAAATGATGTTATCTGCTTTTGGGGTGGGTTTTTTCCTTCTTTGTTTTTCAGGTAACTTTGTGAGAACCATTTTGCAGCCTGCCATAAGGTTAATGAAGAGCAAAGCTGCTGTTGTGATTCCAGGAGGAGGAGCAGGATGTGTTTTCCAGTGTTCTGCTGCAGTGGTTGGATTAGATGATCCTCTTACAAACCTCACAGCCATCGAAGATGCTTCCGAAGGCTGGCCAGCCATTGCTCATGAGACAAAGGATATGGAAACATCACACCAGGGAGAAAATTCAGCATTTTCCTTTCTCATAGTAAATGGTAAAGATGGAGACAAGCAACTTTTTGTGGATCTAGGTAAATACAATAAGTGCTTTTAAATGTCTTTGGGATGCAATAGATGTTAAATGAGATGTTCCTTGCTCTTTGATTACAGACAGTAAGAGCAACAGTGTTCTTATTGTTGTCCCTATGGTCAGAATTTAAACCAAATACAATTAGGTGCTGAAACCACGGTCATAAATGCTGTGCTTTAAAAGAGCCTTAGATTCTTGGTCCATTACTGCATTTAATTATTTAATTATTTTGTTCTGAAGTTTGAAGAAACTCTTGCCACACAACACTCTAATTAATCTTGTTCCTAAGGACTTAATGCTCCTATTTGGATTAAAAGAGGATAGCGTATATTGCTTTCTTGTCGTTTATGGAAGAATTATTTATTGCTTTCTTGTGACTCATGGAAGAAGTCTGACAGGCGTGGTGGTCTGTATTGTTCCACATGTGGGAATTGAGCTTTCTTCCCCTGGTTGGAATGGCACTTGTTAGGCTTTAATGACAGAATCGTAGAAATTTGGGGTTGGGCACTTCATGCCTCAGCTGGGCTTAGTTCATTTGTGGTATTAAAATGTTAAAAATCTCCAGGAGCACAGCACGCATGGTCAACTGGAGTTTGAAAGTTCCACCCTTCTCTGTCCTCGTAGCTGGTTTCTCTGCTTTTTGCCCTGTCTCAGTGCAATTAAAATGGCTTAGCATGCTTTCGGACAGAAGTGTGTTACGTAGTTGAGGACTTCTTTTTGTTTTTTCTGAGAGTTCTCTGAAGAACCCCCATTCCTTCAAATTCTTGTGGAATTCAGGATCACTTTTATCGCTGGCCTCTTCAGTATCTCTGACTTGTTGAAACGTAATCCCCGAGTTGGCCCTACAGTAGGCTTCTACGTTACTGACTCAGAAGGATTACTTTGCACCTACTGTTCAAAATTCCTTCAAACGTATTTGCCAATGGAAATTAAAAACAAATTGTTTACCGTGTCACCTTTTAAAAATTTGATATTACTTCCCCCGAAATCAGCCATCCTCAATATTTATGTTACACGCGTTACCTCAAAACTGGAAAGCTAAAATCAAAATAGCTGGAAATACTGAATTACATCACGAGGCTGCAGGGACAGAAAGTTCTGTGACATTCCTGTTGTATGAGTTCTTTACATTCTTTTTATCTTCATGAAAATTAAATGCAACCCACAAATAAAGCGCCCCCCTCCTCAATAAATTCTTAGACAGATTAAGCAATGTTTAAAGATACTTGTTCATTTTTTGTTGTTTGTTTTTGAGATTGGAATTAAATTTTCCTGATACGTGCTTTGGACAAGTGGTGGCTGGTCCACAGGAAACAGGAAGTTTGATGAGTATAAAGTCCTTTCTCGTTAAAATAATTGTGCAGCCTTTTATGCTCAGTTGTATTTCACAAAATTGGTGCGAAAGCACCAATTTCTTATACTGAAAGGAAACTTTTAGCAATGGTAATGTCAGAATGGTTAAAATGCATATGTAGAGTTGCCCAGTGTTTGTGTTAATAACATAAACATAAATACACAATACTAAAATATAAATAAAAATGTACATGTGTACTTTGTTGCGTGTCTTGCATGGGTTGTGAGCCGAAGTCAGAGTTTTTGTCCGTTCCTTAGACCTCTAGCTGGGTCTAAGGAAAACTGTTTAATTTACAAGTACTAAGTATCTTAACTCCTAGCCAGCATTGTTTTGTTAAGAAATACTTGTTTTCCTGTAGGAGTTTATACAAAGAACAGAAATTTCCGGATGTATAAATCATCAAAAGCAGGAAAAAATGTGATTCTGAAGATAGCAGAGGATAATCAGTTTGTCCCTAACTGTGAAGAGAATGTTTCCTTGGAAGAAGCATATTTTCTTTCCTCTTTGATCTGCAACATCAGGTAATTGTTTCATTCTGATAGATTTGAAAATATTTTTAAATATATATTTTAGTGATTTTTCTCCTGCAGCAGGAGAGTAGTTACAAATAACTACTACCGGTGGGCAGTTATTCCGTGAACGTTATTACAGTGTAATTTAGGAGTTTCCAGTAGAATTCCTTCAGTTTGAAGAAAAAATTTCTTGGGATTGTATTTTTATTTTTTTTTTAACCCACCTTCAAATGGTTAAAAATCACAGAACAGGTGGTACGGCTTCTGAGTTGTGCCTCATTTCTCTATACACACTCAAAATGCTGAAATGTAACCATTATTATAGTCTTCCAGTCAATTAAATATGAAGAGTCTAAATATTTTCTGAAGCATGATTAAAAAAAAAAAAAAAAAAAAGATTTTTGTCCATATTTACTTGCATTTCCCATTTGGTGCTTAGGTTGGATACTGGTACGTATAATAATCAAGTTTTCTGTATCTCAACCTCTGATACATCTTACCCTGCACTGACTGTACCTTAAGGTGATCCCAGTCATTACTGCAGCAGAACGAAGGTTAAAGTGGTACATCCCTCTGTATGATATTACGTATAATGGTTTTATTAAAAAACATATATTTGTTGTGGCTTCAGTTTTTATATTCCGAGATGTTCGTTGTCCTGAGCTGATGCCAATCTTCCCATAGCACAAATCGTGCCGTGTATTTGGATCATAATTATGGGCTGAGTCTGTCATAAACATGGATGAGAAATTCTGCTGTGTTGAATTTATCTTTCTGCGGTCATCTGGCTTCTAGCTGGTAATAGGGCAACTCTATGAACTCTACGGTTCATGGGAGAGAGAGGAAAAAAAAGAAAAGAAAGCTTTCAATGTGTATATACGTATAAATATTGCATCTAGAGCAAATGCTGCTGTTAGAGTGTGGCCCAGCAGTCTGTAAATGGCTGGGTCCTGGGATTTGTGCCAGGAGCCAGATGGTGCTCTGGAGGAGGGATCCCTGCCCTCTGCTGGTGTAAGTCAGAGGAAACCCGCAAAACGAGAAGAAAAAGTGCTGCAGGGACAGTGGAGGGGGTGGCATCAGGATGACAGGGTGGCTAGGTTGGCAGGGTGTCTGGAGGTCCAACCCCTGCTCCAGCAGGGCCACCGTGACTCTGTTCTGTTCTGCCACCCTGGGTTATGTCACAGCACGTTATACCACACCACGTAATACTGTAAGAATCACGCGTTTTCCTTTGGCTTCTCTCTTCTCTTCAGAGTGAGGGACGACACAAAGGTTCTGTCATCTGGTGTTCCAGAGGAGGAGAGAAGAATGTCTGCTTTTTTAAACAGGAAAACTACCGGAAGCTGTAGAGGTACCTCAAGCCTTTGCTTCTCTATAGGCAAAAAAAAAAACAAAAAAAAAAAACTCTTAGATTTCGACGTACTGTGACTGACACCCTGGATAACCTCTAGGAGAGGTGGCCTGAATGCCACTTGCCCTCCCCTCCTGCCCCCGTTGCTGTCCCATGCGGTTTAAAGGTGGACAGGAAATTAACACTGGGTTTAAAATCCTTTTATTTAAGGATTTGTTACGATTCACGTGCATTTTGTGTCTGTGCTCTATATAACATGTAACAATTACCTACCACAGTGACAAAACCAGTAACGGAGCGTATCGGTGGTCTTTGTTGTAACAGATTCCGTGGAAGGTTACCAGGATTCACCATATCCAGAAATTGATCATTTTGTTCGCTCTGTGGTTAATAAAGACGGGGTGCAAGGAGGTAAAGACCACTTTGCTATTTACAAATGAGTATTCCGCAGCAGTAGTTTTAAAGACGTAATAATTTATTTTTTTTTTTCCCCCCAGGGATACGGCGATGGAATTATTTCTCTCTGGAAGAAATACTTGTATATGATATTTCTGGTTACCGTTGGTGTGAAAATATTGGAAGAGCTCACAAAAGTAACAACATAATGTATGCTCTTGAACTATTCACTTTAAAACGGCTTTATTTATTTTCCTGGTCAACCGTTTCTATATGGATAGAATCAGCACCCGTTACAAAATTTCTGCTCTCTTGCTCTGTGTGGATACAGCATCTTTTTAAAAAAAAAAAACCAAAACAACCAAACAACCAAAACCACCATTTTTTTCCCTCTAAATTTACTTTGTGATAACTGAACTTGTATTTCTAATATTTCTGTGAAGTCATCTTCATGCTATTTAAAATACCTGCCTGAAGATACCAACATACAAGTCAGAGTACGTCAAAGCTTTGCTGCTTCTTCGCTAGGAAGCTGAACAATCAGAAATAAGACAAAGAAAACAGACCACTCTTAAATTCATTTACAGCCCATCTAAAATTGCATTCTTATGTTATTAAAATGACAAAGGTAACTCCTGCCACCACTTTAGTCAAGGTAAGTTTTGCCAGTGACTCTACAAGGACTCAGACTTCGTATAGTTTGGACACTAGAATTGCAGTATGTCATCAGTAGAAATGTTTTCACTTAAAAATTATTCTGTGTAACACTTAAAATAACTGAAAGATAAGGAATGTGTTTTTGAGAAATATTTTTTTTTTTTTTTAAAAACCCACAGCCACTAGGCTTGATTAACTTGGTGTTTCTTGAGCACAGCTGGAAAAGCTGGGCTGTCTGATCAGTTGACAGGAAATACTGATTTTATCTGGCTTTTATAATGAAATTATCTGTAACAGCAGCAGCAACAAAATCTTATCTTGCAGTTAGGTCCCATATACTAATCTTACTTTAATGACTTTTTCTTCCAAGCTTAATGTAAATAAGTTAACCAGTTTTCATTTTTGAATGTTAGTCTCAATTTTTAAAAGAAATTTTTTTTTTTTAGCTTAAGAAACCTGAATTTTATTGGAAGTATGTAAGAAGCATGTCAGAGCACGAAAGCAATATCCATAGACGGGGACAAACCAACCCTGTCCATTTAGTGTCAGAGTTTCATACCGTATGCATTCACTTCATTTACGTACTGTTACTAAAACCTAAATTATTTCATTCTTAGGATTCTGGTGGACCTAAAGAAAGAAGTCTGGTATCAAAAGTGTCATGACCCAGTCTGCAGAGAACAAAACTTCAAATCGCAAAGTATGTATTCTGTGATTTCAAAGCAATTACGCTTAAATACTTTTTGGAATGTTAACTTTACTTAATGCTATATATTTGATTTAGGTTTTCCATTACCACCTCGGCTCTGTCTCCCTTTTCTTTTCAAAGAGGTATGTTTTTTGTCCTGTTGCTATATGCTGACGTTCTTGTGAGCAAAGCTGTCTCTGGAAGTCCCTGCTAACGCAGGCTGTTGAGCTCCACACAGGAGTTAACGCTGGTATGGAAGAGCTCTCTGCTGGGGTGGCAGCTCCATGTTGTCCTTTTTAAGTTCTCCAGCAGCAGATCTAGCATAAAAATGGTCAGTGCAGATAAAGCCCAAGTTATGGAACAGCCTGACCTCACCTGGGACTGAACACTGTCTTCCGCTGTGGTCTGAGCAGCAGTTCCCAGTGCACAAGCCACAAGAGTGCTGCCGGCGCAGAATGGAAACCCTGCCCAAGTTAAGCTCTGCTGCGTGTGTTTGAGTTCATGTTGGGCCAGCTAACGTAGAAGTGATCCTGGAACACCTGAGTCAGTCACATCTAAGTCAGTGACCCTCAAGTTTGAAGTTCATGTAATGTCGTTTTAGTGTATTAAAGCACTTATGTTTACCCACACGGGTAGAATATTTAAACAGACCTGATACTGCAGCTAGGCTCTAAGGCCTGAACAGAATCATTTTTTCCACTGAGTAAGAGTTGGCATCTTTGCAACTTTTAAATTTACACTTTACACACTACAAAATGGCACATTAAGTGCTACTTAAGCAGATCATCAATAGCTATTAGCGTTATTTCATGGAAAGGGTAATTTAAATGCATTTTCAGATCCTGACAGTCTCTTTAAACACACACTAAAATTAGTTTTAACCTTCTGTTATGCTAACAAGCTGCATACAACAGCCTACTTGTAGTTTGCTTGAAAACCAGCAAGTTTTTATTCCTATTAAAATAGGCTTCCATGGGGTAATGTGGCTATAAATTAACCTGCCTTGTTGTCCAGCTCTCTATAGTATCCATTATATGTGACAGTACGAGTTTCAGACTTTGAGATCAGAGCAGTTAAAGGGCTGAAGACCATTTTTGTATGGAATAAATAGTATTCTTGTTTCTAAAAGGAAGAAGAGCGTACACTGACGGATGAAAGGGGGAAGACAGAAGAAAAACTAGAACCACATGTTAACATGTTAGACTTGTCAGAAAGCTCAGTATCTCTAGAAAAAAGCTTGTCTCAAGACTTCCCGTGGTCAGACAGCGAGTGGGACAACACAAGCGACGATGCCCGTTTCCTAGAAGCTACTGACGACGTGGAACTTGCTGAAGCTGCAAGCGATAGTCTGAATTATGCCATGGAAGAAATTCCTGATGAAGTTCTTCTGGAAGCTTTAGGGCAGCAAGACATGTGGACTAAAGGCAGCAGCTGAGCACAGACCTGGCTGGCAAACCAACCACCAGTGATGCAACCTGCTTGAACACAAGGTGCACGATCGCCTGCCTTCTGCGAAAGGCCCCGCCACGCAGGTCAAAAATGCTCTTCCAGAGCTGCAAGACAAAGAACTGAGCAACAAGTATCCTCGCAACTGGATCATCTTCAACAAGCATGAGGAGATCAGGGAAGATTACACAGGCCTGAAGAGTACTGGACTGAAAACTCGGGAATTGCTGCTCCAGGTTTAGCACTTTTAGCACTCACTGCTGTACAGTTTGTTTTGTTAGCTGTATGTCCAAGTTTTACTGATAAGCCAGTAAAATAAATTACTTCCAGAAATGTGAGGAAATTTTTTATTTCAAATACAAATTTAATAAAAATATTTATCTATCAATAGACAGTGGTTGACTATGTGTTCACTTTTGAAAGTATATATTGAAAGTATACATTACTTTAATAGCCCAAGATTAAAACCCAACATTGTCAACAGCACAGAAAAGTTTTACTACTTTAAGTGGAATTGCCATTTCATTAATTTCACTGATATTCTGACTATTTGACAACAGAAGGATAAATCTCTGAGTAAGTCACTGACTTCCTTTAAACGCTGAGGCAAAATACAGCAACAATGATTAAACAAGCTTTAAGCGCTGACCATTCTAATAATTGTTCCTAACGAATGTCAAAAAGTCTATTAAAACAACTTAATGTTTCTCTGGTAACTTCCCTCTTTGTGCAGCCAGAGCCTTTTCCAATTTCATGTTAATATTCTGAAAGTGTCCTTCTGCTCCTAGAATTCTCCGCGACTCCACCAGAAGAGCAGGGAGGCTGGAAATTCCATACTGTTAAGGAAATAAAATGACAAGGCAAGACTTTTAACTCTTGGAAAATCTGTATTTATTTTTCCTCTATCTGAAATGGTGCAAAGTGATTTTTAAGAGTGAAGAAGGGTCTTCTGCAAGGGTAGGATTTCCTTACATCTGGCAGGAATGCAGAAACAGAAAAGAGCACACCAGGTCTGCCCCACGGTGAAAGGGAAGGAAATACAAGGTCACGGAATACAAGTGCTGTTCTTGGCATTAACCACCTTACGGAACAGACATGTAAGTACCAGAGCTTTCCCCACCTTTGAACAAGAGCAACAAAAGAAACTGATTACTTGTTTCTTACTGTTAATCTTTCTTCATTTTTTCTATTAAAAAATGTTAGACCTGAGGACAACTGTTAACCTTCTATGTCCTTTCAGTTCCTGGACATAGACAGCAAGGGAGCAGAATCCTCTCTGATATACTTCCGTTTCAAACATGAGACCCAAAAAATGCGTGAGATACTGCAGTAGTTATGGCAATGATCCTCAAGTTGCTTCCACAAAGACAATTAACAAAATATTGCTATTCAGTGTAAGTTAAACGTTAATAGAAATGCCCACCAGTTCAGGAAATAAAAAAGGGCGGGGGGAACTGATCCGGAACAGTTCAGAAACGGACAGAAAATATGTACTTACTACCACTTTTTCTTCTGGGTTTTCTTCTCTATAATCCAAACAGTCTTCCTGTAGCTCCTTTAAGTCAGTAAGTAATTTGGTTGCCTGCCACAAGGAAGATTTCCTTTCCTGTAACTCAGCGTATTCTCTTTGCAGTTGTGTCAGTTGCGGTTCAGCTCTGAAAAAGATCAAGGCTTTGATGACTGTATCTGCATTTTTATTTCCTGAGGAACTATGAATGTATTTCCCTCTGAAGAAGACTGAAGGGAAAGGTAAGTGCCCATTGTTCTGCAGCTGCGCACACCTGAGGTGCTTACGCTGCAGTGTACTCGGGATCTGCAAACAAGAGATGCCGCTGCCCGAGGCAACAGGACGGCTCAATCCTTTACATCAGCCCTCCGAAAACTGAACAGCAGCAGCCCTTTTCATTCATTAGGTGTTCAGCAAAGAAGCTTTCTTAAGATGATTAGAGGGTTAAAACACAACAAAGTGCAAAGACAGCTTTCAATCTGTGAGGGGGTTCAAACCCATAGTGAGGGATGCCTTTATTTATTTTCTTGAGCTAAGTTTGTCCATAGCACTTACTGCAAAGAAAACAAGACTCTCGTGGCCATAGTTCATCTGCTTTTGTGGCGCCAAGCCCTGGGTCCCTACAGGGTTAACTTACAGCGTGTACGTTATACACAGCTTCAATGTAAAGCTTGTCACCAGTAACCAGATGGATTCAGGGAAGTCCAGTGGTTCTTCCAAATAACGTAATTTCTGTGTTGTGTATCTAAATGATACTTTAAAGCTAATGCCAAGTTAGAGAAGGGGAACTGCATGGCCACGTGAGATGGAAGCAAACCCCGTACCCAGAGGCATCCCTGCCAAGTTGCAGAGGTGAACGAACTACATTCTCCACTTCAAAACCAAAAAAGCTCTTTGCAAATTTATGCTTCATCCCCTTTGCAATTCCAGTTGTAACGTTAAGTGTTTTTCTTCTGAATGTATGGTCCGAAATACCATCCCCGTTACCAGTTAGCTAAGAGAACTTGCAAGAATGACTATCTAGGCAACTGAAATATGGAAAGGAAAGCTTACCCTGAGCTTTTGTAAAAACAGTAAAGCAATACAGAAGTAGAGTTTCATCAAAACAAAATGAAAAAACATAAAAGTTAATTTCACCTCTAGGTTACAAAACACCAGACTCCTTAAATTCTTCAGGCTATTATTGTGCCTCATTAGAAACATACCCAATTAGCTCTTCCCTGAGTTGCAACAGTCGCTGCCTTTTCTTTTTGATGTCTGTTATTACCTGAAAAAAATAGTGGGGAAAGTCTTTGAAATGCTTCTCTGACTTCAAAGGCAAACAGCTCAAATTTCATTGGCTTTTTCTCTTTGAGGTTTTATGCTTCTGATTCTGGGTGTGGCAGATGCCGAGATACCAGACCTCACAGACTGCCATATTTGAAATTCATATTTTAGACATTTTAAAGAACTTTGAAGTGTTAAACTCTCATCTCCATCCAAAATTTCTCTTAAGGAACACTGGATTTACAAGCATAGTAAAGGAGTCTGTGACATTTTGTACTCCAACACAACCAACTCCAGCAGGTTTTTCTTTGTTTCTGTTTTAAAAATGCAGACTAAAACGAATGCGTGTTTAGTATGATTGCCATAATTAAGCTTTCTTTAACACAATATCCAATTTAAAAACAAAACCAAAGCTAATCATAAATTTAAATTTAGCAACTACAAATCTGATTTTAAACAAATGTGTAAGAGGCAAAATAAGGATAAATGCGTGGCTGTGAATGGTAGATGTACTTAAATTTTCATTTTACATGCAGAGTAGCTTACCATATTACCTCAACAAGACTTCAGCACGTTAATTGCTACCTCCCAGAATAAGCTTTCTGTTGACTTTACTTGTTAAAAGCTATTTTGTCATCAAAATGTTTGCAGAAGAGGTTAATCCGGGCAGAAAGCCTCTTAAATCTCTCTGCTGCAGGGCATTCACCCCTCCTGATGAGAGCACTGTCATGTTTTCCTGTTCTTACACTAGTTCCTTCTCCTGCCGACACTTCCCTCTTGCATTTCCAGCGAGTTAGCACTCGCTCCGGATGAGGAGAGGAACCGCCTTCCTCTGAACAACAATTTTGCCTGTATTTAGGGAACGCAGCTCCCTTGGACTTCTCTCCTTTAAACTAAACAATCCAATTTTATCCTCGCACGTCACCATCTTTGCTGCTCTCCCAGATTTTATATTCACCTATGTTTCTTGAAGGTTAGTTCTCAGTATTTAATTGGCTCGCCAGAGGCCTCACCAGTGCTCATTAAAAAAAAAAAAAGAAAAAAAAAAAGAGTAATTCACATGCATAGACACCTACACATCCTAATGTGCATTCCTTCTTTTTACACCAGTATAGCAGTATACGTACGGAGTTTGCAATCCATCACATTTACTCAGGTCTTTCCCAAAAAACCTCTGGTGGTTCCCTATCCTCTGTTTGTGCAGCTGATTCTGTAGTACAGTACACTTTTTTGTGGATGATTTTATTTCTTCTAGTCAACTTCTTGACATTTCAATGCCCGCCTCTGTATGCTGTACGACCTAGTGATATATATGTATTTACCTTCGCATTTTTCTTCTTCATATTCTTTAATTCATGGATTTCCGCTATCTACAGAGGAAAAGAATTACAGATTGACTATGGATCTTGATTTCACCTCCAGCCTCCTAAAAACACAGCTGCGTGAATTACTTTGGAATAACACAAAGAGCTGTTTAAAAACACCACCACTGGTTCAAAGGAAGCTTACGGGTGTATCAGTTGTGTATCAATTCTTTCCTCTCTCCTCACGCCAGAAGATGACTGCTGCACAGAATCAGTCATCTTGCACCAGTTAGCGCCAGTAATACTCCTTGTACCAATTAGTGCGATACTACCTAGCTTAATTTTTCTATAACTTTATTTAAAATTTATATACCTAATAATAGATATATAATGGACAAAAAATTTGTCCATTCTAATGAATCACTTAGAACTATAGTTTTAGTACTTATCCGTTGTACTTATCACAACTCCTACAAAATTCTGAGTTTATTTTACTCGTCGTAATTAGTGAGAAGAAATCTTAGTTTTCCAAGCAAATGAGCTTTTTACAGTTAGGTTCAAACTGTTAATGAAAAAAGGATGATTTTCCCTGAACTACGTTAGAGGCCTTAGTCAGGCCCCTACACAAGAGTCACTGAGACGCAGTATAAAGATTAAATCATCAACCTTTTAAAACTCTAGCCCATGAGCTTTTAAAACAGTTTTATCCTGACAAAAGATTAGAAAATTTAAAGTATTATAAAATAAATGTGTAAAGGACAATGTAAACCTATACACGTTTTGACTACAGTGTAATATACAGCTCTATAATCGCTACCACAAAATTGATTTTATTTGTGGTCTACTTACAAGATCGGTGATTTGGTCCTTGAAAGCCAAACAGAAGCCATTGATGGCTTTTCTGCAAACGTTTGATTCTGTCCTCTCTCTGGAGGAGTCAGAGGAACAAAACACAACCCATTGGGTTTAGTAAAGGAGAAATTTAATCCAAAAACATTCCTTTTAGTAATGAATAAACCGCAACGTTAAGCAGCTAATAGCAAAGGCAACTGCAGGTCTTTCATGTACTAGCAATAGCTTAATTTCAACATTGAAAAACATCAGCTGAGATGTGCTGTTCTTATGTTTGGAAAAATATCAAATTCCTGGAGACCACCTCAAGATCACAGAATGCTAATAATCATTAAAATAACATCAGAATGTAACCATGCAATAGTGCATTCCCTAAACGACAGCCCATTAGCAAAAACGCAGCTAATTTGTTCTTAAAACTTTGGGTATTCAGCCACAAGAAAGCAGAATGTTTACCTGCAATTTGCTGCAATCTTCTCAAATTCAGCCAGAACAACATCCAGCTCTGTAATATCTCTAGGAGATCTCTTCAGCTCCTTGGGACACCAAACCTGAACAGAACATGGGCTATCCACTGAAACAACAGAATAAAGACAAGCACTGTACAATTCAGGTACGTGTTCTAAAATAACAGAAAAGTTTTTGTGCTCACCATTAAAATAACCATCTTGAAGTCATGAATGTTTTAATATGAAACTTGAGAAGAGGGAAATATTAATTATTTCATCTGTCTTTGATGATGGAACTATGCTAGACTTATCTGGGAACACTTTAGAATTCTATAAATTATATACAACTTACTCTCCATCATTTCAAACAAGTCCAGGAGCACGTTCTTACACTAACTGATAAACTCTACAGTGTACTGTAGATACAGCTCTTTGTGCTGTAAAAATCATTAGCCTGAGTTTGGGCAACCTCCGTGACTCAAAGAATCATGAGTTGTTATACCATATTTGTATACGTTTTGTATTTATACCATATATGCTTCAAAAAAAAGCTATATACAAATACATTTCTTTAAACTTTGCAATAGTATTAATAGCTAATTCCACAAAACCTTAAGGCATGGTTCTTCACGCACTCCCGAATGTAAATCCAGCACTTGAATGTCACGGGGTACAGTTCAAAGGAAGCCGGATGACACCAGAGAAACAGTTTCTCTACACCGAAAAACACCACTGCCTTGAAGGCGCCTGTCTCAGAGGTCTTTATACGAAGGGCTGTGCCTATGCTCTAAGTCAGGGCACCCCAAGCTCTGCCCCACAGCCCGGAGCCCCAGGCTCCCGAGCCAAGGGACGTAACTCAAGTGTCTCAGGGCTCCGTAGCCACGGACCCAAGGGGACCCAGCCTCCCTCCAGCGGGACCCGGGCTGGGTGCCAGGGATAACGCACGCTTTACCCCTTTTCAAGGGAGCAATAGGCAAGTCCAGGGACACAAACCGTGGGGATCAGAGCTGCGTAAGGATAAAAGCTCCTCAATTTAACCATTGATAATGAGTGTCTAGACCAAAACTAGAGCATCCCATTTCTAGCAGCAGTATGCTGCTACATGTCAGAAATGAAAACCATTCAGTTATGGAAAAGCACTCATCTTGAATGAGGAAAAACCATATGAAGCTTTGAAAAGTCTACTTTACCAGAAGGATCTGATGTGCTCTTCTCTGAAGGCCGCCTCTTCTTTTTTGCCTGGAATTGAGTAGCATTCAGAGTGTTCTATGATATAAAAAGCAGATTAACATCAAAAAAAACCCTAGGTTTACGCATTTAAAATTCTGAGAGATGGCAATTAGGCAGAACACATGGAAGTATTTCAGCTTTTCATGACTGAAACATCAGTCACACTCACTGAGGGCAGTTTTGCCAGAATCACAGCACAATGATCACACTGCTGGACTGAATTTTGCAAAAGGATTTTCAACAATTCCAATGACTTTCAGTATGTAAAACACTTTGATGCAAACTACCACGTAGCTTCTTTTATCACAGGCCTACTTTCCCAAGTCTGCAGATAACTCTTCCTCTTTACACCTGGAAGCTAAGTGGCCAAAAGCATTTTACATTAATTGCGGTCTAAGTGCGGAAAAACACTCATTGAAAACCAAGTGGGTTTTGTCTATTTCTAATATATATTCAAGATTAATTTTATCCATGAAAAATTAAATTCTCTCATTTCAATATTGAACAAGTACGAGAGATTTATATTCCACTTAGTATGCCATTCTTTAGGAACATATATTCCAGATAGAAAGAAGATACAGAACATATTCCCAAATGAGCGAGAGAATGGGCTAGAGGACACAGGAACACCTGGCTGTTACATTCCCCATCGACCTGAGACCGTAGCTTTAAGCATCTCACCTGGCCATCTCGCAGAAATACTCTGAGGATTATTAATTTGGGACACAATTAAGTACTAACGAAGTACTAAGAAAAAACTCCTCTCTAATGCAGGCATGGCATGAAGTAATTAAAATTAAATTGGGTGATATGCAACTTTCTCTGTACCTCATTCTCCTTAAGGGGTGCGTCTTCAGGATCAGCTGTGCTGAATTTCTGAACAACACTACCAGATGTTTTCGAGCGATGCAATTGTTTACTAGGAAAAGAAAAATATCCGCATGTAAATCCACTACACACTGAGAAAGAACAATCTTCAACCATCTAAACAAAATCATCTTAGGTTTTGGGGAACGTTTTGTATTGCTATGTCACTCATTTTGTGTCTCTTAAATCAACTACTAAAAGGTTGCAAATGGCATCTAAAGGGAAACAGAAACTTCATCCCTCAAGAGCAACCCTTGCGACAATTAGAAATCCATTACTACCTGAGCACTGGGATAGCCATGGTCTTTTGAGGAGAAACTTAAAAACAGAAACAAAATTATTACTGAGGATATTTTATCAGGAAAGGAGATGGCTTTCTTGGTGGGGGGACAGGGTAAGAAATCAAAACACAAAAAAAATACACGATCTCATATAACTCTATTATTGTCTTGCTATTTCATTAAAATAAGAACTATTTCACGTTTAAACTAAATTTGATCTAACACATGAGAAACAGGCTAAAACTTGTATTAAAAGATTTTTTTAAAAAATTCATTCTCTTCGTTACATATAGTTTAACTGACTTTTACCTATATTTCATTTTTTTGACTTTTTAACTTTAAAGACACCAGCATTTAGAGGACTAATTAATATATCAGAGATATTTTAAAATCTTTTGATTTGGAAAAAAAAATACAGTAAGTACTTAAATCAATATACTGCTTGTAAAAGGTAAACACTAATTTATTCTCCCATTTCTTTTCTACATTCCCCAATCTTACTCTTTTGGTTTCTCAACTGGGAAATTTTAAGTTATAGCACCTGTTTAATAAGCAAACAGGGAAACCTGACAAACAGAACATTTTTCCCATTTAATCTAAAAAACTAAAGATGAAATTAAATGCTGGCAATTGTTATTTTTTTCCATCAGACCTTCTTTTTGCATTTTTCTTTTGCCGTGCTGAAGCATGACCAAGCGACTCCTTTTCTGAATGTTCCTCTCCATAGGCATCCACAGCGGTACTGTGCAAAGGGTGATCTATAAAGAACAGAAAATAACCTGGATGAAAATTGTTCCTCTCTGTCCAGGCAAAGAGCATGGACACGCCAGCGCTGCCTGCCATCATGCATTTAGTTAGAATATTTGTGGTTTGCTCACTAATACAAAGGAAGTCTTGTTAAAAGTATTATTTGAGGATTGGGAAAAATATATATCGTGAAAAGCTTCATAGTTTCTATGCTCATCCACCTGCTATTTCTTTACAAACTGAACCCAAAGGTGCAGGAAAGCTCGGCACGTACGTATGGCCCACAGAAAGCAAAACACTTTTTACAGTTTATTTAAAGTCTCTCTTTGCTATGGCATACACCCATCTTCTATACATTTAAACAACTTTCTAAATTTTACCTTTTTTTTTTTTTTAAATATGGATTTTTAGCTGCTTTGTTGGATGGTATAAGACGACAGTTACAGCTGCTACAGAAAGTCTGTAAATGTAGAATTCGTGAAGGTAGCTACCAGGATAGATTAAAACTCTGAGAACCTTACGGTTTTAGCCTGCCTTCCGTAGTATATGTCTCATTTTTTCAAGCACATTGCCACCAGAGTTTAGCGTTGGCTTACATTAGTGGGCATCCTTTTTATCGTTTTTAACACATCCCACAGAAGCAAGGAAGAGCTTTTCATTTTGCGGACTTTCCCTTATGACAACCCTTTTGCTGTATTGTTCTTTATTGTTCATTTTCAATGCTGTTTCTAGTAGTTGCATGTATAATTTTCTTAGAGTAATAACTATTACAGCTGAGAAATAGCTCTTAGCATTTCCTCTATTCTAATTACACAGTTTTTCAAAGATTTTTCTTACTGACATTGACATATAAGACCTATATGTATTTAATAACAGAGAACTTCACACAGGGACACGTATTCCTTCTAAACTGAT
This sequence comes from Larus michahellis, assembly GCF_964199755.1. NCBI lineage: Eukaryota > Metazoa > Chordata > Aves > Charadriiformes > Laridae > Larus > Larus michahellis. Next base: position 81,254,390 of record NC_133900.1, on the reverse strand, counting down.
TCTCTTCCAGTATACTGAGGCCTCATTGCACAAGTCCCATATGGAGCATGGAAATGGTTTTAAAGCTTCACCAAAAATAGCATGTTTTTATGAGGTTACTTTTTAAGTAGAACAACATCCCTGTGAACGTCCAAGTTTGCTGCCACGCGTACTCTTACGATAGCAAAAAATTTCACTTCATAATTTGTGTAATTTAATAGAGAGTAACTTAAGATACTGAACTTTCTTTTTAAAATGCAAACTCTTACATGGTTGCAATGTTATATTGCATGAAATTCTGCCACTCAGACTATAAAACTTGAATAGGTGGTATTTTTCTTTTATTTGCACGTATCACAGCATTATTCTTGTTACTTCCTACATGACAGAAAAATACCACCGCACTCAAAAAAACCCTCTGTCTCTCCTGCCCATAACTTCCTCTGGTAAAAAAAACAATACCTTGTCCCAGGAAAGCATTGAAATATTTTGTCCATATGGTTTGTTCATGAAAATCACACATTAAATGACATTCAAGTTAATACTAACCAAACGAATCATCAGGTTCCTCCAGTTGATTTGCTTCTGCTACCTTCAGTATCCTTGAGACATCTGGTTCCTCAGGTGGGAGCAATTTCCAGTGAGGACGGGAGCTGGCTTTGTGTTCCTGGATGGGTATGAAATTAATAAATAGCTAGTTCATCCAGCTTTTTGAGTGCAAAACAAATGAAATGTGGCAATGAATTTCACAAACGTTTGATCAGAAATACGTTTAACTTGGACCATATTGACTACTGAGCTATGATATAAAGTATTTGAAGCATGTGTTTTTTCCTCAGGCTATGTTCCCCCGCCCCAAGAGAAGGTATAAAACTAATCTATTCTTCTATTTGATACTATACTGTAGCATGAGCTTTATCTTATTTTATAAAACCAAGTATATAAGCTTAGAAATTTTACAACAGTCTAATATCTGGTTTCTGTAATCTGTAGCCGCCTTCTTTTCAGGCATTAAAATATTTTTTCTTTCATCTTTGTATTACATGAAGGTCCATCCTTGCCCAATTTAATGATTCTCACTTTAAAAAAATATGAAAAGCTAGGTGCAACTTCTTATAAAAGGTGGAATTTATAATAAAAGCTATGCACAACTTCTTATAAGTCAAGTATTCCACAGACACGTCTGTAAAGCAGAAAGGTAGGGGAGAAGGGCACTGGTTTATGAAATATTTGTAAACGTGTCATTCACACCCAAGCGTGGAAGTACATTTCCTCACTGGTTTGTGTGTATACACGCATACGCCTGCCCCTCCACAGCCAACGCCACAAGAGCACGGTGACACAACGCAACGCTTGCTGTTTTAATTCTGCTCAGCCTAGCAAAACTTACCTGTGATTTATTTCCGGAATGATTTCTCTTCCTTTGCTTCTTTGAGGACATTTTGCTGTTCAGTATACGCTGGTAAAAGTACAACTGAGGATACAGTTACTGAGGATACCAAAAGTTACCTGGGAGAGAAGGGGAAATCCTCGTTAATCCAACCTATTACGCATAACTCATTTTAAAGGCAGTAAAACTCACTCTATTAGACGAGCCTAACGCCTGACATAGCACGTATAAATCAGTAACAAGACATACATATTAAAAATTTAAAGCAAGGCGATGCATGACGCTGTTTACGCCTTTACTCGTGCTTCACAGCTGCCGTTCCCCTCAGGCAGGAGTCCCCGGGCGGCCCGGCCCGGCCCGGCCCGACCCGCCGCCTCAGGCGCGGAAATGGCGGCCGGCGGCCCCTCCGCCCTCCCCGCCCGCGGGGGACACCGGCCCCTTCAGGGCACCCACCCGCCTTCCCGCCGCGATTCAAACCGACGGGCGGGAAGGGAAGGGGAAGGGGAAGGGAAGGGGAGGGAAGAGGCGGCGGAGCGCCGGAAGGGGAAGCGGGGCAGCGGCGGAGGCGCCGTGACGGGCCCGCTGCGTCCCTGGGCTGCCCGGCCGGGGCCCGGCCGCCGGGGCGAGGGGAGAACCGACGGGGCCGGCCCCGGACAGGAGGGAGCGTCGGTGTGAGGGGACGGCCACTGCCGGGACCGCTTTGAAAGGGAGTACTGAGGTACTTGTGCTCCAGCACCTGCCTTTTTTTTTTTTTTTTTTTTTTTTTAACATTTTAGAGACATGAATGAAAAGCTATTTCCTCATTCCACTTATCAGGATTATTTTTTTTTTGTCCAGTGCCCAGACATATCCAAGGTGTGTGCTGACCAGCGCTCCAGAAGAATTCACCTACACGTTGCTCATCTGGCCGTGTTTTCCTACAAACCACACTGAAGAAAAAAAAAACAACCAACAAAACAAAACATCACACACAACAAACCAAACGCCAAAACCTAGGTTTTCTTCTCAAAATATTGCTTCCTGCACCAAGACTTCCTGCCCACCTAGAAAACCGAGTGAACAAGATCGTGTCTACAACAATAACCTGAAACCTAAGGTCAAAAAACTTGCAGCAGTTCAAAAAGAAGTTGATGGGAAACATACAAAAATATTCCTTGCTTTAATACTGTGCCAAAAAAAAATAGTAGGATTTGCATTGAAAACTTGCAATTCCAGATCTCTGGCATCTAGTTACTCTAATGGGAGGTTCAGTAATTTGTCAACAAAAGTCTTATTATTTGGAGGGGCCCTTGTCGTGCCACACCTCCATCCATGGGTCAGGGTGTTCCTCTGGTGATCTGCTGCTGCTCCCACCCCTTTTTCCAACCAAATAAACTAAAACAGGGTGAAATACCACTTTGGGATTAACAGATGGAGTGGTCTCTCTATAATTCCAGTTTGCCGGCTGTAGCACCCAGCCCCATTTGGAGGTCCGTGAGCTGAAGGCACCAAGCGGTAGCACAGAGTACGTACAGGACAGCTTTGCTGCTGTAGTGAGAAGCGGCTCTTCCAGAAAGCATTCTTTGATGGGATGTATGAAGAACATAAACCTTAGATCCAGCTCTCAACCCTCTCGGCATGGTGACATCTCACTCCTTTTCCAAAGAAAAAGAGTGTCAAAAATTTGGAGTTCCTTCAGAAGGGAAGGAATGTATAAAGGAACATACAAAATTACACAAGAGAAAAAGTCTACCGTGACTGGGAACATTAGCGTGCTTGTTATTTCACAGTAACATCAGGACAGCTCTAAACATTATTTTGGTGGTGATGCTTAATCAGTGATGGTCTGATGAATCTGCCCAAAAAAATCTTTCATGCCATACCACTGATGAAAGCCATGTGCATGGTGTAAAGGGGAAAGGGGAAGAATAAAGACCAAGTGCAAGGTCCTCCATCTGGGTCAGGGCAATCTCAAGCACCAACATAGGCTGGGCAGTGACTGGCTTGAGAGCAGCCCTGAAGAAAAGGGCTTGGGGGTGCTGGTGGACAACATGAGCCCCTACTACAAGGAAGATATGGAGGTGCTGGAACGTGTCCAGAGAAAGGCCACAAGGATGATCAGAGGGCTGGAGCACCTCTCCTAGGAGGACAGGCTGAGAGACTTGGGCTTGTTCAGTCTGGAGAAAAGGCTCCAAGTAGACCTCATAGTGGCCTACCAGTATCTTAAGGGGGCCTACAAGAAGGCTGGGGAGGGACTTTTTAGGATGTCGGGTAATGGTAGGAATAGAGGGAGTGGATTAAAACTAGAGATGGGGCGATTCAGACTGGATGTTAGGAAGAAGTTCTTCACCATGAGGGTGGTGAGACACTGGCACAGGTTGCCCAGAGAGGTGGTGGAAGCCCCATCCCTGGAAGTTTTTAAGGCCAGGCTGGATGGGGCTCTAAGCAACCAGATCTGGTGGGAGGTGTCCCTGCCCAGGGCAAGGGGGGTGGAACTAGACAATTCTAAGATTCTATGATTCTAACACAGGAAAGACAACCACCACCACCCCAAAAGCAGCATAAGAGTTTAAGAAAACCCCAGATTTCACTCAAAAGTTGTTTATGATGATGGTAAGACCACTACCTGTCAGAAACCCTACTGAAGACATGGAGCATGGAACAAGTTACATACAAGAGCATCCCTTTCTTACAGATAATGGCCAAAACCTTACACATAAGTATTAGACTAAAGCAGAAAGTTGCCTTCCAAAACAGTGTCAAAAACCAGCATTTACGCTCTATTTAATGTTTGCAGCAGTGGAAAGTTTTACAGCTTGTCAGTCACCAAGTTACAGCTCGGCTTGTTGGTCAGCAGCACCTTTCCTTGATAAACAAAGGCTTCACCCAGTTGAAATGCAGAAATATTTATTTTGGTTTCCTTCATTGGTTTTGAAAATTGTTTTGGTTTTATAAAACATAGAAATAGCCAACACTAAGCAAACATTTGAATTCCAATGTAACAAACTACTGCTCTAACAGTTGACTCAGATTTGTGTACCTTAATTGCACACATGTATGAAATTATGCTACAGAGTAGTGCATTACAATCACACACAAATCTTAGTGCAAACCCTTGTTGTGCTTGTATTTTACATATATCCATGTTTTCAAAAAACAGCAATGAATGCTAATGCAAAACCAACTCTGTTAAGGATAGCAAAAGACTTATGCTGTAATAAGGCTTATTTCTGCTGATTTCTCAAACAAAAAGGTAACTAGTCATTTTGTAATTTCTCTGGGAATTAGGTTCTTATCCCTGAACAAATACCCATCCTGTGCCAACACACCATTCTGTTGGCATATTTAAATACTTCCAATTGCTGCAAAGCATCAGGCAAAAACAAAAACACATTCTACCTGACCTATTTTGCTATTCAGTGAATACTCAGTGGCTCGTACGTAAAGCACAGAAAACTGAGAGGTTACATCAGAAGCTCTTCTGCTTATAGAGGACCTGGCACATTTTTTTTTTTAAAAAAAAAATGCATTTTAAATACACGTTCATTGCAGGGAAACAAGTGGCTAGTACAGGCGCAGTGACTACCTGACTGTTAGCATAGCCCGCAGCCTCCTGAATGGTTTTGGTTTTAGGTCTCTAGCGTTCTTGCCAGAGTTCGGATCTGTTCATTTACAGGGCTGGCGTTACTCTGGGGGCGTGTTAATGTAGCAAAGGCTGCGCTGGCTGAATGAACCGTGTCCGCACCTTCAGTGCGGAGCCAGCACATACAGGCTTACTCTGAGGACTTCAGCAGTCTCCTTTGGGTAGAGTTCTGACTTCTACCTTACAAAAGCAGATCTCAGAACTGGCTGCAGATACAGAAGGGAGAAAAACCACTCAGATGCCTTGCCCCAGTTAATACCAGGACTAATGCAAGATGCGATACCAGCTGTACAACTGTAGAGGTGGGGGTTTTTTGGTGGTCGGGGTTTTTTGTTGTGGGTTGTTTTGTGGTTTGTTTTTTTTTTTTAAACAGATTAAGTAGTCCTTCTGAGGATGCAAGATACTTAGAGGCATTTTCAAACCCACTAAATCCTTTGCAGAATTGACAACTGTGAGATAGGCTGCAGACAGCAAACATGCTGGCAATAAGAAAACCTTAGCTCCTTGGTGAAGGAGAGTCCCATTTTTTTTGGCCAAGGAAGTCTTAAATAACTTACATATAGTTACCATTTATAGTTAAGGCTCTTTTTGGAAATTGTAGGTCACCATAAAAACAGTATGCAACACAACTCGACAGTAAGGCAGTGTTCCATTTCTTCAATGTTCCTATGGCAAGTACCCATTTTTGTACAAGTTAATGATTGCACAGTTTCCTTCCCTATGTTTGCTGTAGTTAAATTACAGATATGAAGGCCAACAGTAGACATCAGACGTGTGCCACTTTCCTCATTCCGTTCGCAGTTACATTTTGGCATTAGCATAGAGTTCATCTATCTGTGACTGGAAATATTTTCGCAGTTCTGGTCTCTTCGCCTTCAGTGTCGGTGTCAGCAGGCCGTTTTCAATAGAAAACATTTCAGTGTGGATGAAGATGTCTTTAACCTGAAAAATAAACAGTTACTAGCCAAGCTGCATTCCTGGGAATAGACAAGGCCATTAAAAAGAGACTGCCCAGAGATCATAACAAAGCCCATCACTTTAAAGATTTACAGGTGCAAATTAAAACCAGTTTCCACAGAGTCATATTGTATTGGTAGTGAGAAATTTAAAAGAATGAGGTGTTCAGTTCTCATTAGCATCTTACCTGTTCAAATGACTTCAAACCAGATTCTTTCCCAATCCTCAGCATGTCTTCCAGAATGTGTTTTTTGAGGTCCTGTGGAGACAGGAATACATTATATAGCTTGAAACAGTTGATGCAGAACAGCTAACTGTTTCGTTAGGTATGACTCACCTTGTTTTTGCATAGCTCTTCATATGAGCCTTCAAATCCCCTTTTCTTGGCCCAGTTGCGCAAAGTCTCAGGATCAGGTATCACAATAGCTACTAAGAAGGCCTAAAAAAGGAATTTTTGTCAAGCTTTTTTTTTTTCCTTCCTTTCTTTTTAAAGTCAACACTCTGGTTCCTACACATTTCATACTCTGTGTTAGGTTTTGGGCAGCAGTTCTCATCCTGCTGTAAAGTCAGCAGCTTTCTGCTACTTGGGCACAGGAGTGCAGTTCAGAAGCTTGCACTTAACAAGAGTAATTCTCTTAAGACCCACATTTCAATTTACAGTTGTAAAAACCTGGACATCTTGGGTTTGTGGTTTGGGGTTTGTTTTTTTTTTCTTCGATTTTTTTAAATTGTTTTCCCTGCACACTGTTAGCAACTTATGTACAGTCAGTAAGTTAAATTACTCCAGCTCTACTACCTAGTCTGAAACTACATCAGTAACATGTTATAAAGCTGTTGGAGTTGAAAGCGCATTCAGAACCAATATGTGTAATGTTAAAAGAATTTAATATTCCAGTCCCAAAGTTCGGGGTAAGGGGAAGGAGGAAAGGAAGAATCTTTTCTGCAGTCTCCTTTTGCATTTATTTTTTAAATTACCTGAAGAATGCTTACCTGCAAGCTCTCTCCATGGACAAACACTTGAGCAAGTGCTTCACATCTCAGGTACACGTTTTCTATTTTCTCCGGTGCTATGTACTCTCCCTGGGCTAGTTTAAAGATGTGTTTTTTCCGGTCAATGATCTTCAACGTACCATTCTGTTGACAGAGATAACTTCCGCTCAGAAGAGGCACTTCAAGTCAAAAACCAATCTGCACAGCTTAAGCATGCCACACTAGATCACGTAACATACCAGAATTAAAGCATAAAAACCAGAGCTTGTTTCTATGTATTTCAACTTCAGGTATTACTGTGCAACCTTAGTTAAGCTTTCAGCAACAGACCAGAAGTGCTATTGCCTGAATTCTGGCTTAATACAAACTTAAATGCTGGGAATGATCCAAGACAGTTTAAGGTACATCATGTAATACAGTAAAATAGAGGTAGAGCCAGAGTACTGCCAAACTAATGTTAGAAGAAAACAGGCTCTGCACCCACCTAACTTGAACTAGGGAAAGCCTCAGGATTGGCGCTGCTAATACTTTTTTAGCCCCAGGCGCACAGATTTACTTACAACAGTCATTTATCCTCCTCCTAAAGTTACTGTCTTTCACTGAATTCGTTGTGTTTAATACCAAATATTTTGTTTGTTAAATTACTGCTAATAACTACAGAAGTACATTTCAGCTATATAAGTTAACTTACTGGTAGCCATTTCCCAATATCTCCTGTGTGAAGCCAGCCATCTTTGTCCAGAGCTTCCGCTGTTTTTTCTGGATCTTTCAAATAGCCACGAAATACATTTGGCCCTTTCACACACACCTGAAAACAGCCATTTGTTAGTGTGTGCTACTATGAAGGGAAGTTAACAAACACTCTTTGCAATGAACGCTTTCTCCAGTGGTTCTCAATAACCCCCCACTAAAAAGGCAAGCTGAAGTTTACGCATTAGTACAGAAATCTCTACTCGTGGTTTTTGGAGACGTAACATTTTCCATCAGTATAAAGTTTGATAAGAAGCAACTGGAAGCATCTGTTCTCTTCTAGTCTAGCAGCAGTGTTCCTACCTGCTATTTGAGTTACCTGAATTTATCACAGGGAAATTTATTTTTTATCTGAAGAAATTCTGCTGGATCCAGAAATATTACCCTCGGCCTGGAAATGTGTCTGTTTCAGCTTTGGTAAGCAGCAGGGGCATTGTGCTAAGACTAGTGACAAAAGAGCTGTATATCAAGCAATTGCGTGTTTGTTGTCCAAAATAACAACTTAGGGCTTAGAGCACTCAAGACTTCTCTACAAAGGAAACCTGCAATAAATTGAAGGTTGGCTGGATTTGTCTACCAAGTGGAAAACTAAGAACAACTTCTCTAGATATAACTGGACATCTATGCATGGACATTATAAGGATCAAAGAACATGCTTACAAGGTGTGAGAAAAACACCAGCAAGATAAAAGGTTTATGGATGAAGAGGTTGCTAGAGAATCAGGTCAGCCCTTACAAGCTAAATTAAAACAATCTGCAGTAAGAGAAGATAAAAGTAGAGCAATTGGTCAGGAACATGGAGTAGAGAGGGCCTGAAGTATCCAGAGATGATCCCAGACTTGGGTATTTTCTCCTCAATGTAACACCCAAGGTCGTTTAAGTTTTCTTTGGTGGGCAGAAGGGGACACAGGACAGGACTCTTGTTATTTAAGGATCAGCAGGACAATAAAATACCTCATTAGAAGCGAGGACAGAGACATAGGCAAGATAAGCAAGACTGAAGCTTGAGATGCCCACTGCACACAATTGTTAAGGAATCAAAAAAAGGGGTTTTTGGAGTCCAAAAACCTTGAAAGCTCTACACAGGAGTCCTCAGATGCAAGAAAGGATTCAAACCATCACACCAGCTTGGGAGTGGCTTGGCATGCCTGGATGACAGGGGAAATAAGAAGGGTCTGATCAATTGTATCAGGGCTCTAGAACAAATCTAGCGGAATGGGACAGAAAATCCAGTTTTAAGTTAAGGCCAAATGGATAATAACTATCAATAGGGGCTGATAAAATACTAGGCCAACTATTGGTCTAGAGGATTAGTACAGTTATAAAATGAGCAAGGAACTGGCCAAACAATCTTCACGCACTAATATAAATTCTCAGACTAGAAGAAGTTACCAGTGTAGTTCAGAGAACATTTCCTGAAAAACCTCATCCCAAATATTTTCAGTGCTTACCTCAGCATAAATACAGACGTGCTGTGAACTACAATACAGTGAACAGGAGATGTTGTCAATAGGAGGGAGATGAGAGTGTTAGTGAGGGTTCTGATGACCTTGTAGAAACAGCACCAAAACTCATGACCAAACCAAGGTCATGTTTTAAGAGCAGAGTCATTTCTGCTATAAAACAGAGCTTATCAGGAAGGATATGAGTAGAGAACTCTGTACGTCCCAGTCCAGTCTAAGGCTGGCTGATCAAGCATTTCATTTGTCAGGGCTCCTACAATCACAGGGTGGCAGCAGGTGACAGCTTTTCCCAGTAGAGACAGCAAGCCATTTATCTGTATCCTCCTAACTGGCACTAAGACCTCACCTGCATATGAGCATATAGAATTCAATTCACAAATTTATCCTTCTTGAACAGTGATAACTGGCAAAAGTGAAAAGCAAGGCTGACAGAATGGAGAATATTGAAAGCGTACTCAGAAAGGAGGACTAGGAGTGTTTAATCCAGCTGAAGAGCAGATAGTGAGGAGGAACAACTGTTTTAGGCAAAAGATAACCAGAGCCGGTTCTACAGCTACGGGCTTCAGTTCTGTGAAACCAGTTACAACACTTATTTGTTAAATTCACACTGAGGAAGGTACAAGTGAAAGACTAAGATAGTACCTGATAATAAATACAGTAGCCCCTTAATGCAAGTCCAAAGAAACTCCTAATGCAGCAAACTTTCACAGTAAGTGCAAGCCAAACGTTTAGATTATTTTTTTTAAACTGCTTAACTGTTTCTCATTATGACAATTCGTACGCAGTTCCTCTATCAGACCAAGCTTTAAATGCACAAAGTGAAGCAAAAATTGCCGATGAAGACTGAACATGGAGTCATATACAAGACAGGAAAGAATCTTGACATTGCTCTCTACTTGTAAACAGTTTCACAGAATCGCAGAATGGTTCAGGTTGTAAGGGACCTTAAAGATCATCCAGTCCCACCCCCCTGCCCTGGGCAGGGACACCTCCCACCAGACCAGGTTGCTCCAAGCCCCGTCCAACCTGGCCTTGAACCCCTCCAGGGATGGGGCAGCCACAGCTTCTCTGGGCAACCTGGGCCAGGGGCTCACCACCCTCACAGCAAAGAATTTCTTCCTGATATCTAATCTAGATCTCCCCTCTTTCAGTTTGAGGCCGTTACCCCGTGTCCTATCATAACATTCCCTGATCCAGAGTCCGTCCCCATCCTTCCTGTAGGTCCCCTTTAGGGACTGGAAGGCCGCTATAAGGTCTCCCCGGAGCCTTCTCTTCTCCAGGCTGAACTCCCCCAGCTCTCTCAGCCTGTCCTCACAGCAGAGGGGCTCCAGCCCTCTGATCGTCTTCATGGCCTCCACTGGACCTGCTCCAACAGGTCCATGCCTTCTTGTGGTGCAGGCTCCAGAGCTGGTTGCAGTACTCCAGGTGGGGTCTCCCCATAGCCGAGTAGAGGCGCAGAATCACCTCCCTCCATCTACTGGCCACCACCAGCCCCAACTAAAGCCTTCAGTATTACTGGGAATTAAAGCCTAATGATTTATCTCTAGTCTCATACAAGTTACAATCAAAACAAACGATGATTATATATTGTTTGCAGTTCAGATTTGTTACTTTCTTAAGCTACTTTTTATTTATCCATTTCTCACACACCAACTGCCCCCAAAGCCTCCTGAAAGCTTATGAAAGACAGTAGTTAGTTTGCTTTCAGGGTCTGGGGAAAAAAATAAATCACTACATCAACATATGTTCAAGTCTATATACAAAGTTCAAGCTTTATATATTTTACTTGGGGAAAAAAATATTGGAAGAGAGATCATGTAGCATTACATACAAAGGTGAGTTCTCCAAGGGCAATTCGTAAAACATACAGTTTGTGCAGGCTGCAGAAAAAAGTTCAGAGGAATGTTCAGGCAGTTGTCACGAGTCATTAGCAGCCTTCATGGTATTTTATCTCCATTTCTCTTAATGGTGTTCCAGCCACTTTAAGTTACCTCATCTCACACATCGCAAGCTGGGTAACAAGCTACACACATCAATACTTGGCAGGGGGTGGGGGGGAGCCCTCTGCTAGCATTTTACTGACGGACACGTGCAGCGTGAGATTGTGAGCTTGTCTGCTATCTCACAGCCGGAAGGCAGCATGTGGTCATACAGCCATAAATACATAGTAATCTGTTATCCACAGTAAGCTGCATTTTCTCCTCTCCAATACACTGCTTTCTGTTTTCCTTCTGTGAATCGTCAGCTGACGTTGCATGCAGGCAAGGCAGGCATCTGATTTTAGGTAGCCATGTTCAGCACTTTTAATTAACTCAGTTACTTGTTATTTCTGGAACAAAAAACATTTTCCAAGATTCCAGAAGAGGCTTATATTGACCTTGTGAAATTACTTACCTCACCCTCTCCTCTGGAAGCCAAGTAATTCATTTCTTGTACATCAACAAGCTTGATGATACTGCATGGCATGGGTGCTCCGACATGCCCTGTTAAAAACAGTAACGCTTCAATACCCTGAACTGCTTTTTAGTCAGGTTCGTAAAACAGTAAAAGCTGGTTACATGCTAAAGTAAAAGAGATGGAAAGCTGATTTCTGGTAATGTACTACACCAAAACCAGTACAGTAATAGCTTAAGTTTGCTGGGACTGAAACATTCTACGATTCTATGATTCTATTAAATTCTGAGATATCTCTGGAGTGTTACAAGCAGAACCATGTACTTGGGTTTGCTTTTTCTCATAAGCTGGATGGACATATTTAAGTAGCAAAAGTCCCACTATAGTTTCAATTATCAGTATTACTTCAGTTAGGGAGCTAGAGATATAACAGCTGAAAAATGGCAGACCATTTGTTCCAACACCAAAAGATGCCATTTAGGTTTCCAGCACTGTGTTTATACACAAAAGATTCCTGTAAGAGTAGATTATACACAGCAGATTCCTGTAAAAGTAACAAGGGTTGATACTATGACCTCCCCTCTCCTAAATCCGCTTCAATTTACAAGGACAAAGCCTATTACAAGCTTGGATTACTGAACGTTCCTAGGTTTTTAGGGGTAGAAACTTCAAGGGATCCCTTCAAAACTTTTTTAGTTCACTCAAACGTAAACAGAATCTTATGCTTCGTGACAGGTTTACTGAGGACTAAATAATGTGATCAGGGACCTCTCGAGCATCCTGAAGTGTAACAGACAGGCAGAGCGTTAAACACCATACCTGCTGTCCAGTCGCCAGGCAGCGACAGCGAGCATCCAGCTGTGCATTCAGTCTGTCCATAACCTTCATAGAACTAGGACATGAAACCAGACAGTTATTTGAAATGCTTACTTTTCAGCAGCTTTTTTTCATAAACATGAAGTTTGCTTCTTTTCCTAGTTGTTTAAATTTGAGTTTAGCAAAATCCTCAGCATCTTCTAAAGAGAATATCGCTATAGTAGGGTTTTATCACAATACACGATTTAAGTGTTAATATTCCACCTTCAGTTCCACTATTGGCTCAGTTTCACTCAATTTTACATGCTATGTGGCACCTGTCTAGATCAAAACAGAAAGCAACAGATGGAGAAAGAGGAAGAAACTAAGAACAGTGGCACTAGCCATGACTTCATTTAAGGACAGGTTCATCCAAGACAGCCAGGAACGGAAACCCCATCACAGCTCTGTGATTATTATATACAAGACACGTTATCCTTTTCTGCGCAGAATGCATTGCTACACCAGCACACTACTGAAGAACTTCAAGAAGTCACAGAAGCCTCACATCTTAGTGTGTTTTCTATCCTTGAAATTTCAAGGCATTTGGTTCCATCCTGTGCCATCGTTATTCACATTTTACCTCAAAAAGCATATACTTTGAAGAGGCTCTGAAGATAAATGCAATATGCGCAATCTGATTCTCTCCAGTCTCATCTTCAAAGCAACAACATGACAGTTACCATCATTTAATTAGATTCTCTGTAGTACTTATGAATACCTCTGTAAGCAAAGCAAGTGCTGTAAACTTAATCCAAGAACATTAATTATTGCTTACAGCAGCCCCCCCCCAAATCTTTCCCTTAAGACAGGTTACTTCGGTTATGATAAAGACTTTGGGACGAATACAGAAATCTCAGGAGACAGAGAGAAACTCTGGAAAGGAGTGAGCACTTATGTAGTTTCCAAGAGGAATGCCAGAAAGAGTTAGCCATATAATCAGACTACAAGGAATGCTCTAACATTGAAGCTGGAATGAGGTACTAAAATCTTTGTGTTTCAGGATTAAGGCCAGGAAACTCACCTGACAGCCAAGAGCTGTTCTCAGGAAGGTCAGTACGCTTGCAGATACAGGTGCTGCTCCTGTGACCATGAGCCTCACTTTTCCTCCCAAACTTGCCTACAACAGACACAAGATACTGTGGACACCAAAAGCATTTTAGAGAAGTTTCCAGAGTCTTTTTCCATCCCTCCCTCAGCCACTGTTCACCTGCAGTGCCACCCACAACTGTTACAGATTAAAGTTTAGTCTCCTATTGCTAGCTGTCTTTCTCGCAGTGTTTTCAGTCTCGTAAGTGGCTGGAAGAAGCAGTATCTCAAACATACAGTATCTACAAAGACTATGCTGCAGTGTCACTGCAACACACGCTTGGCCAAAGGTCTAAAAGAGCTTAAGTTATGGCCTTACAGCAATGACTATTTTTAACTGCCTTCTGTCAGCTTCTCATCCATCCTGAGTGCTATGAAAAGCAGCCACAGGGGCACATTGTACAACCAAGGGTAGGGCCATGGCAAGTGAGCGCCAGATACAATAGCAGGCATAACTTACTAGTGACCAACAGCGCGGAGACAGTAGGGGCTACAGGCGGCACTAAGTCACATTTAGCATTCCTTCCTCCTTCAGAAGGCCAGTGTTTGCTTTCAAAGTGGTAAGAGAGAAGCACCGGACTGTTTTAGAGAAGCCTCCCTAATACAGTTAGCGGATGTTATTAGAACAAAAGGGAACTAAAAAATGAAGTTGGCAATAAGGCAATTTTGGTTTTTATTCTGAGTCGCCAGGTAGTCTTTAATCAGCGATGAAAGCCATACCAGGTTATGAACATTCATATGAAATTCAGCAATTGCAAACTAACACCTATAAACTAGTAAGTAGATAGGATATGTAGTGATGCTTCACACTTCCAATATTGAAAACACATGTCAAACTGCTGTTCTGTAACACAGTAAGCACATTTGGAGCTCCGTTCTCAAAATAACCACAAGCAAATAAATGACATAATAAGAAGTTCCAGTATCCACCATACAAAGACTCAGAGGCTTTCAAGCATACCTGTATTTTGCGGAAGATGACTTTATCCCAGAAACTGTTATTTCTAACTATACCACTTCTGAGTTCTGCTTCTTTCCTCTTGGAAGCAAAATCCAGCATCCACCTCTTTAATGAAGTATCTGCCTGTCCAAAAATCTGTTAAGAAAAATGATCTGTTGTTAAGCCTCACAGACTACCATTCCCTTTCTCACAGAAGCATGCACAGAGACTCTTAACAGTGAAAACCAAATAAATTAAACAACTTCTATTGGAAAGCATCTTAATTCTGGTAAGAAATACTTGGATTTTGGCCTCTTTACCTCAGTTCAAGAGATGTCCGCTAAGATTATCACAATTCTTGTTTCCCATCCAACTGTGTGGTGCTTTTTCAATGTATAGTTTCTTCATTAAAAAGCATGAATGAACACGAATGTTTTACTTTTTATTCCACTTTGATCAAAATTAAGCATAATCCTCACATATCCTAAAGACACGGGGTTTTCTGAGGAGATGCAGTCCCTTCAGAAATATTTGAGATGTCTGACTTGTGTATATAACCTTGCTTTTTAGATTACTTTTCAAAGGCTCCCCCTGGTTGTTCTCAGCAAGTCAGGGCAGACTGAGCAGCAGACCAGAGATTAGTATATTCCCTTGGAAAGAGACTAACCCAGCAGCTCTTCCGCATTAGCCCCCCACCCCGCTCCCCCCAATTTCCCACTTAGCTTCACACGCTAGGTTACTGCAAGGCTGGGTGAGGTTGAAACAGTGCCACAGAAGTGTGAACGCCTCAGGGCACCAGAGTCAACAAGCAAGACGACATCGTGAAAGAAGAGTCCCAAGCTTTAGCTCAGTTTCACAAATTCCAGTAGAGAATGCATAAGCAGAAATGAAGGTGTAAGTTTTAAGTACTACAGGCAGGGCTTAGAATTCCTTCCCTCCAAACGTATCAGAGTTGCATATTCGTTCCTGGGGCCAAACAGAGCCTCGTACTACTTGCTGTTCCTCTAGTCTCCTGATCAGAGCAGTATCCTAGCTAAGACAGCATAGACAGGTCTGTCATTTCTTTAACAGTCACAGGACTTCTTGCTCTCCTTCAGCTCCTCTGGCTGTATCCTAAGAAGAGTCAGTCATCCACCAGATGTCTTAAAAATCTTAAACTCAAGAAAGAATCTACTTCTCAGATGACCCTGAGGAGGCAAGCAGCAAGCACAGGAGAGACTGGGGCTGCTGACACACCCTCTCCCCAGCACTCCCGACTGGCTGGTTTATAATTCTCCCTGCTAGAACACGCTGGCTGCTGCGAAGGAAACTTATATGCATCCATGCAAACATAGGCAAACACCTGACCTTGGTTCGCAAATTCCACTCCATGAGTCAGATGCTAAACGCGTGGCACACAGATGCTAAGCCTCGAGTTCATGTTGTAGGCTGGACTTAAATAACTTGCTCAGAGCAAAACAGTAAGTCGTTAATCAAGCCAGAGAGAACCAAGTCCCCTAGTCAGTCATTTCAACACTAGCATTTGCTGCCTGAAAGTGTTTTAATGCAAACAGTGTTGTAGAGCGCTTTCAGCTCTATTTTAGGAAGATACACCAATTTGCTAGTGTGCCCATTGAACGTCCCAGAGCACAACAGTTTCAGCACAGTCTGATAAAACCCTGCACAGGTGCCAAGACTCATGCCTGTAGACTTACCTTGTCAAACATTCTGTTCAATAGCCTTGGTACTACAGGAAATACGGTTGGCTGCAGCGTTTTTAGGTCATCCATAAGGAGTCTGATATCCCCTTGGAAAAATCCTATCCGAGCTCCGTGGCACAGAACCACACACTGTTAGAAAAAAGTAAAAAAGTCTGAAAAGACAACACGTATAACATAACACGTTGTAGCTGTATCTGTACAACAGTCCTGCGCAGAGTAGACAGTGCAGAATCCACCTTAAATCCTGTCAGCTTCTGGACAAGTTCCGCAGCTATAGGATGGGACGGGAAAGACCAAATCGCAAGACATGCCTGGTGTACACAGCCCAAGGACTTTGACAGAACGAGATATAGCACAAAAGCCCCTCTGCAAAAAGGGGCAGTTGGTCAACTAAGGCAGTGCCAGCAACTCAGAGGTAGCAAGAGACTGAAAAACAGAACTTTCCTATTTTAAATATTTATCAGGCTTATTTTAAAACACCAGAACTTTGTTCCCTGCTATATACTAAAAAAGACAGCACATGCAATGTACTGGTCCAGCAGGGATTTTTGCCTTGTGCTATTTCCTTTTCATTCTCTTGCACTTTCCTGTTTCACAGGACTGCTACAAGCAGATTTGTTAGGTGATCAAGATGTTCTTTGGAAGATTCTAGCAGACCCACTGATTATTTTTGCATCATTTAAGACCTACACCAAGGAAAGCAGATTTAATCCTATTGTGTTCTATATTCCCTATGTTAGAGGCTCCACCCCCCACACCTATACACCCATTTCCTTCCTATTTTGTTTGGGTTTTATTTATTCTTTTTAATAACATCCCTACTCTTACTGAGTTTCTCTATACCTACTTGTTTTTATTTCTTCCGCTTCCTCTGTAACACCTCTTGTTTCATTCCCTGCCACCCATTCTCATACGTTCTGCACACAAGATGAGCTCAAGTGTCATTTTTCCCCTTCACCTGTGCTTTGCCACCATCTGCTAAAGCTGCAAATGCATCAGTCCAGATGGAAGGAGCAGGAACTGCCTTTGCCAGGTGGGAACACGTTTGTCCTGTCAAGTTCACTGCCCCTCTAGCTTCCTTAGGAAGCCAAAAAAAAAAGAGGAAAAAAGAAGAATCCACAAATGTGAACTTTACAAGAAGGGCAGACTGCTCATTTCTCACAGACCTCTGTTCATACCTACCCCAAACAGTAATAAGTCTTTTCTCTTTCCCACCAGAGGTGTCCTTGCCTAACCTCCTTATGTAAATATACAGGTAAACACCTACTTTGTGAAGACCTCAAAACAGCTGAGCAGTGCTGAGAGCCAAACACTTTCTTCTCATTTTATCCTTTAGAACACAAGTTCCCACCCTGTTTCCACTGCATGATGAAGAGCAGAGCTTTTACCTACAGAGCTTGTACCTTCAGATGCAAGACCAGCATCAGTAAAACAGACACTGAAGTTATAACCAGTATCCAGGTTACCAGGAGAAAGAGTGTGCTGAAAGCCCACAGCCGCCTGTACACCTCAGTTATGTATGTTATGAAGACTGGGAACAGAGCTTACGTACAGACACATATGTATGTACACGCTTTTATCTTTTTTGGTAGAAAGCTGAGGATTCCTAACTGCAATTACAGGATGATTTCTGGCCCCATGTGTCTTTTCACACTGGCGCAGAGGCTGTTTATTTCCCTACATAAATTGGGACATGACTACCTTCAACATACGTATAAGGGAGAGGTGTTAATTCAGTTTCAATAAGTATGGTAATTAGATATCTGTGCCTCTACTGTATGTAAGAAGCTTGAGGAAACTGCATCCTTTCAGTGATGCATACCACTTAATTATGGGCTCAGAGGTCCTTATTAAGACTGCCGGTATTAAGACAACACAAGCCCCCCTTCCTCAAAAACTGAGTCCCAGGTTTTGCTATATGGTAAAACAAGCTATCCGGGAGAACTTTAAAGTTTGTGATTAAATAGCATTAAAAACCATTTTCATTTCCTGCAGGAGTACTCCACTAAAGCAAACCCCCTTCCTTTTATTGAAGTTTCTTGGAAGCAATGGTAAGCTTAACCAGCTTAAAATTAAGTTTTGCGTAAGCAAGCAGGATGCCACAGAGTAAGATACATTTTTAAAGTTTACAGACTAAGGAATGGCATGGATTTTTAACGCACTGATTATATTAGAGGGAATTTCTAAGCAGTGTACGTGTGCTAAGGAATTGTCTCATGTTCTAGTAAACCAGTTTCTTATTAACCCTAGCTCTAAGGTTAATGTTTATATTTCAGCATGAAAACAAATCATCTGGTGCTCACTAGATGTTGTTTATGGGATATTGTTTTCCTGAACCTTACCTCCAGCTTTCATACGTGTCCCATGTATCACTGGGATTCAAGAGACATGCATTCCGTAAGAAAAGCAAGCTTCTCAGTAGTTCAGTACACCAAACGGATGCTTACCTCAACAATTCTCTCAAACATATGAGCCAAGGGCAGGAATGATATCAGAATGTCATCAGAGGAGGGAATAAATGTTTTCTGAAAGTGAGAGTGTTAGCAAAATTAAATTTCATTCTCATTGATTCTCTAAGTTAAACACAACAATGAAATCTGGTGTCTAAACTGTGGAGCATGGCCCTCACTTCACTTTTGTTTGTAATGAAGCTGCATCAACTTTCTTTTGTTAAAAATATTGCAGCCATGACTTCTAGCATACATAAACACACACTGCAGAAATGGTAGTCTTTTAGAACTGGGTACAGTGAACAGATTATTACAACTTATCACTCATGTGATTATGAATAGAAGAAATTCTGAGAGAAACCACAGAAAGTTCCGTTATATACAGTGGGAGGGGGAACAAAAAAGTTGAAGTACAGTGCCTTAGGGATTTAAAAAATACTCACTTTCGTCTTAGATTAGAAAGTTTGTTTATCCAATTTACCATAAGGGTGATATCAAGAGTACCTTACATGATCTAACTGTGAGACCAGCTGTGTAATTGAAAAACAATTCGCCATGCAGCCAAAGAGCACTTTTAAAAATATAATTGTACTTATTTTGTCATTACATCTGTGTGTGTTAGAACCATCTTAGCTAGCCTGCCGATGAACTTTAGTAGTCTACTGTAAACAACAAGTTAACACTGTATCAAGTAAAAATACAGTCTCATGCTTCTTGCTCATTTATGCAAATGCGTTAAGTATTTTAGGGGATTAAAATACATGATAGCTTCTCCCATCCTTAGTGGGAAAGGTTAGCCTCTACACCAACACTCCGATATAGAGCTTGCACTAATGACAAATCCTATAAGCCTGTGGCAGAATGTAATACATATCCACATCAGGGTCTTTATAAGATTTTGCTTGAATCTAACCAAATTAAGTCTGTCAGGTTCTTGACCCTGACAAAAGAATCCAATAAATATTGACTTTTGACCTAGCACAGGCAGGGCGCTGTCAAGTTACATTTTCACTTGGATCTTACTAAACGTTAAGACCAAAGTTAATGAGATTTCAATGTTGGTTTTACTTCTGAGATTCTTCCCTTCATGCAAATCCGTAACATTAACCTTTGCAGTTTACCTCTGTAGTTTTCACAAAAGCTGAAGCATTGCTGACTATGTTTTGATGAGTGATCATAGCTCCTTTGGGGTTTCCTAAGGAAGAAGCACATTAGGATGCAACAGTGAAATTTTTAGATCCTTTAAATCACCGAGCAGTGGCAAAACTCATCTAGTAGCATTTCAGTCAATCGATATTAATACCTTTCTTTGTAGATCAATTAAACAAAGGCAGAGAACTTGCTAACACACTTTCAAGCATGGCTGGTAACAGTTAAGTAGGAAGTTTGTGCTGTAGTCCTCAAGTTTCATAAGGAGAGCAAATCCTTAAGAAATTGCCATGTTTCTTGGATAAGCTTCTCATTCAAAATTCAACACTGCTCTGAAGATGCAGCTATCAAACCCAGACTAATTTCTATTCTCACACTTGCTTTAAAAGCACAACTTGTCGTTGTACTCTTCCCTTCTACTCCCTGCCAGCGCCGGGTATTAACTCACAAATGTCAAGTGAATGACACCTAGACAGTCCTGCTGTTTTTGTCTTACAGCAAGGTTCCTTAGAGCTAAGGAACAAATTTTGCTAATACAGTATAAAAAAAGACTATGGAAGAATTGAAAGTCTGATGCAGAGCCCTTATAATAACGGAAATACAGGTTCAGTACATTTTTGGACTTGGAAATAAGTAACACCTCCACACACACCCCTCCCCCCAATACTGCAACTCTATTGATCAATGGGAAAAATCAAAGGGAGCCTTACCATAAAACTTCCCCAGCTACTACTTGCCAAAAAGATGCAGCAGCAGGGGAGAGTCTTGAAAAAAAAAGTAGGAGGGCTTCTGAATTAGTTTTGCACATACAGGATAATAAATTCTGCATAATGTAATGAGGTGTACCTGTCGTTCCACTGGTGAAACAGATGACTGCTAGATCTTCTGGCTTTGGAGGCTATGAGAGTTAAGAAAGTATTAGTATGGTTAAGATAGCAAGGAAAAAGATTTTCCTGGACAAAATACTGAAATACTAATGTTACTTTGAGCTATGGAAGATAGGGAGATTTGCTAGTTTGATCTACAGAATACTATGCAGCTTCAGATTGTCACTTTAACTAAATTCATACTTACCATAGGTTTTTGTCTGTGTGCTCTTCCCAGCTCCTACAGAAAGGAAAGGGGAGAGAGACAGTTTAGACATGAGCATGTAGCTTCATTGTTTTAAATTTACCAGCCAAACATTACCAAGCACCATAACATTCCATTATTTAGACTGTCTGTTAAGGCATTTTAACTTACAAGAAGAGTAACAAAGGCTTTAAAGGACACTTTAAAGATATATAGAATAACTACCATGTTCTACAAATACAAAAGTGATAACTAATCTAGAACTCATAGGTTTTTTTTCCAGCTAGTAAGCCAGAAGTCGCTCAAGGTTAAGCAGTGTTATGACAAGCCACAGCAGGCAGTCAATCCTAAACCTCATGCAGAAGACATGTGCCACTGACAGCCATTGACCAGATGAAGCAAGATTCATCTCAGTGAGCACCCCACACCATGTGAGAAGGAAGACTGTTTCCCCATGAAGGGTCATCGGTGGTTTGTACTCCTTTTCTACTGAAGAGCAGAGAGCACAAGATTCTCTCCTACAGAACCTCTTCTCCTCAGGATGATTCAAGCCTGACCATTAATGATGGCGTAGTTCTTTAGGCAGCAGGAAATGGATAGCAAGAAGATCCTTTTATCACCGAGGATATAAGGATCAAGAGGAAAGTTTTGAAGTTTCAGTATCTATGAACTTTAAAATTTCAAATCAAGACTTATTATTGTCATGCCTATTTAAGACTAGAAACGATACTAGTTTAAGGGCTTATGCAAATTAAAACGGACCTTTTGTTATGGGTAGCTTTGGAAGCACCCTTTGAGGGCTGGCACATCAACTTCACCTTTACATTCCAAGTACACAACAATAGCACTCTGCATTCCTTTATGCCCTCGACTTCCTTTAGTACGATGCACCCCTCTGATTACCCAAAGAGGTTTAAGAAAAACAAAGGACTGTCCAGGAACACAGTTAACATTCCCATACCTGTAAGTTTGCCCTTTTGAAACAGTGCCATTATGCAGAAATTTGCCACTATGAAAACACAGCTCAAAACAAAAGCCTCTGCATCTCAAGTACCACCAGAAGCTCAGTGCTTCTCTACAGCCTGTTTTGAGTAAGAGCTGGTATTTACTGAACATACAGCTAAGATCTCAACACACATCTTTCAGTATCCTAGAACAGAACTCCCAACATCTCTTCCTACTAAAGAGCCATTCACCCACAGCTACTCAGCTCTCAGTAACCACAGTATGTGTGCAGATAGTAGCCATCAGAAACCTGGGAGATACATAGAGGAACTGGTCACATAACCTATGAAGCACACCTGAACAATAAGTTCAAGCCACAAGTCCAGAAAACAAGTACTTAAAGCTAGAAATAGTCATTCTATTCTAATCTAAGCTCCTAAATATTTGGGAGACCTCTCAAAAAAGTGAGGAAAAAAAACCTTATTCCTGCTCACTGAAACACTATTAGAAGTGTTCAAGTTTGTCTAACTTCTGAGATTTAGACAAGAGGCTCTTGAGGCACCTATTACTGCATTAATCCAAACATCAAGTGGTGTCGTTGAGTAAGAATGACAGAGCACTACTGGAAGTCACTACTTAAGCATCTAAATGTCTAACTTAAAGAAAACATTCACTCCCTGTTTTTGTTTTCCTGTAGCTAGGAGATCCAATGGAAAGCATCTTCCTCTGTCAAAAACTGGAGTTCAACTCAAGGAAAGAAGCTGATGTTAGTGTACCAACTTGCAGTTGGGCCAATCTTTTCCTGAAGTTTAAACCCAACCCCTTTGCCAGTGAGCTACAGCACAAAGTCACTCTGCATAATGTTTTTAGCCCCATTTCAACCTGGCAGTCTTGCTGAGGCTAGTTAGCTATGATACAGTTAATCATCTTTTTTTAAAAGACATGCTAGCATTTTTGTATCTTTACCAGAAGGTGGCCCTGTTAACATGGCAGTTAAGACTACTGTGAAAACAAGTTCAGTGAAATGAAGTGTTTCACACCAGTTACTGCCACTTGCACAAGACAAGCACACTTATTTGGAGATAATTCAAGTCCCAGTGAGCCAAGTCTTCACCAACTCCAGCTGGAACCAGGCTAAACCTGGTTTCATAATCTCACAGTAAAGATGCACTTTGTCCAATTCGATCCTGGGACAGAGTTCTCCAAACAGTGAGTGCAGTTATGAAATAGACTTGCATAAGAGATCTATACAGACAAAATAAACTACAAGCAAAACCAGACTTGAACACTAAGTGGCTAAGAAAAATGGCTTCTACTTCCAAAACCTGGAAGTCTCATTCCCCTACATTACCATAAGCTTACCCTGGAACAGTTTGCTGCCATTTTCCTCCTCCCCCAGAAAACATTTTGTAGATTCAGCACAAAGGGGAAGATGCCATTTTTCACAAGACCAAAACCTACTCAGGCTCTTTGTGACACAAGTATTTCTGAAGTATTAGTCACAGCATATAATTATCATATTACTGCTTCACATGGGCAAGCCTTAACACTCAGATCTGATGTTTGCTCTGGACTATGTTAACAAGCTTTCATTCTGTCATCTTGGCATACACAAATTTTACATTTTGAGTATTGTGAAATACTAGTAGCAAGTCGTTTTCTTTCTGTTTGTTTGGGTTGGTTTTTTTAAAATATTTTTCTGTGTAAAATTCAGTCCAAGAGATGGTTAAGTATTTTGAAGCTAATCCACCACGTTTTGTTCAGTCCTAAATTCTGTTAAACAGACACTGCCTTCTTCCACAAGTAAATGGGATGAAAGCAGTAAAGTAGGTTAAGTGTGCATACCTCTAGTTCTCTCATGCTGAAGACTTCCACCCCACACTTTTTGCCACGTTCCACAAGATCCATGCCAAAAGACTCCATAATAACAATGGTGTTGAGCATTGGAGTTTCCCCCTTTTCCACATTGGTTAGCAGAAGTTGGGCCTTGTCAGGTTTGTCACAGAAAACCAATGACAAGTCAGCTGATGAAAGAGAATAGCATTATCAGTATGACAAGTTTAGAGTAGATCCATACTTATTTCAGAACATGGTAATGGAAGACTTCTGAAGAAGGCTACAGTTCTGCCCTTGGTCAGCTCTGCCATCGTACATTCAGTCACTGAGCTACTGAAAGCATCCTACCTTTGTTCACAATGTAGGTAATTGCTTCAGTTCCCAGTGTATCGTAGAGTGGCACCACCACCATGGAGAATGCGTAGCATCCCTGTTCAATGATAACCCACTGCACAAAAAGAGATGCAAGTCACTATGTGTTTGCTTATCATAACAGACCTCTAAGAAAGGCTCGTATTTGGATTCCAACAAGGAAGCTAATAGTACAGAGCTCCTTTGGACAAGTCTTCCAAAAAAGAAAGTGGCAGTTTGTATCATTTGTTTACTTTGAAGACTTACTACATTTTTATCTGTGGAAAGAAAACCAGCAAGGAGCTATGGGAAAGACTCCAATTCAATAAAGTTCAACTCTGTCCTTAAGTGTAATTCTAAGTACTTTTGAAAAACCAGTTAACATTAACTGTCTCCTTAGTTTACCTATTAACAGAAAGAGACTTTGAGTAAGAGTACAGTATTTCTTCTTGGTTTTAGGTTATCAAGGTAGCCAAAGCCTTCAGTATTCTATATTACCATGGTGTATGAATCAGTGAAGGACTTGCTCATGTCTTGATGCACATTAAATTTATATATACACACAGTATTCTTATCTCTGCATTATACAGTTAAACTAGAAGTCCTTTGGAAAGCCAGCCCCAGAAAGTTTTTCATCATTTCTCAAGACTAACCATTCTTCTTTAAAGGAATCTAATCTGAAGACTTCTATAAAAAAAAAGCAATGACATCCCTACAAGCTGCAATAAGAAGGATTTGCCTGCTAACAAGTGCAGTACTCTATAAACACACTGGATATTGCAGCCTTATTGTGCGTGATGCAAGCTGGCGGTGCTTTACAGCAAGCCTGATTTCATCCAGAGTACCACGAAGGTAAAGCAGTCATGCAATTCTTTTTCCAGATAGTAGCTATCGGGTATAGTTTCTAAATAACAAGCTACACCAAAATACAGGGTAGCATGTGACTCTTGAAATGGGAGCCTCCAGACACACGAAGAGGCCAGTGGAATTGGAACATTTCAGTTTTTCTCATCAAAGCATGGCAAAAGTTTCTCTGACACTCTACCTTTAGTCAGTGCCAGTTACAGGAACAAAACAACGTGCATCTTTAAAAGTTATCAGAACTTACAATTCAACAAGCATTGCATTAACAAGGGTGCTTGTTTCCCTTCCCCACCCCCAAACTTTGTCACACTTTCCAGTGTTTTTGCAGGACAGTAGCCAGTTACCTCACCCCCATACGATGACAAGTTTAAAGACCATTCAGCTGGTTATGCCACATAATATCTAACATAGAGGCTATGTTAACAAAGTTGCTAAATCTCAGTTTTACACACTGTTTATTATGGGCAAGTCTCCTAAAGTAAGTTCTCTACCGATTGAGACAGCCTTAAATACAGGGAATTTTTTGAGACCATTTACGCAATAAGCCAAGTTGTACACCTCTTGTCTAAAAACACTTCTTATAAAACTAGTGCAAGGCCAGGTAACTTGACATTCATGCAGACATTAGACATACTGATGAGTCTAAGCAGGCACACCTATAGCAGCCGTGAAAGGGTCCACCGAATATTTCTTCCTAGAGAGCTTCCACATGTACATGGAACAAGGGGGACGCTGTATTGCTCTTCAGCAGCCTGAAGTTTAGGAGTTGTTTTAATAGGGTTGGGGTCTACTACAGCAGAAGCTGCACACAGCGATAAAAGCTTCCTGTTGCAGCCTCCAACAACTCTTGCACCCTGTCATTCTCAATACAGCCACCAGCATCTCTATTTTCTGAACTACCGAGACATTTTTCTTCCATTTTAGCTTCTAAGTTAAGAACATACAAATACCAAACCTTGACACTTGAGTTCTCTCTCAAAGCCTGAGCAAACAACTAGTACTGAATACAGACAGCAGTCTGAAAGTTTTAGTTTGTTTTCTGACATGGCTCTGATTTTCTATTAAGGGACACTGTATATTTCACTGTCCTGTTTTCTCAATCCAAAACACAACTTCCTTGCTTGCAGAAGAGATCATCTGTTTCCCAGTTACTCAAAGAGAAAGTAATATTTTTATTTATAAATCCAAGTTTGGTTTTGTGGTTTTTTAGTGAACATTTAAGCAAGTAACATGCTAGGATTTTCCCCATTAGGGGATTTCCCCAGCAGTTGTTCCCTGAACTGACAAATGTGAATCACTTCACACACAAAAAAAACCACCCTTCAAATAATCTCCTGTCTGGATTAGTGATTATATTGGGGATGTCACAACACCCATCCAGTGTGTTTCAGCAGGGAAAATCCCAGATTTAAAACTGTTGGTTTAAACAAGTCTTTTCAGCTCATTCCAGACCCAACTCAAAGCCTGCTGGCTGGAGCAATGCAACTCAAGCACATTTTGTCTCTGTGATCCAAGAGCAGAACGCACTACCGTTGCTCTCCTCCAGAAAATCCACCCACCCAGCAGTCAGAGAGTTTGCACTCAAAGGTCTATAGACAAACAGTTCAAACAGGCACAACACTAACACGTGGCTCCTTTTTTACTTCCAGTTCATAATGTTATAAGCACAGGAGAATGAACTGAAGAGTCTGCAACATGATGTCATTTAACAGCTTCCTGGTTAGAGCCATCCCAGCCTTTTTTATTACAGAAATAAAACCATAACTGTTAGACCCAGAATTCCAGCAGGAAAATCCAAGCAGCAAACTACTGCAGATTTCAGAGTCTGGAAAAAAAGTGTTTTCCTTCACCTGTACTAGGCTAGAGTTAGGGTTGGTTTTGTGGTGTAAGTTGGGAGGGGAGGAAGGGGGTCAAGGTCACTTGTCACACAGCTTGCATTTTAATGGCAGCAGGGAGAGCTCTGTGACAAACTGAAATCAGAAGAGATCCAAGAGCAAGCAGTTGTCCAGCACAACTGAGACACTGATTCAGCTTCCAACCCTGTCAACACTGTAGATGGCTCTAGATAATGGCATCCAGCTGGGTGCATTTAATCAAGAGGGACAGCATATTCTTGACAAAACGTAAGAGCCAGTCTCCTGTCTTAATACAGGTTTGGATTGAACTACCTTAATGAAGCAAGTACCAGCTCAAGCTACTAAGGACATAAACATAGGTTAGAGAAATTCAGTCCTATTAAATAAATTTAATAAACAAGTCTAGAGAATAAATATTTACTGGATATTTCATATTGTTTAGAAACAGCAATCTAGAACCACTTCACGGTTAAAAAGGAGAGACTAGCTAATCAATCGAAATATCCCTATGGTTGCCTCAGGTTTGTAACATCATTTTGCTTTGTCAGGTGATCTTCTTTAATTATGTCACTTTTAATCTTTCTGCCCCTTTATTAAACTGCAATTAGTTTTCAATTTTTGCCTTCATCAGCAGTTCTCCCTCCCAGAATCTTTGTGCCCAGGGCCTCTGGCAGAGATAGAGCTATCACCTTGAGCCATCTTCTATTTGTCCAAATATTTAATCACTAAGTGCTTCTTTGGGTTTTGAAGGGTTTAAAAACCTCCTTACGACTTCCAGACACTTTCAATTACCTCATACTTCAACGCCACTTTTTTAAGAGAAAGCAAATGGTGATTACATTCTCTAAGTACTGCATTAGCTTCCCATTAAACAGCCCTCCTCTGTAAACTGGAAAGAGCAGAAGAGAATGAGTTGAGTTCTGCATTCAGCTCTGGGAGTTTAAAAAAGCCAAAAGGGTATAAGAGACTAACAGTTGTATCAATTATCAGTTTTGTTTCTTATATGAAGATGCCTTGTGGGTCTACAACGTCAGTCTTTAGCCTTTTCCCCCCAATGCCAAATCGACTCTTAGTGGGGATGTTCACTACACTATCAAAAAGCAACAACAGATATTAAGAGGGGGCCACTTCAGTAACAGCTCAACCACCAATACACACACCGTCAATTAAGTTACCTCAGGTCTGTTTTGTGAAAAGATTCCTATATATTGAACATGAGACGGTTTGAAGCCTCGGTGGAGTAATGCAGAGCCCACGCATTCAGCTCTGTCTGAAACCTGGAGGGGCAAAAAAAAAAAGACAAAAAAATTGAGAGCAAACTCATCAGTATACACTCCTTAACATTATTTTACCTTAAGTCTTACAAAAAGAAGGCAAATAAGTGGTACGAAGTAGACAGAAGTTCTCTAGGCTATTTTGGATGTCCTCTGTGACTTTGATAACCTAAACACTGCAGTGTCATTACACTGCACTGATTGTAGATACTACACTTGCACTCAATATACATCAGAAGAAACACTTAATCCAGTTGGACTTCAAAGTGTTAAGTGTAAGTTTAAATGTTAAGCTCACATACAACAAAACAGCCTTTTCTGTGTGTCTGTATCAAACCCCAGAAGTGACCCTGGAGTGATTCAGCATTATATTTCTGCTCAATCACAAGCACTACATATGCCATCCATCTGCTTCATTCAGTGCCTAAGGGAATAGCATTTCTCCCTTCAAAAAGCAGGAGAAAAGGAGGCAAAACCCATCTAGTTTTATAAACAAAGCTTGGGAAGGCAATTTTCTAAATTCTTTCCATATAGCACATGACCTGAATCCGTGTTAGTCACATGACTCAAACAGAAAAGCTTTATTAAAGAGAGGTCACACCTAACAAGCGCCCAGCAAAATGACCTTGGGAAAAGTGAGGTCTGCTACATACAAAAGGCCTTTAATGACCTTAGCAGTATGCAATAGGCAAGCTTTATGCAAATTTGAAGACAATAACTGATTAAATCAGGAACAACCTAAAAATGCACAGCTGTTAGAAGATTTGCATAAAGATATTTTTAGCAATCATGAAGGAACACGCTACTAGTTAGAAGCGTATCTTAACACCCTATGCAACAACCATTCAGCACTACGGAGACACATTGTCAAGAAGCACAAGTAACATCTGTAGATAGGACTTTTCCTAGCATAAAATGAGCCTCTCACAAGCAAGCAGTAGCAGCCTGAGTCCCCAGATACCACTTCAAAGCTGCAGCCCTTCAGAGGCAGCATCCAAGTTCTAAACAATTCAGCAACAAGATGCTAAAAGCTAGCAAGAACTCAAAAATTCTGAAATAAAACCACTAATAAACCCAGGTGCAGGAGATACTCTTCTTTTCTTCCCCTTGCACTTATTTGATGCTGTTCCATTAAGATACTCTAACAGGAACTAGAACCTTTCTGCAATATTCTGCTACTACTTCTAAAACATCTATAAATAATTAAGATTTGTTATATCACATTACTGGATGTTGTATCAGTGGTCTCAGCAAGCAAAAGCAGGTCTAGCACTAGCTTAGAGAGACTACTTACCTCTTTATAGGAGATCCACTCATACGGCTGGTTTGGTTTTCTGACACCTAGACATGGACCATTATCTAAAAATGATAATCAAGAGTTACTCAAAATTTACCCCTGGCTCCTCTGACCTGACACCACACTGACTACGCTCTCTGTGTTAAGCCTCTAGATTCTTTGCAGACACCTTCAGAAGACAAACTTTTTTTTTTAGGGGTTTGTGGGCAGGGGGGGAAGCTGGGGAAGGACACAGAGGCAGCAAGATTGGTTTAGGCTAAGGAGCAGAGCGCTGACTTTATTCACACAACTGCTTCGCAAGAGGTCACAGTTAAATTTCCTTCAAGAAAGCCCACATCCGATACATTCACCATATTGCTAGGTAGATGTGCCCTGTTCCCAACTGCATTTCAGATGAGCCCAGACCTTTAGTTCTTGACATGTTGTTGAAAAGAGTTATCTGCGATTTTAAACTTACTTGATACTTGCACGCCCCTTTGGAAGACGTCATAAGCTGTTCTGACATCATCGTAGTAGTAAATTAACAGTTCATCACTCTTAAGAAGAGAGGACCTTCTAGCATGCTCACTACCCTAAGAAAACCAATTAGGAAGGTTAGACACACTTGTTGGTTATAAACAAACAGGAATTTCCTGAAGGAATAAAAACATCTCATCCATTAAGTTTTGTTAGGAGCCTTGGCAAATTCTGCTTGAGAGAACTTCAGTTCTGTTCACCACCAGGGGAGAGATCTGCAGCATCTCACAGGATATTGTTTAAAGAGTCAGGCTGCTCCCTGCATTACTAAAAACCTGACAGGAAAAAAAAAATCTTATTCCTCAGCTACCTATGATAACGCAGAACAAGTGAGAACCACAAAATGCCGTTGATATTCCTTACTAGACACCGGGTTTTTCTTAAAAAGTGTTTTACTCTATTATTGCAGTATATAGCATAATTAATTCCATCAAGCTTTCTAAATCACTCCAGCCTCCGAGCTCTCTGGATACAATATTAATGCCGAGATCCTAATCTACTTTTCTAATTAAGATTACAAAAACATAATCATGCTTCAAACTGTGGTTTCAAAACCTAAATGATTTTAAGGGTGGTCAACAACACCCTAAAACAAGAGTTCTCATAAGTAAAATACTCTGTACCAGATAGAAATTTAGTCTTTAATCCAATTTAGAGTTCCATCTTACAAAACAGGTTTCCTCCTGATCTAGTTAGAGGCAGTCGAGACAATATTACCTTGAGGGTTAAAATCACCGTTTTTCAGCAGGTGAGCATTACATAGGCTACAATTGGAAGTCCATACAAAAGTTCAATAATTCATAGTTTTAACATAGCCTTTTTTAGAGCAATTAATTAAACAATCTCATTTGATATCAGTCTCATTTCACAAATTGCAGTTATACAAGCACTATTGGGCCACATTTATTAGTCCTGCTATGACAGACACCTACAAGCAAGTTCTTAGCAGGAAGAGCCCAGCTGGTTAAACAGAGGGTCTTGAGTAAACAATGCAGAAGATTCTGTCTCCATCAGTGGTTGTAGTCAACTCTTGGCTCTTTCACAAACTCAAATCCTGGACTAACTAAATCTAAGCCTCAATTGTGCCATCATCTACAGTGTCAAAAAACCTATTCTCATGCAATCATAGGCTATTCCCGGCCATTGGTTTATTTTCCTGTTTTCAAAGTCCCCTGGAAGACCAGAGAGCACCTGTTCATGTTTAAGCTAGATAAACACAGGTTTATCTGCAGAAGATGTCATATTGCCCATGTCCACAGAAAGGAGTTAACACATTAAAGGCACAGAAGAAATATTTTAACACCAAAACAAGTCTAACTTGTTTTAGCAAAACACTATGCGTAATGCAGTGCTTGCCACTCCTTTGACAGTAAGCAGAGATGTACACTGTGAACATGACCCAGAACAAATTAATGACTGGCTTACCTCTAAAAATTCAGAACATTAGAAATTCAAGAACATACTTGCACTCAGACCAACATCTACTCTACAGGAAGCGAGGAGTTCACTAATGCATGTCTCTGCCTGGAACGAAGAGCAAGACTACTTGCTTTATTGCACTGGTTTCACAGATCTTGATTATCCAAGGTCAGCTTCTAGATTTTTCCCCAGTTTTACCGCTTCTGGAGCTAACCTGAGGAAGGTCACATACTGTAGTTTGTTGGCATTACCTGTGACTGTAGTTACAAGTACAATGTATCAGTACCATGTTTGATGTGCTACAATTCCCCTGTCAGATGAAATACCATATCCTAAGCCATTCCTGGGCAAAGCCAAGAAATATTTGTTTTCTCCTCATCTGAGCTACCACCGTTTTATTTACACACCCTATTACTCAGCAACACAAAAGCCATTTTTGCAGGGCCTGAGGCACTCTACCAAATTTGAGAGACTTAGACAGACCGCACGCTGCTCAGATACAAGACTGACTGCACCCACCTTCTGAAAAAAAACAGCAGCTCTGTAAAACTACTGTTGAAGAGATGCCATCAATTCTCATGAGCTTTCAGTAAAGGGAAACATAACCAACTTGTGGTTCAGCTTACTTCATTCTTTTTCCCCAAAGTAAAGTGAAATTAATTCAATTTTCGACAGCCCTAGAATAAGAGTTTCGCTGAAAAACACCCAGCTCTGTGTGTGAAGGCCATCAGGAGTTCAATGTTAGTCTTCAGAGATGCAGTAAAATACACCTGGATATGCTGAAGATCATTTAGACCTTACTTATGCTCCCATTCATTACAACCACCAAACATTTGAATCTGAGGAATGGAAAGTTTGGCTGGTTTCACAGAAATTATTCTAATGGGATCTAACAGATCTGTCCGGTACAAAGGTAAGCACTCAAAAGGGCTGTCAGTTTTACCCATGTTCTTAAGGAGCCAGGCAATAAAATCTCATTAACGTGAGAACAGTCTCTGGTTACTCAAGCAAAGCAGCCCATGCAGGAGCTCAGGGAGTTGCAGGGAATTGACCCATTACACAGCAAGAGCTGGACATTAAGAAAAGCCTTGGCATTTGTTCAGAATAGCAGGAGCTGAGGGAAACAGATTTATTCTACAACAGAGGCATATCTTACTCTATCAGTGCCTATTTGGGTCACATAACAAGGTAGCCACTCTTGTTCAAGCCCTGGGTTTGCTTCTTGTTGACACAGGCTGCTTAGGATTAGCAGTAATGTCAAAACGCTCTGTTGGCTCCACCACACCTCAGAGGCGGGAGACCCAATTTCCATTTTCCTGAGAGGGAAAGTACACCAGCAAGTGGCACTTAGGTCACCAGCACGCATATTGTGAGCGGCAAGAAGTATAAACTATTGGAGTTTTCAAAGCAGCCATATCATTTTAAGCATGCTGATGCCTAGGTAAGCACACAACAGCTGAAACTGATCACTTAGTAGGGAGGCAAGCACATGTCTAATCAAGTGATTCTTGAGAGACAAGGCAAGCTAGAGTTCTGGTAATGTATCAGGAAAACGCAAGGGGGTTTAAAAGTTTTCATGAGTTGAATACCTCTCTCCATATTTGAATGTCTTTTCTTAAAGGAAGAAAAATGCCACAGATCCAAACTCTTTACAACTAGAAAATACTGACATCCTACTGTTTATTTACATGCTATCTTTCTACATGCTTTAGCAGAAATTGAGCCAGATAGAAGTATTTGGGTTCTTAAACCAAGATTTAATATATTTGACAGCCATACACCTGCACTCAAATCAATAAACGAAGTTGTTGAGTTAGCAATCACCAACAGAAAGCAGAATCTACAAGCAGACAGATCCAGATACGCCTACAATTACAGACATTAAGGGTGCACAAGCTTTGCAAAACACAGGACTAATGCTCTACTTCTGCCATTACCATAGCACTGAAATTCTTAACAGTACGGCACATGATAGAGTATAGCATGAGTCTCAGTAACGCAGTCCCACACTAGTCAGACTTTACTTAGAATTACTTTTCATTAGCCTTGTCTCCCCTCCTACAGACAATGGATTCAAGTGGATCCTGAAAGATTTTCACCTATATCTCTGAGAAGTCTCCCCTGAAGAGAGGCTGGGAGCTTTGAAGACAAGAGGGTTTCTTTTAGTAAACTGTAACTGTAGTACGCATACTTAAAGATGATACTCCACATCTTTTAATTACAGCATCTACTCTAGAAGAGCTGATACTTTAAGTAACTCTTTGTACCAATATTCGACTAAGCATGCAATCTTTATGCTCACTCAGTGATGATTAAAATGGGTCACTGAGTGCTAGCCTACCAAATCAAAGCTTTCCAGAGATGGGAAGTGACCTGGAACAGCAGTAAACATGATCTTTCTCCTCTCATATAAAGTTATGAAAAATTATTACCAGAACATGTAGAAACCCTACTCCAGTCACTGACTTCTTTTAACTTTGTTAGAGGCCAAGGAAATAAGTCACAAGTAAGAATTAAGCAGGAGCTTATTTATAGTTCAAACTTATTATCATTAATGAATAGGTAGATCAGATATTAAAACAGTAGAGAAGAGGAATTGCCTGCCTTCTGCTACGTCTTTTTTGCAGCACATTTCTTACTCCCTAGACCTTTTAATATTGTATTGCTTAGCCAGAAAAAACGTTAAGACATAATTTGAGAGTAGTATTTGATGTTTTTCTTCTGTGGAAGTGACAATACATCTTAACACATGTATAAGAGAATGGAATAAGAAATTCTACATGTAGTGAGAAACTGGATCCCAAGCACTGTATTACATTCTTGTTACTGTTATAAAAGAACCAATTCTAACAGACACTTGAAACTTGCTGCAAAACATACACTCTCATTTGATTACACTTTAATACAGTTTATAACATTGCATCAAGGGCTGTCAATCATCTGAACTGTCAATAAGCAAAACTGGATAGATCTTGCTCATTTTAACATGTTCTTAAGGTTTGAGCGCTTTTATCACCACAGCATGCTAACACTCATCTGTTTTTCATTTAAGTTTTACTACTGTTCAGACTTCCTATTAAAATGTATTTTCTGAAGAGGCAATGAAAAATAATGCTGTTATACCTATCTTGCTCTGATCAGAGAACCGATGTTAATTAGCACAATATAGATCAATGATGCATTAAGTAGTTTAGTGAAGACTCATACTACCAAACAACGATTTCAGTCACAGAATCCAGCAGTGATGAGCAATTTCACCTGAAGAGGTAAAGGCAGTGAAGTAAGACTGCTTGTCAAGAGTCTCAAGCAAATAAGTATTTGTCACTGATTTTTGTAGCCAGTTAAGAGCCCCTGTTTTACCATCTTCCAATGCAAAGCCCCACAAATCTGCTGAAGTCTATATTGACTGGTGAGGCGCTCCACAGCTGGAAAGCTTTCACTGCGAGTTTACTCCAGCCACCAAACTCTGCTACTCTACAAGACTGTTCCACCCACTGTCCAAGCAACTGCTGTCAAGATTGCGAAAGCTCACCAAGAGAGGCAAGATCTGACCTCTAGATCCTTATTCTACACATGTTCCTTGAAAGGAGACATTTTTGGCAATTATCACATTGCCAGAGCACATTTTTGTTTCCCCTTTGTGTACGTCTAATAGCAGACCATTACTTGCTGTAGTAACACATGTCAGTTAGCTTACTGTATACTATACTGGAAAGAAGATTAGGAAATAAATGGTACTAAATAAACTTTTGAATGGAGGGGCCAGCTAATGCTTCATTCTTCAATTTCAATAGCATGAGACATTGCAAAGTGCCTGATTTGAGACTATGACAGGATTTTGCTTTGCTACAGTTCATGAAAGTCTACCTACTGTAAGTTTCAAACTGCTCTGCCACATTTGTTTACGTGAGTTTGTAGTCACATCTACTCTTCAGCACAATGAGAAGTCACATTAATTGCATTTGATGTAGGACAACTAGATGCAGTCTATTCACACAGACAAATGTGCTCTAAAGGGAGACTTCAGTTGCAAGTGTATATATATAAGAATATCTATAGTGGTATTTGTTGACTATCAAGAGTAATGCAAGAAACTGTCAGCCTTACAGTCCTACATTTTGTAATTATCTCCCTTGAAGATCACAACTTTTCAAAGCTGTATCCTTCTTTCCCAAGAAGAAAACACCTTGTGTACCCTGAAGAAATACACAGGCACTCTTGAAAGAATTAAACAAGCAGTAAAATTTTTACTCTGTAGTGAACAAGGGAATTGATATAACTGCTGCTCAGGAAACCCCAGCCATGTAATCAGTTGTCTATATTTGCTTCTAAGCAACAGTAGCTCCCAGTCAGACTTTCCATATTTGACTTTGCTATTTAAAACAAAAAAACACCTAACAGCAACTCTGTCTGTTTCTAAAAAGCACAAAACAAAAGCTAACCTAGAATATCCAGAGTTTAGCAGGCAACTGCTTTAATTTCAACTTACTCTATTGCTGGGATCTCTTGGCAGGACTAATATATCTTTCCACAGATCATTTGAGGACAGTTAGTACCCTCTTCAGGCTTGTAACCCAATATATAGTCTCATCTGTCAGCTATTATAAACTAATTATTATAACAGAAAATTAACGCAATCAGTATACACACTCTGACCCCAAGACCTAATTTAATAGGTCAACACCCAAACACGTGGCCAGGAATTGAAAACTGCACTGTGCCAATTCTAACAGTCACAAGTCTCCTCCCACCAGTCAGATCAGAAGCTCAGTTTTCTCAGCACAAAGACTTTTTCTCCCATGCTAGTTATTACCACTGACATCAACCCTCAAAGTGTTTTTTCCATTCAAAAAGCTAAAAAACCTGAGTGCAAGCCATATTTCAGAAAAAACAAACATGCCCTGAAGTGTGTTCCCCCCACACTACAAGTTTGGAAACGGTCTTATGTAAATCAGCATTTGGTATCTCTCAAATGACAACATCCATCAAGTGACACTTACCTCTACTTCCACAGATTGCATTGCTAAATCACATGGTGGTTTT
The DNA here is from genome assembly GCF_964199755.1 of Larus michahellis. NCBI lineage: Eukaryota > Metazoa > Chordata > Aves > Charadriiformes > Laridae > Larus > Larus michahellis. Next base: position 81,218,190 of record NC_133900.1, on the reverse strand, counting down.
AATGCTTTCGGTCTTGTTGCATACCAGTAGGTCGTGAGAGCTGCAAAAGCACCGAAGCCCATCAGCGTATTTGTTGGAAGGGTGCGTACATACTGTCTGACATCCCCAAGTTCTGGCATTCGTAGGTATCTAAACAACTCATGTGCTTGCATTGCAGTTCAGTGCGGTTGTCCCGAGGCTGGAATCTGTTGATATGAAAGAAAGTTACACACAAAGATTTGAAATCGCCTTTCAATTCACTGTTGTTGTAGGAGAGCGATGTATACTTTGTCCTGCTAGCTTCCCACTATCAAAATAATTTGATCCGCCAGCAGGCAGGCAGAGGCAATACCTTTAGACTTCTGTGCTGCAATTAAGCAAGCATACAATTACTGGTTCATACTCTAGAAAAACAGGTGGGGCTGACAGGAGGCAATTTCTGCAGAGTTTTAATATGGCTTTTAACAGACCTTGCATTTTAGAAAAAAGGCAAAATATTTAAGGACAACATTTCACAAATCCTAAACATTTACTTCTACGGTAGCTGTACTGTAAGACTGTTCAATCAGTAAATGGCAAACAGGGAAGTCAAGGAGAGGGAGGGCAGGGGTATAAGATGTTAACTTGCCTGCATTAACCTAAGAGAGAGCATCCTAATCCTATAGCAGCCTAGCAGGATTTTTCATCTCTTAGGTCTATTAAATAAACTCACTCTCTCTTTTCAATCGTGCACAGAAAGCTCACTACAGCAAGCTGCCTTTGCAGCTGATATCCTCCCATAGCTCCTCTATGCTAGCAAGCTTCCTATTTCTCCCAGCACCATACCAGCAATTTATCTCTGGTCACGAGGCAGACTCAAGCAGCATCTAAGGAGGCCCAGGGCAGCAGTATAATCAAGCACAGGAAGCACATTTGATTTGTCACGTTCGCACAGAAGGAAGAGCCGAAAGAAGCTGCTCCCCGACATGGATATTCCACAGCAAGAACCAGCCATGGAAAAAAAAAAGGGATGGCAGTCAGCTCAGCTGGTGCTCTCCTCTACAGCCAAGGTCTCCCGGGACGTTTGTCACATGCCAAACCCCCCAGCTCCTGCCCAGTAGGTGAGAGGTAAGCAGCAGGCAGCCGGCCTGCCTGGGGCCAATGGCAACGGGCCCCCGGTCACCCCACTGCCTGCCGAAGGGCTCCCGCCTGCCCGGCTGGCAGCAGCGCTCACCCCTGCCTGTCACCCAGGGACAGATGTCGGGAAGCGACGCGCTTTCCTGCTTGCTTGAAGGAAAGCAGGATTTAGTCAGATTGTATTTAGTCAGATAATTTAGGTCCAGCCTCTTCCGATGGACAATAGAATTAAAACAATGAAGAACGTCAGAATGTGTGTTTAAATAGCTACAATACACTGTATAACAATACACTGCTGCAGGATGGCAGCGTAGGAGACGCTGAAATCCAAACAGGCAGAATGATATGCTTATGAGTTTTAAAGCCAACCATACCAGGCTGATATTTCATATTTCTATAGGAAAAATCTCTAGTTTACAGTCTGCCCTTGAAATCTTTGCTGCTGCAATCAGTTATTCAACCAGGCAGGAGAGAAGCTGTCTAGTTCATAAAAAGTCTAACCAGTATTTGGACAATGATTTGCTAGAAACAGCAAAAAAAAAAAGTGCCACAAAAATAGTTCAAAGGGCCCATGGTTTCACAACATTAGCAGAAGGATAGGCTGAAGTAAGGTCACAGATGGAATCAAGTTCCATCTCTGGAAGGGTCCTGGACCCACCAAGAGCTTCCCAGCCTGCAGGCACTGTCCATCCTCCCCCCTTTTCTTTGCTTTTATGGTATAGCCTCAGGGGACAGGAGTCCCTCACCTAGATAGGCAGTGCAGGGCCACTACAGAAATGCCTTTTGGTTATTTGCACTGTGATACACAGCAGACTGTACTCAAAATCCACAACACATCAGGCTGTGGTAATGGAAGGTGGAGAAGAACTGAATATACTAACAAGGAATCTCTCCATCTTCCCTCGACATAAAAAAATAAATAACAAAAACACAATTACTGACTTAATAGTTAGAATTACCATGCTGTTGCTTTTTATGCATCAAATCATGCTCATTAGCATTGCAGGCATGAAAACTACCTCATAAGTTTTAATATACACAGATGAACAGTAAGACTAAGAAGTCATTCCAACAAGGAAGTCTTATCTTACAAGTAAGTTTTGGGCATATTAGAGACACCCTGTTATGAAACTAGAAGAAGGGGGCTATGATGTACCTAAGGGTTAAGAGCAAGCTCAGCTCTTTCCTCCTCAAGCCCTACAATAAGCACCTTTGACTTAAAACAACAGATACTTGCTTTCCTCTCTGCATTAGTCATGATGTGCCCCACACACACACTATATGACTTAGGAATGCAACGTAATTAGAGAGTTACTCTTCCAAAAGGCTGTGGTGCCATTACAGCTAACAAGAGCTGAAGTAAACATGATCATTTCATTCACAAGTCCCATTGTAGTCAAGGAGCTGCTATGATTTCAGCCTAGGTGAAAAGAGATGCACACCACTACTTTTCATTTCCTTGACCAGTTTTTTTTTTTGTAGAGAAGCCCGTAACATAAAACCTTTCTTGAGCAGTTATACTGCAAGCTGTCAGTTACGTAATGATACATTTTATTGCTTAGGTTTATATTGAGGGATGACTTTTTTTTTATTACACCTTCTGCCTCATCAGCACAAAAACCCAAGGCTAGGACAGAGTTTTCCACAAGACTAAACAATTCCTAGCTTTAACACTATCTGCTAAGTCCTATCAATTCTTGCTTTCTGTATTTAAGACAAAGCCAGATGCAACAGGGAGAATAAATTCACATTCTTAACAAATGCATCCAAATATGCCCCATTAAGAAAGGGGGCTTCAATACCTCCCAGCCATCTTTGATCCACCTCAATATTTACTCAGCCCATGCTCCAATCACATCAGACATCCAGGGTCTTTACTGTGACCCAGGAGGACAGTTTAGAGCCTTTAGACTGAGATAGAGATCCTCCCAGCAGAGCCAGAGTCTGGCTTTCAGTCCTTTTCCTCAAGGAAGGACCCAGCTAAGTCCGCTCACTCAAGACAAGCAAAAATAGCCACACTCTCTTCACAAACTCAGGTCCTGCAATGGCCTCTCATCCAGACAGGATCTAGACCACAAGGAACAGACTCAAACTCAGTCCCAGTGCGAGACAGGACATAGCAAATGATTGGAAGTTACAGCTAGAGACCCAAAGGAAGAAGATCCCAGACAAGAGAGGTACCAGTTTGTGATACTCAGGTTGCTACACGTAGCAAAAAAAACTTAGAGCAGAATGGGTAACATTCTAGGTCAAAAGCACTTGTTCCCTCAATGCAACCAATACGCCTTGGTTGGTTGGCAACTTGAGAAACAGTAACAGAGATATGGGAAAGTGGTTTTAGTAACAGGGCAAAAACTGCTTCAGAGATAGCTACCTGTCCTGGCCAGCTCCACAGAAACAGCAATTCCCAAAATCCAGCCCATGAAAGCAATGGTATCAATTCTGTTAAGGCACTCTGTACAGCTCAGACAAAGGCAGCTCTCTCCGCTCACACACACCCTGCAGCACCCAAGACTCATTCTTTACAGCAGAGCCAGTATCTCAAGGCAACGACCCAAGTTGGCAGGACTCTGCCGTTCTTTGCTGCTCCTACTCTGGGCATACAATGGGCTATTTACAGCGGGCAGCAGCCTGCCTATTGTCTATCCATAGCCAGACATCGTTCGAGTGCAACAGAAGAGAACAGGAGAGCAGCCGTCAGCTTCTGTATTGCAAAGAAAACAACCCCAAGAACCAATGGCCTCTCTTCCCCTCTATCCTAATATTTAGATGAGCGACACACTAGTGCCGCAGTGGCCTGCCATAAAGGCAGGTCCACCACACGGTGTGAAAGAAAGTACGTTACTTCCACAGCCTCTTGCAAGCAGGGGAAAGCTATGAAACACGTTTCCCATCTCTTATCATGATGAATATGGCACCAAGATGTGTTCGCTATGATAAGCTGAAACAGGGGATCAGCCACCCATATACCTTTAAGTTATCCTGACAGCTACTTGCCATTGCAGTTTGTTGTCTTCTTACTGAGGCAGGTTACGCTGCACAGCTCCCACGGTTCTCTGTTTTACTTAAGTCTTTCACCACTCATCCTTTGAAAGAGCAATTGCAGAATCATGTTCAAGCTCCTTCATTAAGTATAAGCGGGTGCAACAAATAGCTTTGGCTATTAACAAGAGAAATCCTTTTGTCTGAATAAAATACATAATCCTAATCTCAGAGTGCATTACAATCAGCTTAAATTTGAGATAGTCCAACCTGTCCCAGATACATGCACCCACAACATTCTTGGTGCTGGCCAGGCACTCAGCTGGTTGTGCAGTCACACAAGGGAGATGACCCAGCAAACACCATTTTCCTGGGTTAGTTCTGATGCTAATTCTCAGTTAGAACAACTCTTCTCTGGATGACCACATAGCCACTAGCTCCCAGAAGCAAACAAGACAGCACAGCTGGGGAAAGGTATGGAACTCTTGTAATACTACACCTTAAGCATGCAACTCCAAACACTGCATGCAAGTCCTCCCAGGATTTTCTCCCCCTGCCCTGCAGTCAAGGCAGCAACTTGCCTGAGGTCTTGCAATCACCTGTGGCAGAGCCAAACTGTAACTAGCAAGAAAAGCATAACCACCCTAAGATACAGCAAAGGAGCATAGGTAGAATGAGAATCTAGCTATGAAGGAGAATCCTCAGTTTAAGCCTTGTATGATGTGAATACACCAGCAAGGTGTCTCCTGTGGTGCAGTCTCTCATGTCATGTATGATGTGATAGTCCCTCCCTAGCCACAAAGGAGTTTTCCAAACAAACCAAGTACCACTGAACTGTCTAATCCACTACTCTGCCACCCTCCTCCTCCACCAACCTTCCCCAATTAAAAAACTAATTATCTCATCTTACCCAGAATCACCTAGATCACCCAGCCAGGCTTCAGAGCTATAAACCCTCCTCTTTTACAGCAGTAACTGACAGATGCACTTTCCTGCAACAGTAAAGAGGTAGGAACTAAAAAGCTGTTAGTGAGGAATCCATCCCATGTACAGAGAGGAACCAGCAGGTCCTTAATATTCACCCCCACCCTGCTCCTTCAGACCCCTAGTCTGGCTCTGAGCAACACAGAGCATCATCAGTGGTTCGGATTGCCTCTGCTGGTTCAGTTTCTGTTCCTGCATTTGGGATAGGGCAGGACCAGAGGGAAGCATCCTGGAAGCTGGATTCAGCCCCATCAGTTGGGCCACGTGTGATTTACTTCATAAACTGCAACTGAAGTTAAAACTCTTGCTGCAGCCTTTAAGGAGCACCACATCTGACGCTGATGTGTCAAGGCTCTGTCCCCACCTACAAGAAAAGTCACAGCCCTGTCCTCAGACATTTGGCTGCAATCCTCCTGCAATCAAATGGAACAACACCTGGATTCTTGCCTGTTAATGATGTCCAATAAGTAATCTGAGTGCACACCAATGAGGTCACTGGAGTTTATTCGAGTTCAGGAGCTGAACCACATGACAAGAACCTGCTCAATGCCTTTTGTGCAATTACAGTCCTCCAGCAGCACTCAGTCACCCTGTATATTAAGGAAAACCAACACTTCCCACTAAAACTTTTGAGGCAGTGATCGATTTAAGTTTTCTTTAATCCATGCCTATACACACACAACATGTCACTGAACAGTCTTGTCAGTTTCTCATCTTCAAAGACCACAGAAGATGCTTACAAATAATCTATTTTGCAGCCTAAATTACTATCCATTAGAATTGCATCCCTACAACTCCTATTTGCAAGGAGATCATGGCACTAGTCTGTTAATTTAACCTCAATCTAAATACAGTTTAGAGGAAAACCACCCTACAGAAGCAAATTGCTACAAACCAGGAACTTTCTTGTGGCATTAACAGCTTGAGCAAATCATGCCAACTTACTCATTCCACTCCTCTCAGGAAAAGGCTACTATTCAGTAAGCCCAGTATGCAACATCAAGTTAACACATGCTTTGAGTACTCACCTGAGACTCTGAAAGAATGAGTTTCTTACTCATGCTTCTGCCTCCTGAAATCTAGCAGAAGGCAACCTGGGTCAGGCACACTAAGCCACATTGCATCACACTAGATATGTTTTTGGGTTTTTTTTGTCCTTCTGAATGTAAACACTAACCCTTCACATTGTGAGACTGGACAGATCAGTAAGCACTTAGGAGAAGCAACCCGTTCACCGAGTGACCTCTCAACACCAGCATTACAAGAAAGAGTATGACAAACCAAGCAACCTTTTGACCTCAGGTACTGAAGTACCCCTGTATTTCCTCTGACTCAGTAGTAGTAAGCATTTTCTTCCAGCTTTCCTAGGAAACTAATCCATCCTTGCCAGGCTATTAATGCAGCCCAACTGCAGAGGCCAAGTTTCAGAACCAAGGCACATGCAGTATCAAACTAAAAAGCTTAAGAGTTCTGAGTTTAAGAACAATAATTCATACAAAAAGCTAGAAAGCCTTTTCTGCAAATGGGACATGATGCACTTCCGCTATAAGCCTTAAATGGTCTGACTACAAAAACAAAACCCAATTTTCCTCTAAATCTCTATAAAACCATGCAAGCTGTTTTCAGTCAGTTTTGGACAGGCTACACAGTGTGACTGAGATTCAAAGCCTAACCAAAAAGGACTATTTTACTATCATATTTTACTCTGTAGATTAATATCTCCCAACATGAAAGGCAGCAAGAGAGAGCAGAAGCCTTGTGTTATCCAGTGTTCTTGTTTCAGGAGCCAGGCGGGACCTGCAGAAACACAAGCCCCCCATCTGCAGCCAGGGTTCAGCCTACTGCCTGTAAAGGTCAGTGCCGTACAGCAGTGCTTCCTCGGGCGACACGGCATTGTGAACTCCCACACAAAACCACATACTGATGAACAAACCGTCTGCCCTCCTATTTGTGAGGATTTCTGGGGAGTTACCACCAGTTATATTTAACATGTGATAATCTTTAACATATCTGAACTCGCAATTTAGCAGAGCAGGGAAGTAGGATATGGCTAGCAGTCTATTCTTCAGACTACCAGAAGCCCAATTTATCAAGCAATGTATCCCCTTGGGCCAGAATCTATCTCCCTCTCTGCTGCACACTTGAAAAATTGTGTGCCATTAGCCTTTCTGGGTCTACTCATTTCAATTGACTGTATTACCAAAATTTAGAAAAACAAAACATAAAAAACTACTACTATCTCCTATTGCTCTCATTAGTCAAAGTGTTATTTGCTTGGAGGGCAAAAAGAGAGAGAAGAAACCATTTACTCTTCCCCACTGGGGATCAATACACCCAGGCCAGAGAAGGTATAACCCACCACTCTCTCCCCTGCAAAAAATCCCACGCAATACTCATTTCTAGTGGAGCCATGAGGTAGGAGGGTCAGCTACAAGGACTTTACGGAAGAAACAGAAGAGTCACTTACCAAGATAACTATTTTAAAGTTGTCTTTCCTTCCATTCTGAATTACTGGTTTTGTTTTTCCATCGACATCAACCTTGTACTTGCCCTTGAAGCAAAAGGCTACTTGAGGGTTTGCTTCTTAAGAACCAAAGACCTACTTCCAACATCATGTTGGCTGATTTGTAGTTGTAAAACAGCATCTACCAAATTTAGAAGCTGCCTTTTAAATTCATTATGATCATGCTGTCCTCCGAATAGGCTAAGGCCATTTGCTCAAGACCTTGAATTGAGTACGCTACACACAACAGCTACTTGTAATTACAAGCCTTAGATTTTCCCCATCAGCCATCCTCAGACATTTTCATATTCCAATACGAGCAAGCTAGATATCCTTGGACTTTAAAGAATCAGGCAGTAACAGTATGGTTCCATGAGGAACTTTGTATTTCAGTTTTTGTATTACTAACACGATAGCTGCAGGAGGAAAAGAAAGGTATTTTTCAGCAAACTGAATGCCTTCTTACACTCAGAATTTCTTGATCCATGAAATCTGATCCAAATCTCTTGACCTGAAAAATCTCAGCTTGTGAGTTTGAGAGCACGTTCCAAGCAGAAAGGGGAATACAAACACCCCGAGCAGGCTCAGGAGATACTGCACCATTCTCTGTAAAGCAATGTGGAGGAAAAAAAAAATCTGCCAACACCACATGGAATAGCTCTGTGGTCCAGGTACAGATATAGAACCATGGGGTTTGGATAGCAGTCTCTTTAGATGTCACTCTTTCCTATCACAGGACCTGACCATCATATATCAGACTCTAACCCAAGCAAGGCATACGTTTAGATGCATCACCAGGTCCAAGAGGGTGCCTGTAATACCCCAGACAGCTCACAGACGTGCCCTTTAGAAACTCAGAAGGCTTCAAGTGTTGCAATTCCTGTTCCACAGGAACGAGAAATGTATGCATCCTAGAACAAAAGCATCGTGTACAGCAGGCTGAATCGCTGCGCTGAGGCACTGCAAGCCCTACCTAACAGCAGAGAGGAGGCCTGCAAAGTCAAAGCCGCTCAACCTTCCATTTTAGGCCAGTCTGCCTCACACTGCATTTCCATACGCGCTCCCAATTGCTTAAAAAGAAATAGAAAACCAAGCTGCTTCGAGTACGTGCTGCATTCACGCCCGTAAGAACAACCTATTTGAAGACAAGCTCCAATGACCAAACACGAAACCCCTCGGGTTAGCAGGCAGCACCGAGCGGCCAGGGAGCGCCGAGGGCTACTCGGGGACCGGCAGGGGCGACCACCGCAGCCGCTTGCCCCGGGCCGTGCCAGGGGCGAGGGCAGCGCTGGAGCCCGGACAATGCCCCGCAGCGCCGGGGATGGCGGCGGAGCGGGGAGGGAAGGCCGGATCTCTGAGGGGACCGGCGGCCGCTCCACCCCGACACCCCTCACCGCAGGTGACAGCGGGCGCTTAGGCCGCCCTCAGCCCCGCGGCGAAGGGCAGGCCCCGGCGGGGCCATCCCGCCTCAGCGGCGGCCGACGCCTCCCTGACAGCCCCCGGCCCTCAGCGCGGCCGGGCTCGCCGCCCCATCCCTCGTCTCCTGGGCGGCAGTGGTACGAGGAGCACCCCCTGAACCCCGCTCACCTCCCGCCGGCAACGACGACCACAGCTCTAGTGTGCGCGGCTCCCCCCGGCGCCGCCCTATTTAAGCCGAGCACGGCGGGAGCGGTGTGTGCGTCTGCCGGGCCCGCCTCCTCCGCCCGCCCGCCCTCCCGACCGGCGGGCGCTAGGGCCCGGCACGCCCCGCCCTCCCTCCCTCCTTCCCGGCCCCCCTTCCCTCCCCGCCCCTGGGCCGCGGCCCGTCCCGGTCGTTCGCCTCGCGGCTTCGCGGCTCACGGGCCGTCGCTTCATGGTCCCCCGCCTCACGGGCAGTCGCCTCATGGTCCCCTGCCTCAGGGCCACTCGCCTCGCAGGCCGTCGCCTCACGGCTTCCCGCCGCCACTCCGCTGCTCGCCACCGCCTCACCATTTGTGAGGGAGCCGGGGGTTTGAGGCGCATCCCCATGAGGCGCTTAGGGCCGCGGCGGCGACAACTGACAGCGCTCGGAACGGGGTTTGGGTGGCCGCCGTGCTTCCATCAGTCCCTTCGACCTGTAAATCACCAACTCATACCTCAAAATTGCCACCGTGTTGCGCATTCTGCATTGCCTTAGTTGTCTCCTGTGCTTCGTGGGTGTTACTTGGGTTATTTTAAGTGTGGATGTGACCATACACATTCATATATATATATATGTAGTGTAAATTATAGGAGGTACTTTTATTTTACATGAAGGCAACTGCTGTTTCTTGTTGCTTCAATTTATAGTGGAACATACCAGACATAAGACTTCCTGCAAAATAGAGGGGTTTTTAAGCAAATTAACAAATTAACAAAAATTTAACATCATTTTTTAGCGGGAAGGAGGAGTGCGCTTGTGAAGCTGCTGATATTCCCCTCAACCGCTCTTTGGTTCGATTGTGGAAGGGCCCAGAAATGCAAAATAAATGCCTTTCTCAGGAAGGGAAATGGAAGCACGTAGTCCAGGGGTGGCGTCGGACTGACTGCTGGTGGGCACGGAGCCCCCAGCACCACTAAACCCACTCCGAATAAAGCCCCAAAGCACGGGCAGCACAGACATCGGCCGCTTGGCTGGCTTGTTCCTCTTGCACCACGCTTCGTGCTCCAGCCAGGCTCTGCCTAGTGGTTTTTGCGTTACGTTCAGGGTTTTGGGTGAAGGAATCGAGTGATGTAGAAATATGCTGTCTCAGGCACCGGTGACTTCATGTTTTGTCCTGAACACATCTAGCTTCCGTCTGCCAACCACCAAAACTCATCCTGATTTTATCTGCTATGCTAATTAATCCTTCGTTGTCACATCTTTCTCCATAAAGGCCATAAACAATGAGTTTTAGCCCTCTGCCAGAAAAATTTCAGTGAACTGATTTTCTCTCACTGGAAAGAGGGTTTCTAAAAATATCTCTCTCTCTCTCTCTGGTACATACCTCTTCATGAATACTGCCATCAACACAAAATTGCAAAAGTCCCAGCTAAACAATATTTAAATGGGTATCTTGCTAATGCCAGGTATCACCTATCTATTCCTACTTGACGCTCACCAGATTATACATCCAGGGACTACTTTACTCTCTGAAATTGGCTTTTTTTTTTCCAGCTGATCAGAAAAGAGAGGGACCCAGTCTCAACCAAACTACTTAGAAAAAACAGATATAGAAAATATGAATAGAGGGAAGTAGGAGCTGTACATAAAATCTACAATGACAATATTGGGCTGTCATACACAGGGGAGCTAAGGAACCTGGCTCCTGGGGATCAGCATGGGCTAGGACACTTTAACAACCACATTTGCATTTTAAATTATATTTGAGATGTCACCAACTCTTTTTATCGATGTGCAGGGCATAGAGGCTCTAAACCCATTTCGCTAGGGAAATCTGCTCTCATTAAGTTAATCAGATAAACCAAATAAGTAAATAAAGAGATCCAAAAGGAGATTCTGGCTTTCTTGTTTAAAGGGAGCTCCCTGTGTTCCAGTCTGTGCCCGTTGCCTCTTGCCCTTTCACTAGGCACCGTTGAGAAGGGTCTGCCTCCATCTCCCCCGCCAAAAATAGGTATTTATACACACCAACAAGATCCCCCCTACCCTCAAGCTTTCCCTTTTCCAGGCTGCACAATCCCAGCTTGCTCAGGCTCTCCTCAGATGACAAAAGCTTCAGTCCCTTCACCATATTCATGGCCCTTCACTGAGCTCTCCCCAGTATGTCCGTGTCTGTCTTGTACTGGGGGGCCCAGACTGGACACAGCTCTCCAGGTGTGGCCTCACTGGTGCTGAGTGGAGGGGAGGGATCATCTCTGCTTGACTGCCTGCGCGTGGGGATGGACCACTGTTGAGCGAGGACAAGGTGATCCTCGAAAAAATCAACCAGCTTTCTTGGACCCCTCTTCTCCCCAGGACCATTTAGTTAACAGGGAAATTGTGCTGTAAACAGATTACCCAAAACAGAGGATTTCCACTTCAGCAATATATGGATATTATAGAATTTTCAGCATCAACATTTGCTTTTACCAGTAATATTGATATTGAAGTACTGTTCTCATATACATGCATTGGCTATCATTGACAAAGTAAATTAAGTATCTGCCAGGAAAAAAGTCTCTCAGCTGTGTTCTTTTTATTTTGATTTACAGGGCACGCACATCACTCTACTGAATTGGGTTATCCCAAGCGTACCATTTGAGAGCCATCCCAAGTGTATCATTTTTATACAAAACAGACTGCCTAGCCTTCTACCATACTGTATCTGCATCTGCTAACACTCGCGTGGAATCTCAAGAGAAGAAAAACAAAGAAATGTTATGTAAATAAGCACTTCAAAATGTCTAGCATATATTGCAATTAAAAAACATGAGCTACTGGGTCCGTGGAGCAGGCATAGTTACTTATGTCTTGTCAGCCCTCTTCCCAGGGGGAAAAGGAATAATGTTTGGTTTGCATTTGTAACTGTCTCAAACACTTGAGAAAGGGAATGTAAGTCCGGATAGGAAATGCCAGGAAGGGGGACTGGGGTCACTCCTGAGTGGGGAGAGAGCGAGGAGCTGAGGGCAACTCTGTAAGAGGCAATGCTCTCCCCAGAGAAGCAGTCCCAGGCCGCTCGTAGGTGACACCGACTGGTTCTGCTGACAGCTCTCGGCAAATTGAGATAACGAGTCAGGGCTGGGGTCCACGCAGAGACCCAGTGGGGAGGAGCAGGAGCCAGCACCAGGACTGAAGACAAGGCTGGGACACACGTCTAGGACTTATCCAGGAGACGGGGCTGGAGACAAGCTACCCACAATGTGGCTCCAGCCAGTAAAAACAAGGGGACAGTGCTGGAAATGGCATGGCCCAGGCCTGAGCTTAAGTGGAGCCCCTGGACTGCTGTGCAGGGGCATGGGTGGGGGTCCCAGGTGACGCTGCTCAGGGACATTAAGGTCTATAGATGTCCCCAGGGCCCTGGCAGTGACAACAGTGCTCCCCACTCTCGCAGGAATATATGGCATGTCTCTGGTTGCGTGTCACCTGGGGTATTCCTGCCACACATCGAAAGGCAGTGGTGACATAGGGACCTAAGTTTCTTTGAGGTTATGTGACAGCTAGAGCTGGGACAGAAAGGTACTGTGTGAGGAAGAGACTAGAATAAGATATCGCGGGCTTGCAACAGGTGACTGGTTTGTTTAGGACAACTGAATCTGGTTATTTCTGTGCCATTTTTTTCCAGCTCTATCTCACTATACAGGTGCATATTCACCTGAAATGTTCACAACACATCGCGTTGGGCATGACGGCAAATATTCCACAGGTAAGAGCCTCCCAGAAGTGAGAAACTCTGTCCTAGGTCAAGAGAGAAAGATACATTTGGGGGTATTCCTGAAGACCGCAGTCTCTGTCTTCCTTACACACGAATGAACGCAAAGTCAAACATACTGTTGTCACAAATGAGCTGTACTGGCAGATGAAGGTCTGCGCAGGGCCAGCCTAAACCGTGCTTCAGTCACACTTGTTATGTTACTTTAAATAGGTCTTCAACTTAAAAAGACAGAAGTAAGGAAGTCATGAAGCTAATGAGTGCCATGAAATATAGGTCTTCTAAACATTGAGATATCTAGTCAGAAAAATAAAGTGTTTATGAAATCCTCTGTATAGAAGCGCAGGAAAAACTTATTTGCAAAACTTTTATTGCAAACCAGAAAAGAGACATTATATACTTACACATACATACAGATATATATACATTTTATAGAAGACAAAATAGAAACGAAACTAGAAAGCCAACTTAAATAGCAAATATATGTTTTCAAGCATGTCATTACTTTGTTGAGGTTTTGAGGATTTTGTGGGGTTTTTAAATACAGAAAGGATTTTTCAGCTGTGCCTGCCATTCCTCCACGTTGTGTTACTGTCTTCTTTTATCAGATATTTCTCCTTCTCCTGCTTCCTACCTCCTTGAAGATAAATACATGGCTTATGGTTTGGGATGCTCTGATGCCCAGCAGCTGTATGAACTGGCAAAGTCCCCGTTTACTTCACACTCCGCGCACAGGAACTGCCCTTCCCACAGTCCTGGGGTGCCAGTTTGAAGCCCAGAAGGTATGAAGGAGATCGGAGTCCTATGGAAACAGTATATTGTACAGTAAAGAGAAGACAACTGGGCCATAACTGATGCAGCTTGCTTCTGTCAGCCTAGCGAAAATGTCATTTCCTCAAATGACAAGGTACCCATGTAAGGACACGGGACTGGAATAAAACAGCGATAGCATGAAACAGCAACAGAGTGAATTGTGCTGAAGGCAGTTCATTTGCCACTGGTCCTTTTTCTTTCTCTGAACTTTGGTTCACAGGCTGCGTTCCTCCCCTTCTTCCTCCAAGCTGTACACGTGTGCAAGTTTACTAGCAAGTTTACTACTTGTTTCATCCAAACAATCAACATAAAGCTTTTCAAATTTGAGAGTTATTTGAGTAAAACCACAAACAGGAGGAGGATGTTCTTCTGGTTGTTTCTGCCAGCGCAATACGAGCAAGCCAACTTCTTCACTTTTCCTCTTCTAAAATATTTTCCCCAATCACTGTTCCTCTGTATACCTATCTTTTTGAGGGTCAAAGGCATCACACAAAAAAGATAAAGTTTACATGCCTTACTTCTAAAACCTACTTGAGGACAGAAGCTGCAACGTGTAAAGCTATTTTGCAGAAATATATAAATCGACAATAATGTTCCATCTGCTTAAGTGAATATTAAGTGAAATATTGCACAGAGAGAATCCGAGCAAGAAAGCTCAGAAGTTAAATATTTGTTATGTTTAAACTCCAACTAAGAAACAAAGTGTCTGTGTCAAAAAATACCATCTCATCGGCTGGAACGTATCCTGAGCACAATCTTTTCTGGCTGACAGGAGGAGTAGGTCGTTTTATTTGCTGCCGTTTAGTTCGCCAGCACACGTTTAACACAAAACCGAACAGCAGAGCCCTCACCAGCACTGACCTCCAAATGCACAGCGTGTTTTCACATTCTTCACATACCCACACCTCCTTACGACTATTTCCAAGGAGTATTGGTGCGCAAGCACAAGTTCAGCCCTGGGAACCGGCCAGATGTCACGGCAAGGAACATCTGCTTTTAAAGGATATCTCAAAGTGAACGTGCTCATGTGCCCAAACCTGCCAGCTAAAAAGCATCCTCCACCACTGCAAGGATTCATCTGGGCTCCTCCAACTCATTGTTTGCCTACAGGGGTCAGAAAGGGAACACAGAAAGAATTAATGAGGACCCAACCCTTTCCAAAAGCCAAAGAGCTTGTACGTAGCAAATTTTGATGCTCTGATTTTAAATTAGCGCCTAGCATTCAAAAAAGCCTCAACGAACCTTATTTCTCACAAAACATGTCTGCATACTGGAATGTGTACACCAATTCTGTCATTTGCATTTTCATGTGACACCTGTGTCACAATTCTTAAACTGTGTGTGTAATTTGAGCTCTGCTTTTGAAACGACAGCCTCACATCTCATCTGCTTGAGCCCACCAAGTGCCCAACGAGGCGACCCCAAGCTGATGGGTGAGCAGACCTTGGAGGTTATCGGCTGCCTGGCTTCAACAGAGGGAGAAGATCCACAGGAGCCACCCATGTAAGCACAAAAAGACGCTTCTGGAAAAAAAAAGCACAGGCTTCTGGAAAAAACCCCAAACCTTACGATTCCCACATGTGGCAAGTCCTGCTCCAGTGTGTGGCTTCTGTCGAAAGGGGGACTAAGTGCAGGGAGCTCAGGTTGGCAGCCGGAGTAGCTCCGGCTTTAGTTAATGCTCCATCTTGGCTACAAAACTGAGGTTGCACACTCCTTCACACTTCGGTGTGGGGCTGTGTTTAGACAGGGTGAGAGCTAGAGCCAGCACACAGGTTAACGTTGTGGGGAAGATGAGCCCTGGGAATGTTTTTAATGAAGGGCTTGTAGGACGTGGATAAGATCAGCGTGGCCAACATACACCCCATTGAAGTATTCCACAACAAGGTACGTCAGTAAACTACATCTTCATTTGGGATAAACGCCAATCCAGGGATTAAAAGAACAACTTGTCAAGGCCCTTCGTCATAAATCACCTGTATTTTCTTGGGAAACAATTCCACCCTCCGCTCTGCGATGGGGTGATTCACTGAGCTGTGCTGCACAGGAAAACAAATGGCTCTGGCCTGTGAATAACAAACCTTCCCCTGCAAACTCCCAGTTAGAAGAAACAGACATGAAAAACAGGCTAAATATGCCTCTCCTTGGTAAAACGGTGTTAATAAGTGGAAAATAAGCATCATTTGGCCATGTCTGTATTATCAGGAACCACCATTAATCAAATTACCCACTGAGCATATATCCAGTTGTCTATACAAAAGACCTACTGAGTGTTGGCACCATTTCTCTGCCAGCTAGCGTGGTCTTTGCTATACTGCGTGGACCCAAGCAAGCTTCAGAGATGGGACACTGAGTTGTTCCTTGAAATGGAGTTTCCCTATCCCATTCCTGAACAGCAGGAGCCGGTAAAGCCATCACTCCTGACCTGGTGCTTCCCTAGCCCATCCCACTGCCGTGCTTACAACATCCCACAACCCCAGATACCCACCGTGGAGACCTCACTGTATCATACCCCTGATCTTCCCTGGCTGCAGCCGTGTCCTACCACCAGTGCCATCCTCCATCGCCTCAGGTGGCACAGCAGCCCAGCCAGTGCAGAGGGTTCCCTGGTACAGGATGCAGGAGCTTCTGCCCCACACAGGAGCACGTTTGTCCTTGCAAGCTGTCCTCCCCTCGCAGGCCTTCGAGCATGTGTGAGGCTGCTTGAGGTTGCTGCCTTTCTCCTACCACTGCGGGGTGACTCAGTGAAGGGACGAGACGATGTGCAACCTCTCGTCTTGTGGGAGGGGCTCAGGAACACGTCCAGGGATATTTTAATGGTCTAAGTTTATTCTGTATTTTGTTTTATTATATTTTAAGATGCAGACCTCCTAGACCCAGCTACATCCAACACTGCTGAAAGTGATGGGTAGGCACTAATCTTTGGAAAGGTACATTTACTATGCATCCTGGTAATTAAATTCTTATTTCTTATATAGAGGTGGGCCTGGAGGAGTATTTGAGTACTAATTCATGTAACAAACCGCTGAATTATATTAAACATTATTACTTGAAGTGCTTAGCTTCATTTTTATGTAACATTCACGGACACCTACATATCGGTACTTTAGAAAACTGATTTTCCAAAATCTCTGTCTAGAAATATCTAGCAGCAACAAACTTTTACTAGAGACAAAATACTCCTAACTTTCTCTATCTCAAAAGTAACTACAATAAGTTCTTTCTTTATATTTCCTGCTGTGAAACAGTGGCACATCCTATTGCAACATTGTTTAACCTCTGTGTGATAATACAAATTTTATAGGACTACACCTCTTAGGTATTTCTGAGGCTTTAATCACTACCAGATTAGGAGATCACTCAGATGAAGAGATCCGAGTCTCTTAATCACTACCACAAATTTGGAATCTATAAAGCACATGGAGACCCTAAAATGAAGTATCACTGCAATCACTGCTGCTCAGTGGCTGGGGCCTGTTCCCAACAAAACTGTATGGCACCCTCAAAAACAAGGGACCTGAATTTTGATTTTTCAGTGACCTGAAAAAGAAGCCTGAATTTTGATATGTAGGCAAAACACCCCAGCAGTTAGGTCACTATTTAGATCATGAATTTCTTTTTTTCCCACAAGGCAGAGGCAGCATGGCAGCACATGTGTATTCTCCCTGGCTGAAGCGAGAAACAGAGTTAGGAGCTAAGAAATTAATAGATGAGTACGACGGGGGAAAAGAGCAACAATTTTAAGTTCAGACTTAAAGTTTAATGTTAAATAAAAATTATTGAAGTTGGTTAAGCCAAACTTAAGTCTTTACTTATTATTATTTTATTTATTATCATATATTGTATAGTGCATATTATATATTATTTATTATATTATATTATATACAATATTTTGTATATTATATATTATTGTGTATTACTTATTATTATTATTTTACTTCAGGATATGTAAACATTTCCCAATTTCTTTTCCTATTCGATCCCCCATTCATTCTATCTATTTTGAAGTTATTTAATATTACAGCGATGTTCAAAGGGCAATCGTACAACAGATCGATTTGAAAGAGGGATTTCAATCTCTGCTCCGGGCAATAGCAGCCGGCGGTGCCTGGAGTACCTGGTGGTGGTAACAGCAGTGCTGGCTGCGGGCTCTTAGCAGTGGTGACAATGTGTGACGCCCAGGGTTCTCGTGCTGGTGGCAAGCGTTTCGTGCACTTTAAACCAGACGGAGCTGCCAGGGCCCCTCGCTGCCCTCCTGCGCTCTCTTTGCTTCTCCCTGGAGAGCTCAGCGCTGGCTCGTGCTGGCTGGCACACACCGCTTTTGTGTAAAAAGGGCAACAGGTGGCCACGCTGACCCCAAGGTCACGGAGGAGCCCCTCCCTGCTGCCTGGCACCTCGGTGGCCTGGGGAAGAAAACTGCATTCGCATTCCCATCCCACCTGCAAGCGGGTACCCTTGCAGTCACACTTCCCATTCCCATTATATGAGGATTTGCTGACAGAACTTCAAAAAACCACGCGTTTTGGGCAAAAACACTTTTTTTTAAACTCTTATTTGCCTGAAGTGACCGCGGAGAACGAGGACCCAGGGGTGTCAGTGTGGAGCGCCGAGTACCTTTAAAAAAAAAAAGGCAAGATTAAAATAGACTTGCAGCTGAAATTACTAAGGGTTGAAACATACGATTTGGCACAAATCCTTGAGGAATGCAGCAGATATCAGTTTGGCTCGACTGAGTTAATGACAAGCTGAAAATTATCTAATAAGCCCAGACCAGGAAGTATTTGCTTACTCGGTTTTGTGCTTCGGTTACTAACTGCACACCTACCAGGTTAAATACAGGTGCTGCTCTTTTCGCTAAACCCACGCTCTCTTAGAGGGAAGCCACAAACTTCACAATTGTTTAGCAAATCTCAAAAGCGGTAAGAAGTTCAGCATCCTATACTTCCCCTTCAGGTTTTGACGTTAAAAAAAAATAAATAATAAATTGCACGTGTGCGGGTTGTGTGGGCTCTTTCCTGTTACGAGCGTGCCAATGCAAACTTCCCTCCGCTCTCTTTGACTAACGCACCTCACCAGGCAATATAAGGTAACCTTTAGTTAACAATTTAGAGACTAGCTGGTAACAAATTAGAAAATTTAGAAATTTAAGATTAGCGGTTCACAAAAAAAGGAAGGAAAAAAAAATAATCCAAGCGCAAGTAACCTTTCCAGAAAGTGGGATAATATTTTTTCCCATCATGGCAACTGCTTTATCACCTGTGATGGCCCAGCTCCGCTCTGCCGTCAGCTGGCCTCTGAGGTCCCCAGCCCCGGGAGCATGATCCCCGTGTTCTGCACCCCCTTTGGAAAGACAGCAACATTACACCAGGTGCATCCTGTAGCAAATCCCCTCTTACGAAGCACAGGCTCATCTTGAACCGTCGGTGGTAACTGCTGAATCTGAAAAATATCTTTTAGCTTTGTGAAAACATGAGTTCATTCATTTTCCTTTGATAGACTCTGCATTCTCTTTTCGCTTTCAAAGGCTGGTCGAATGCAACTGCCTCTCGACTGTTATCTACCCCATAAGCACAGAAAAAAAACCCTTTCAATATATCAAGCCTGGAGCAGCCACTGTCACAAAGTACGCTGAGTTATCAGAAATCTTGCTTTCACGGGGACAAAAGGACCTTTATCAGGTTCCCAGAAAGCGGCAGAGGGCATGGCTTTGCCCCGAGCAGAAGGACTTTTCCCTCCCATGGGAAGGTCTGAGCTTGCCTAGAATGCCACGAAAACTCGTCGGCGTCCAGCAGCATCATGCGGATATTCAGAACACAAATTCAAAGCTCCATCATCCTAAACCTTAGGAAAATCTACCCGACTAAAGCACACCAACTGATGTCTCCTGAAATCTGTTATCACCTACAGTAGTGTAGGGTGGCCAACCACGAGGACGTTTCTGACAGCTTAATTTGATAAGAGTTGCGAAATGGAAATACAAAAGGGGCAGGGGGGAGGTACGCAGAGATCATCGTCAACGTTTTTCAACCAGGCCATATACAGTAATGGTCTCCTCCTCCTTATAACTATAGTAACTAATAAGCCAGCACTCAATTTTTACCAGTCCTTTAGCATGATCCAACACATAGCCTCATTCGACTTCTTTTGGAGTTGATGAAAATCTTTCCCCTAGCTTCAACAGAATCTAGATTAGGATATTAATAATTCACAGCGGGTGCAGTGTACTGCCTAGAAGATCTATTGCTGCTCGGTGAATTTTTATCTACAGTAAGATGGCACTGGTTTTCCACACTGCCCTTGCTACAATCAGATTTTAGATGCATGTATAGCTTAAGAATGTGTATTTCTTAAAATGCACATTCTCCAGCAAGTAAAAAGTTCCCTTCAGCGTCCATAAAGGATTCCCCTAGAGTTTTGCCCAAAGCAAATGGGTTTTGACCAAAGCGCCTCTGACAATTTTAAAAACTTCAAGTATCCATGCCGTTAAAAAAAAAATTGTCAAGAAAGAACCACGATCGAGCTTTTCCACGGAGAGAGCACGTGGCGCGTTGGCAGAGCAGCAGCACCCTCCCGGCAAGCGGGGACTTCTCTGCGGGACGTGCAAATACAAAAGAGCCTCCTCCCCAGACTGCGGTTGTGTTGTGCCTCTGGTTAGAAGAACAGCAGTCGAAATCTTGAGAAGCAGAACGCTAGAGGTGTTGTTGGTTTTGGTTTTTTTTTTGGGGGAGGGCCTTGTTTTTCACTCATTTGAGACCACAACTGTAAAAGTAATTAGTTCTTTATCCCGAAGGAATAAAAAAGTAAAACAAATTCAAAGTGAAAGGTCAAAAATACTGTTTCGAATTTATAGGAAGCTACTTGTATCTTTCAGATAACACTCCAGTTTTAAGATTTGTGTAAAATCATTTACAAGTGACTCCCAGTCCAATGGAGACAAGTTAACTTCTGGTGTTGTGGGACTCTCAGGTTAGTCTGGCTCTCTCAGCCCTATTTCCACTGAAATCCAGGACAAGATTCCCCTGGCTTTCCATATGGTAAGGTCTGGAAGGCCGTCTCCAACTTGTTTAATGTTTCCTCTTTGAAACAGGAACTCCAAATCCAGACCTAAATCCCTAATTAAAAAAAAAGGAAAAAAAAAAAAGGGTTCATTCTTCTTCCTCAGACACCCCCAAGGTACGCTTGCTCCTTCTTCCAGTAACTTTCCGGCACAAAAGGGTTCCAACTTCTCAGTTAGGGAAAGTGTGGGGGTTTTTTACTAAAACCCGGTATTAGGATCCTTGTTTTCTCTTGCGAAGTGGGAAGAGCGCCAAGAGTGAGCAGACGTGGTCAGTGGGAAGAACCAGGGGGGATTTGCAGCCCTGGTAAATCCCCCTTTCTTCCCCAGGAGCCGCATTTCTGTCCTGCTTCCTTCCATGCAGAAAAAACTGATTCTTTTCCAAAGCAAGCAAACAAATGGGTTTTATTTCAATCCTTCGGGTCATAGAAAAGCACTTGCTTGGGATAGATTAGTCACGATTTGTAATTCTCTTTCCTGTTTGCAAGTATTAGAAATAAGTCTAGAACACACACGCCGTGTTTCAGCATGGTTATGAAACATTCATTTTCAACATGATGCTATCTTGTAGACTTTCATTTTCCTTTATCCGTTTTATTCATACGCAGTCTGCGTGCGTACATTTGAAGTAGACTTGTCCAGAAAACTACATGCATTTAATAATATTAGACTTGCTGATAGGACACAGGGTAACGGTTTCAAGCTGAAAGAGGGGAGATTTAGGTTGGATATCAGGAGAAATTCTTTGCTGTGAGGGCGGTGAGATGCTGGCCCAGGCTGCCCAGAGAAGCTGTGGCTGCCCCATCCCTGGAGGGGTTCAAGGCCAGGCTGGACGGGGCTTGGAGCAACCTGGTCTGGTGGGAGGTGTCCCTGCCCAGGGCAGGGGGGTGGAAATGGATGGTCTTTAAGGTCCCTTCCAACCTAAACCATTCTGCTATGATTCTATGCTACAAATTTCGCAAGCCACAGGAATACAGAAAAAAAAAAGAAGCGTTCAACCAATATCCAGGTTTGTCAAGGGACTGACAAAGCGGGGAATATTCTCGTTTATATGTACAGCACCTGGAAGTACATAGTGCAGATGAAATTCAGAAAGATTGTGGAGAGATGTTTAATCAAAAGATCTTTGCACAACTGATAAGCATGCGATCACTATCTTACCCTGACTGAAGGGGCTTGCAAATAAGTTCAGGATGTAGTGACTACACACCTTATCAGTATTTTAACATCATAACTAAAGCACCAGGCATCTAATGGTATATCCATCCTAAATTTCATCAGGCTACTTGTCCTGATAACATCCAGAGTGTTTTCCAGGTAAAGTCAATAGCAGCAGCAAAATCTTTGGACTGTGGATAGGAAGGAGATATTGTCACAGTAAACCCATTACTTGATGAAAATCTGTTTTAATATCTTAATCTTGACTTCCTAACTTGTTTTTTGTCCCAGCGAGAGTCTCCGTATTGACAGCCCGGATGCTGTCGTCACACCACGACCGCGTTTTCCAGGAGGAGCCCTTTCCTCCACTGCTACCCCAGCACGGTTATTCCACATCTCCCACACCAGGAACGCGGGCCAGTCTTGGCATCAACATTTATTCTATAGCATTAGAAATGATCAGTCTTACACAGGCTGCATATCGCATTGGTAAATTGTGGGCCAAGTTGAAAGATGCAGCGTTTAAAACAACATTTATCTGAGGCTCCGGTAGGGGACTACGGTATGTAACCAGGAACAGGCTGGAGCTGACACACGTACCACTGGGATATCCAAATCCCAGGCTGAATAAAAAGAGCAAGCCAGCAAAGACTTCTGAGACCAGAATCACCGGGTTACTTATAACCCTCCATATACTCCTCTTCTCTCTCTGCAGCAGGGTCCCCCCGAGAGCTACTGTCACATCTGGACTGGGAATCGCTCCCAATTTGGCTCTCAGGAGCATGGCTGCGAGCCAGGAGAGATAAATCAGAAATGAAAACCTTCATGAGCAGCTGTCGGGTTAAGCAAGGTTATAAGGAAAGAAAACCAAGGAACTTTCCGCAAGCTAGGGGGGGAAAAAAAACCCAAATCATCATTCTCGTGACAAAGCCCCCAGCCTGCGCCTTGGGTACAAAATCCCAACCCAGAGACATCTTCCAGAGCCTTTCCATTTGGTTCGCCCAGGACCCGCAGGCAGCTCACGTCCATCTGCACGTGGTGCAGCAAAATAAAGGAAGCATGGGTAGAAACTGGGTAAAAACCACCCAAATGAACAAGCGCTACAGAGAGATCTCCGTGCTAGTGCTCTCAGTGGTACAAGACAATTAGGTAATTGGCAAGATTAGCCCAGGGCTGACACTCTATTTAACTAGACAAATGATTCCAGATGGCTTTGAACAGCTGATTATCCAGCATCCTTGCGTAGAACGAGCATGACCTGAGAAGCCCAGTGAACGCGGCTCCCTCTCTGCGGTCACTAGGAGCTGGAGAGGCTCAGCCTTCAGTGGCCATTTATCTCCTTGTCACAGCAGGAGAGGACACAGTGCCGCTCTTCAGACACTCCCTGTGCCCCAGACCGTGCTTTAGCTTTATTTCCCCCCCAATACGGCAGATCCAAGACTCCTCATAGCAGGCTGAGCAGCACTCAGCATGGATCACCTGCAAGGGAACAGCAGCACATGAGCGACGGGCAAACGCTTGCCTTCACTTTGAGTTCCACTGCATGACCGTAGAGGGCTGTTCGGTACCATTTGGGGCAAATAGAAGGTGGGAAGTTGGTTAGTGCTATCCCTACTGTCATGCAGAAAGGGAAAAGCAGAGGCGTCTCCAACTCCAGGGAATTCTTCCAACATTTTCTACACTCTGCAGCATCCCACACCTTCAGGTGTAGTCCAAGGCCAAATATTGTATGTCAGTTAATTTGGCTTCTTCAAGAAAGCAGGCAGTTTTCTTCTCAAAAAGCCTGCAAGCTTCATTTATGTGAAGATAGACTAAACTTCTCCTTTAACCTTTAAGTTCTGGAAGAGATTAGGATCAATGAATGTTCTTTTCAGCCATCTTCTCTTCTCCATAATGAGTTGAGCCCAAAGCGATGCTCAATCACCCCCAGGCCTCCAAAGATGTTCGAAGTCACACTGACCCTTTGCCGCAACAGGGTGCTCTTCCCTAACCCCCGACCCAGATTCACTTAAACAGCAACTTGAATTTTGAAACCTCATACACTCACAAGCACCCTGCGCTGCTTGCACACACCACCTCTTGAAAGACCAAGCGTCTGAGCGGTATTTTGATGGAAATGCTGTAATATTAGCTCACCTGGATATTTCTATTTTCCTGCCTTCTGCTCCTCACATCTGTGTGTGGAAGGTCACATTCAGGCAGTACATCCAAACCCAGCATCAACTTCCATTATACGATACAAGGCTCAACGACCGCTGGGCTCACAAGGTTTGCTGGCAAGCTTCCTTATGCCTTTTCTACTCTCCTACCAGTTGTGCTATCATTTTCCAGGGAACGCACTTCCATTTTCAATAGGAAATACCTAGTGCAAAGCATCTACAGATAGGAGGTTGATGAATTTTGGGTATAATATTGATATCTGTATCTCAAAAATCTACAGTCTTTTACCATCAAAGCAATTTACAAACACCAGTAACAAACCCTCAGTGAGACAGGAGTGGGTACTATAGTGCTAGGCTGGACCTGAAGACAGATGGCCCCAGATACCTTCCGACTGATAGGAAGGGCTGTTCTGACAAGTGCTACATTTAAGCAAACCATCAACGATCTTAACAGTTATTTAGGACCTCCTTTTTATGGTAGGGCCCAATGGGTTAAAATGCAAGCCTGGATTTTACGGTGAAGGCTTTATCATTTTAAGCAAAACAAAAAACTCAAGCACGCAGAAAGAAGAGCCCTTGGTGCTTGGGAGAGATGGACCAGATAAAAAGCAAGGCCGATTTTCAGCCAATTGTGGCATTTCAACAGTGGCAGGGCACTCGACCACTATCCCTTGGGGGAGACAGCCCTCCAAAACCATAAAAACCGAGAGGGAATACCCACAAGGCGATGGGGAACAACGTTTTAAAACATAGTCCGTCACACACAATTGGCCAGGGCACAACAGGAGAGGAGAGCACGACTGAAGGCAGTCATAACTACATCTCCAAGGGAGCTCTTAGTCTCCATAGGTAGCAACCACAATGCTGACCTACCCTCTTACCTGGCTCTGTACACAGCAGTCCCTCTCTTACCTCCTGACTAGCCCTGCTAGGAGGAAAAACTCCATGACTACCCAAACAAAATGTTAGCTACGGTAATATGTTGAAAGAAGTTATTCAAGTAGCTCCTACTCCCCTGCATTAGCTTTATCAGCTTATTCAGCGTGGATTGCTGATGCTTCATTTGTTTGGTTACCCGCTCGCATCCACACCACACAGGCACGGATGGTGCTTACAGACAGCGGAGCTGAGAACCTGCAAGGCTTACAAAGTAATTTAAAGATGATGTGTTGGAAAGGATTTTTCATTTTTAACCGTGACTGTCTGGTAATTACGTACCTCATGCTTCCTTTCTCCTTAACACAGGTGGACATAGTGATAGGAAATCCATCAGAGATTTAGCCTCCAAATCTAAACCCACCATGTCCGAGGGCAGCTCTCACATTTCTGCCCTACTGATGGCAGCCATCAAAACCAGACCATCTTCTGGATAAATTCAACAATAGTGGTAAAAGTCCACTGAACCCTTGGCACCTGCCCTCTCTTCTGGGTAAAAATATCTACTCTGTGGTCGGATCAAGGATTTTATATGTTAATAAGTTGGGAAGGGAAAAAGTGCTTAGGGTTAATTTTTTTCCAGGTGGGCTATTCCCTCCCTTTCCTGGCTGGAGAGAGGTACTTAGCACTGAAAGGTTTGTTTATAGAGCTGATACCTCTTCAGAAAGGATGGAGCAGCCGGGTTCGGAATTCACCACCCCTCTCTGCAGTGGTGTTCCATAGCTTTGCCACTTTACAGCCCTGCTGCTGGGAAGGGCTTCACGCTGGAGCGATCTGATACAGCGAGGGCTTGAGCCACACATTCATCTGTGCTCCTTCGGAAAGTCCAAGAAAAATAGTATTTGTTCAGGTTTATATATGCACCGGCATGTTTGTTCAAGGACGTGTCAAAGAAACAAGGAGTCCTGAGCTGTCCTCTGCGGTACAAAGATATCCTAATACTGCAGCTGCCTTTAAGGAGGAACTCTTTTTGCTTCTGAGAGCTCTTGTGGTGCAAAGTCGGGGTCTGAGGTCTGACTGCATTAAGTTGTGCCACAGCAACCCTGAGACCAAACTGCCCTGACCAGCCTTCAAGCACTCAGATAAACTCGGCTCATTTACACGAGTGTGGGCGGAAGGGAGAAAGCTTTCAATGCCATCAGGGAAGGACAGACAGAGTAAGAAGCGAAAGACTCTGCTGCACTGCAGTAAGGTCAGAAAAGTTTGGACAAACCTGAAAAACGAGTGCACAGACTCTGTATCTTAAAGCATCGATCACAGTTCTTAAACGGTAACAGAAATAACACCCAGTGCAGAAAACAGGAATTTGGGAGATGGGGCAGTACCTGACCCTTGCACAAATCTCAGCTCTAAAACTTGGTTGCTGACTTAACTGATTATTTGTTTTAAATATGTAGTTTGGCCAACGGTCAGATAGCAGCAGAGAAATAGTCTGACTTTTCCCTCAGACCCGCCGTGCCTGCGAGCACAAGCCAGCCGGCTGTCGAGCCTGCACACGCCTTTCCAAGCAGGCTCTCCGTCAGCAGAGGGGCTTTCTCTCCCTTACTCCCAGGTGCTACGTTGGGTCAGTGATCACAAACGGCACTTGTACACCTGCTCCTGTCTCCCTCTCCTGTCAAATATTCATAGAATCACAGGATGGTTAGAGTTGGAAGGGACCTTAAAGAGGTCATGGGCAGGGACACCTCCCACCAGACCAGGTTGCTCCAAGCCCCGTCCAGCCTGGCCTTGAACCCCTCCAGGGATGGGGCAGCCACAGCTTCTCTGGGCAACCTGGGCCAGGGGTTCACCACCATCACAGCAAAGAATTTCTTCCTAATATCTCATCTAAATCTCCCCTCTTTCAGTTTAAAACTGTTACTCCCCATCCTATGGCTCCCCTCCCTGATCCAGAGTCCCTCCCCAGCTTTCCTGGAGCCCCTTTAGGGACTGGAAGGGGCTCTAAGGTCTCTCTGGAGCCTTCTCTTCTCCAGGCTGAACCCCCCCAGCTCTCTCAGCCTGTCCTCACAGCAGAGGGGCTCCAGCATCTTCGTGGCCTCCTCTGCACTTGCTCCAACAGGTTCATGTCTTTCCTGTGCTGAGGCCCCAGAGCTGGAGGCAGCACTGCAGGTGGGGTCTCCCCATAGCGGAGTAGAGGGGCAGAATCCCATCCCAGAGAGGGAGAATCACCTCTTCCTTCCTATTCTCTTTTGCCTGCCCTTTATTCCCAAGGCATACCCTCCCTCTCTCCTGGCAGTAGTTTTCCTGCTTGCCCTCCCTCTAAAACTCCAGCCGTCTAACCCCAGCACATACCCTAACCTCCCTTCCCACGCCCAGCTCTTCTCCCCAGCACAGGACCAGCACGGTTTACACCCCCCAGCTTCAAGAGGACAACGCACAAACTTGCCATCACCCTTTTTTCCCCTGCTCTAAGCAGCAGACTGGACACACAGAGGGGAGAATAAATACCCAAGTAAAAATGTCTTTTAAACGCCTCCAGGGATGGCAACTCCACCACTTCCCTGGGCAGCCTGTTCCAATGCTTGATAACCTCTTCAGTGAAGAAGATTTTCCTCGTATCCATCCTAAACCTCCCCTGGCACAACTTGAGGCTGTTTCCTCTTGTCCTATCACTTAATAAGTGGGAGAAGAGACTGACCCCCGCTGGCTACCCCCTCCTTTCAGGGAGTTGCAGAGAGCGAGAAGGTCTCCCCTCAGCCTCCTCTTCTCCAGGCTGAACACCCCCAGCTCCCTCAGCCGCTCCTCACCAGACTTGTGCTCCAGACCCCTCACGTTGCCCTTCTCTGGACACGCTCCAGCACCTCAGTGTCTTTTTTTTGGTGGTGAGGGGCCCAAACTGGCCACAGCACTTGAGGTGGGGCCTCACCAGTGCCGAGTACAGGGGGACGGTCACTGCCCCAGTCCTGCTGGCCACACTATTGCTGATACAGGCCAGGATGCTGTTGGCCTTCTTGGCCACCTGGGCACACTCTGGCTCATATTCAGCCGGCTGTCGACCAGCACCCCCAGTTTTTTTTCCACCAGGCAGCTCTCCAGCAGCTCTGCCCCAAGCCCGTAGTGTTCATGGGGTTGTTGTGACCCAAGTGCAGGACCCAGCACTTGGCCTTGTTGAACCTCACACCATTGGCCTTGGCCCATCAATCCAACCTGTCCAGATCCCTCTGTAGAGCCTTCCTACCCTCCAGCAGATCAACACTCCCGCCCAACATGGTGTCATCTGAGAACTTACTAAGGGTGCACTCGATCCCCTTGTCCAGGTCATTGATAAAGGTATTAAGAGAATTGGCCCCAGTGCTGAGCCCTGCATGGTGCAATGGATCACCAGCCTCTTACGCATGTGATGCAGTAAGAGAGAAGAGGAAGTCCTGACCCATTCTGTGTCAGCACAAGTGTCTGGTGTGTTAAGAAACTTCCTGGGGGCTGTGCAGCCAGCCAGCTGTGGTCAATGTAAGCCCGCAAATCCTGATGGCTTGAAACTGAAAGGAGACAATTTCACTTTTCACAATTTCACTCCTTGTATGCATTGGTTCTCTGATGACTACTTCCTACCCCAAGCACTGTTCAGAGAGAAACTGAGTATCCAGCTACATCAGCCAGCGGCTACGCAGGGAAAGCTCTGGCATGGAGCCCTTGCAAGGCTTGAATGGGGAATGGAGAGCTAGGAACAAGTACTTGTGAGGACACCAGCCTCCTATCACTCCAATAAACGCTCTCTGAGATCTTACTTTTCAGGTAATGTGTCACATTAGACCGAAGCCCTGCAGTGTGTCAAATGTCTTCTGCAGAGATTTCATCTGATCTCCTTTTGCTGCCAGGGTAGTTTTGAAAAAAGATACGATCTTCATCTAACCTGAAGTGGAGTCATTCAGATCTCTTCCCCTCAAAGCAGAGAGGAAGGAGGGCAATACCACGGAAGCTTAAAAGCCTCCACTCTGGCAGAAAGACAGTTTCCCACAGTGCAGGTACTGCCTGCAGGTATGTCTGTCTTCCCAGCATCTCCTCCAGGTCTAAGACGGGAGGTGGTGGGGCTATAAACAAACCACGGACAACTTTACAGGGTGCCCAGAGGGCAAGCTGGTGTGTGACTGAGGAGAGGCTGGTACAACTGAGCCAGCCTTTCAAGAACTCCCTTTGAAGTTGAATATATCTTATTTCCAATCATTAAAGAAGTCAATTCCTGTTTTCTTACAGAAAAGACGGTAATCGTCCCCTACTGCTCGGTCAACGTCCTTTTTTCTTTCACAACCACATTTCCTAATTTCCTTCCAGATCTACACAGAACCAACCACAAGACACATCTTTGATTACATCAAAAGCACATCTCCTTTAACAATGCAAATCTTTCCTCCTATTTCACGGTGTTATCGTCACTAGAAGAAAAGTCACAGTTTCAGCCTTACCCTCCCGAGGTCAATTTTTCTGCTGACACATACCCAGACCAAACCAGGCCCGCTCCCAACTAAGTCACAGTGATGCTGACTCCTTTAGGTTTCTGAAACTGTCCCGGGATTTGGCCCGCAGTGGCATTGCCCAGCCACCTCAAATCTCAGAGCAGCGTTATCTCCATTTCACAGATTGAGAAAGAAGGGCAAAGAGAAGCGTGCTGATTTGCCCACACAGCAAAAAGAATACCAAGAATAAGAGCAAAACCCCGAAATATTTCTGCCTCTATGCCTACTAGTAAGACTTCAATGAAAAGTGGCAAGATAAAAGTACATATTTGTTCTCTGTTACTGCAGTGCCCACTCATTCGAGAATAAGCTTGAAAATCAAAGGATCTTTACTTCTATTTCAAATTAAACAGATCAGATCTATGTTGCAAAACTTCTCTGATGTAATTCAGGGAAAGGTGGCAAAAGATACAATCTCATATCAAGATAGTTTGGCAAGGATCCCTGGTGTCAACACAGCGACACTGGAAAGAGCTGGCATGGTTTATTGCACCCAGAAAAATAAGGAGCCTTGCCATGTCCACGCTGGTTGGTAGGCGCCATGGCAAAGCACTCTTTCCCCAGACTTGGCTGTGCTGCTCCACTCGGGATGGACTGCTGCAGCTGATATTTGCGTAACTCCCGCTGGTGCTAAAGTCACTTCTTGAGTACTAGCTAAAACAAAACCAACCCAAACCACCTACCCATTGTCTGTACGTTCTCTTTTGCACGTTTCCCAATATCAAGTATTTTTCTTAAAGAACACAAAAAGGGATAAAACAATTTTCAAAGCAGAATAACATCAGTACTCTAGTGTACTTCATAATTGTCAGCTTCCACCTTTTTCATTGTATAAAATGTATTCGATGTAGAATCATAGAATGTGTTGTGTTGGAAGGGACCTCTAACGGCCATCTAGTCCAACCCCCTGCAGTCAGCAGGGACATCTTCAACTAGATCAGGTCACTCAGAGCCTCATCCAGCCTGGCCTTGAATGTCTCCAGGGATGGGGCCTCCACCACCTCTCCGGGCAACCTGGGCCAGTGTCTCACCACCCTCAGTGTAAAGAACTTCTTCCCAATGTCTGATCTAAACCTGCCCTGCTCTAGTTTAAACCATTGCCCCTCGTCCTATCGCTACATGCCCTTGCAAACAGCCCCTCCCCAGCTTTCTTGTAGGCCCCCTTCAGGGACTGGAAGGGGCTCTAAGGTCTCCCTGGAGCCTTCTCTTCTCCAGGCTGAACAACCCCAACTTTCTCAGCCTGTCTTCATAGGAGCATAGGAGAGGTGCTCCAGCCCTCAGATCATCTTCATGGCTCTCCTCTAATATCTAAGATTATTGTAATATCTAAGATTATTGCAAGAGGAGTCAGTAAAAACTAGCCTTCCTGTTGCAACCATAGCATTGACGTTTTTTACCCTCTTATTGCTCACAGCTCGACAAACTCCTGAATTTCTTCTCTTGCGGACGTCCTCAGAAACGATGTAGAAACAACTTGAATCACGCTGTCGACTCAGCGTCAAAGCTAGCGGGTCTCACATTCAAGTGAGCAGTGAAGTCATTAACTTAATCCTTGGGCTTTTCCTACTGACGAATACATCAGGTTGAGACCTCTTATATCTAAAAGGATACTCAGACCTTTGTACCCTCTGTAACCTTTCAGGATTCCCACAGTATAGTCACAGCCAAGAGCGCAAAACGTGCTCATTCAGCTCTGTACGGTGATTGTAACAAAAGGAAGCAAAAAAGATTCTCTCTTCCAACAGTCAAGAAAAAGGTCTACAACATCCATGTTCAGGTAGAAACTACAGGTAGGACAGGAGTTTGCGCTCTGGGGGTTTTTGGCTCCTTTAAGCAGAATTATGTGTTGAAGGCGATGTTTTAGCTGACCTTTCTCCATCAAAAAAACCTAAGCCATAACAATAAAATATCTGAAGGAATGAAGCTAAGGCTGAGCGTAGAGTGGCTAATGTCATCAGCGCTGAGCTAATACGTGACTAAGCTTTCACTTACGTCGGACCCTCACACAAAGCTCTTCTGTGTCCTCTTCTTCTCGAAGCTCCCCGGCAGCTTTCGGCGGCACTTGCCCTTCCCAGGATTAGCCCGAATTAGGTCAGAGTTTATCTGAGGAGGGGAGGGACCCTCTTTTCTGCTTTCTGTTTGCACACTGCCGGGGAAGAGAAGATCAGGGGCTCCTTCGAGCTGTCAAAAGAAGAACTAGTGTTAGGATCTGTCAGATGCGATGGCATAATTCCGGAAAATCTCTCAGGAGTTAATGATAATTGAGTGAAGAGGTGCAGATTTTGAAGTTCAATCTCAGATTCCCATTTGTGACTTGTAACCCCCAGGATAACAGCACTGAGCTCCAGGAATTATTATCCCTTCAAACTGATGAACAGAAACCTGAAGTTCCAGTGGTGACATTTCATTTTTATCCTTTCATAAATTAATTTTTCAGGTAAATTTGGGGGTGGGGGGTGTCACTTGTGCTGAATTTTTTTATTTTTTATTTTTAAAGTGAATTTAAGCTCATTTGAACACCCCGAGAGATGTTAGAAACTTGTTCAAATTAGCCTGGTTCCAGGGTAAAGCCTCCATCCTACGCTGATCCACTATGGGCAAACCTCTTGGTCAACGCGAAGACCTTCTGGAATTTCAGGAAGAGTAAATTGCGGGAGGCAGAGTTAAATAAGCAGCATCGTTTTCCTTTAATGACCCACTAAAAATGACACAGCGCTGCAAGAAGATGTAGTGGAGACCATGTAAAGCCCAGGTGAAAACAGTAGTAAAAGGACTCCTGGATGCAAGGTTTGGGTAAAAACTTGGGTATCACTTGTGTGATAAGAGGTTCTCCAGACCTTCAGGTAGCATTCCCTGGACAGGTGTCCCACCGCTGGAACAGGCTTGAGACGTTATGTGACTGCGCACAGGAAGAACAGCAGAGATTATCACAGGAACAACAGGATCCTGGGGGAAAAAAAAGTGTCAGATTTGAGATTTACCTGAAAAATGTTGGGGGGAGGGCGGGCAGGAAAGAGGGAAGGAAGCCAAATGCAGCCCCACAGGATGTGAAGTAAAAGTAAATGTAAACTTCGTTTATGCACACACCGCTGCTTCCTGCGCTGGTTTTCTCACAAGCAGGATGGGAGTCACATTCAGTTTGAACAGAAATATTATTTTTTTCAAAAAACACACAAACTGCCTAGTGAATAAAGAGAAGATCGTGAACCGAAAATCCATATTCTTCAGGAGACGGTAAAAATCCCTCCAAGTTACTGCAGTGCAGCTGTTGGCAGTTCCTCACGTGCCTGACATTCGCTGTTTACAAAAATCTGCGAAATAACAACACTGGTTAAAAGTAGGGGCAGAAATTTCACCCAGTCAAGTGTGTGTGGTGGGGACCTTGCTGTCACTGGAAAGCCAGCAATCCTCTTTTGAATGTGACACAGTTATGGCCAGGTGGAAAAAAAAAATTAAAAAAATTAAAACAATAAAAAAAAATGTATCTTCTGAATGTCATTGCTAGGTCCGTTTTGGTACAATCCATCAGGAGACATTAGTGCAAGCATGCGGTGATCCCAGGATTATAAAAAAGATAGCCCAAAGGGGTTTTGGACACGGACACATTTCAACTTTACTGCTTCGCAGAAAATAATGCCACCCTGGTGAAGGCAAAGCAGTGTCCCCACAGCCACTCGTTGAAAAGGACAGACACTATATAGGAATTTATACAATAAAGTAGTCATCAACACAAGCTAATGTAGATGCCTGTAATCCCGACAACTGCAACTGTTCAATTATTATTGCTTTCTGGAAGCAACTTGCGCTGACAATCAAAACCCAAGGCCTTGCAAAACAATCGGTGAGCAAAACAGACACGCAAGGTGAGATTCTGAGCGGTGTAGTTAGAGGAGAGGTTAAATCCACATCCAGAAAATGTCATGCATAAAGTGATTTTAAATCCTTTCATACTACTGTTTGGTTTAGTGACATGAGCTCCCCTCCTCCCACCACCCATCCAAAAAAAAAAGATAAAAGATTGGTAATTTTCTGTTTTCACTGCAAGCGTGTAACATCTGCCCAGCACCATCGGGGCGCAGCAGCAGGAGCAGCTCTCCCAGTCTAAGCCCGTACAGCTTCTGTGTCGGCGCAGCCCCCGGCCCTCAGCCCTGCAGGGCTGTGCTCACCGCCCCGTCCCCTCCCCAGCTTCTGATGGTGAAGAGCAAGGGAGCTGAGCTCAACGAATCCAAAAGAACAAACTAAGATGACCTGAATAAATTCGTATAATCATAGAATGGTTTGGGTTGGGAGGGACCTTAAAGATCACCCAGTTCCAACCCCCTGCCCTGGGCAGGGACACCTCCCACCAGACCAGGTTGCTCCAAGCCCCGTCCAGCCTGGCCTTGAACCCCTCCAGGGATGGGGCAGCCACAGCTTCTCTGGGCAACCTGGGCCAGGGGCTCACCACCCTCACAGCAAAGAATTTCTCCTTGATATCTCATGTAAATCTCCCCTCTTCCAGTTTGAAGCCATTACCCCTTGTCCTATCACCACATGCCCTTGTAAAAAGTCCCCTCCGTCTTTCATGTAGGCCCCCTTTAGACACTGGAAAGCTGCTATAAAATGCACTTTGAATGTACTTTCTAACACATTACCAACCAACTAATTTGCTGTAATTTCAGGGTATGTGCATCCTGCTCTTGCAGACAATATCGCTTACGGGGAGCAACCCTGTTGCCTGCAGTCTGGTTATTTTTATTAATAAGGGTTTGTGGATCCTGCCCTCCACACATAAAACGATTCAAGCCACACACAGACTAGGCCAAAAAGCGCAGCAGCGACAGCACAGTTTGCACCATCCTTTCACATGGCTTGCCGTGACATGACATTTCTCCCCACAAGCCCGCATTATTATTGCTTACAATGAAGATGTATAATAATCGACGGTTTAATAAACAAGAATTTTTAAAAACTACTTGACCCTTTACAAGGAAGAATCTCCCCACCCACTGCCTACAGAAATTATGGAAATATCAGTCACCTGCTGGTTTTAGGCAGAACTTATTATCAGTTTGTTAAACTCCTATTGAGTCATATGTATATACACACATATATGTGTAGCTGATATATATAGAGAGATATATATATATAAAAATCAGGCTGATATTTCTGTAATATCCATTAGTAGTCTACAGAAAACCCAGATTCACTAAGGCCAAGCACTGTTTTTCCTGCGGCGCTCCTTCCTAAGGAAAAGTAATTTCAGATGGTAAAGCTGAACTGGGGATTATCTTTATACAGCAAGATCTTGGCTGCATGACAGAAAAATTAAAGGGCCCTGCTGATCAGCTGAAATACTACCGCTCCAAGTATGTCTGGATGACAGCCAAAGTCTTGGAATTGTTTTGCCATGAAATCTGCTTTTAGACAGGAAGAACAGGAAAGTTTTCAGTCTGGAAGAGGCTTCGTGATGAAAAGCTTGGAAATCAAGCCCATTATTCACATCCAATCAAGTCTGCCCCTCCCTGCTCCTCGCCCACCCCCACCCCCCCCACTCCATCCCCAGCACGGGCATGCCCATGCAGACAAGCGCACCCCCACACACCGCACATGCCCCGCGCCTCTTACGTGCTTTTGGACTTTGTTGTCCACAAAGTCGCTCAATATTTAATTCAAAATCGTGCTGCTGATTTGCCGTTTGAGCGAGCGACGTTTGGTTCACATAATACAGGTCATAGAGATGACTGTCCTTTAAAATCACAGAATGGTAGGGGTTGGAAGGGCCCACTGGAGATCATCTAGTCCAACCCTCTGCCAGAGCAGGGTCACCCAGAGCAGGTGGCACAGGAACGCGTCCAGGCGGGTTTGGAATGTCTCCGGAGATGGAGACTCCACCACCTCTCTGGGCAGCCTGTGCCACCCTCATGAGTTATTTGCCAACATTCAAACCTTCTGGTAGACAGAGGTGGGAGGAAAAATGATGTCCTGAAGAAAGAGTCAGGTGGGGAAGGGGGACCAGGCAGGGAGACCCTGCAAATCTCAGATGAGGGGATTTATGGGCTGCAGGTTGGATGGTTCTCCCTTCTCCCTGGGTCAGCAGCTACATATATATATACACATATATATGTAAAGACAAACTAAGTTCAGGTGTTACAAAGAGGGTCCACCTGCTTTTTCTTCCGCCTGCCTGCACTGCATCCTTGATCCGTAGTGGCATCTCATGCATCACGTACTCCTATCTGACTCCCAGGTCTCTGCGCAGTCAGTTCCGCACACGGCGGTAGTTAAGATGCAGATGGTGTGTAGAACCGTACTGCTCTTGCGGCCACAATACAGGGAGCTCCCCAGGGCCGCTGCTGCTGGTGGTGAATTATTGCAGTCGTGAAGTCAGCAAGAACCCAGGCCAGGGTCTAATCCTGGAAATCGCAGGCAATTAAAAAACAGAGCCTGCGCAGCTGTGAAACGCTGCCTGAAGCGGAGCATTTGGCTGGCTTTGCTTCACCTGGGACACCCAAGGAGCATCCTCCATCCCTACCCAGGCCCCCCCTGCTCCCAGCGAGGACTGGCGGCGGTGGAGAACAGCCCCAGTGGTTGCAAAACCACTGGCTCTGCACCGATCCCATCTTTCTTTCCATACAAAGCGTTCAAAAGGTTTTTCATAACACCAGCTCGTCACCACCCTAGATATTAGGCTGTATAGATATTGTTGTGGTTTCACAACCATAAATCTCGTTTCACGACTCCTGCTAGTGAACCGAAAATCACCTTGCATCAGATGGCGGCAGCCTAAGGTTTGCTAAGTCCAATTTCTGTAAGAAGGTATGACAAGTGAACTTTTTGAGCTAGCTCAGGTCCTGTCCCCTCCTCCTCTTTCATGCTGCCATGGGACGCCTGGATGCCACGAACTCCCCGTCAGCTGCTCTGGTGCGTTGGGTGGACAAGCAGCCGCGTGTCCTCCGCTGATCCGTGCCCTGCTATTTCCAGCACAGCGGTGTTAGCCTGCCCCAGCCGCGCCAAGCCGGAGTGCGTGCCTTGCCGATATCGCCCTGGAAAGCCGCGGGCACCACCATCGGGCACTGCCACCGGGGCTCCGACGTTGCTCTCTGATTTGAATCCAGGTTTGATCAAGCCTGTCTCACACCCGGCATTGCCCTCGCTCCCCTTCTCCCAACAACAACTTCAACTGGATCTTAGCTCTGGATTTCCAGTAACCCACCTCCCCGCAAGTGGCATAATAGCCACTTGTTGTAGAAAATGTACTTCCTTAAAGGATTTATTGGTGTGATTTATGTGATTGAAGTACAGCTTTTACAGCAGCAGGTTTGCCTCCGAGTTATTTTTGTTCCCAGCTCGGGAGGGCATGACAATTGTCATACACACGTACGGCAGGGAAGGTGGCGGGGGTTTCAGTCATCGAAGGTTAGGCATGACTGAGAGACATTTCGGCATTGCTTTGAAGCCTTTTGTCTGTGCTGTGTCTATACTTAGCAACCTATAGGCAATTTCATCACTACAGTTTTACCCAGCTGTCTCTCGGATCACTTGCGGCTGCTACAGAAATGCTGAAGCGGTCACGCTTTGGCTTGGAGAACTGAAGAGAGAGAGTTCATTTCAACCCCAAATGTAGTTAGTTCACAGCTACTGAGCATCTCCTCGGCAAGCCATGGGGTGCAAAGTCTACCTACCTTGGCCCACAGAAGTCGTTTACAGCCACCAGCCGCTCGATCTCACCTTGTCCCTTCAGCCGTCGGAAGGAAGAGAGTCTGCAGAAAGGACAAGACAGCTCCTGTAGCTCTGAAAGAGTTGAACAAGGAACAAGTTTCACCTCCATGACCTGAAGCCCCCAACGCTCCTCCCCCTGCTGCACAGGTGGGGTACTCTTGCCTACGGCCCTGACCTCATGGAGAACATCTTACAGGCTTTGAGGAGACTTCTTGGTGGAACCCCTCCAGCACACTTCTGATTTGGCTATATGTTTTATCTGTAAGCCACTTTCTCTTGTTGCAGAATCACCAGAATCCATGGATTTTATGCATTTACATCCTATACTATACTTCATCCAGGTCATCAAATCCATCGTGTAGGTTTTTCAAATTCTTCTGCCATCAGCTCCAGGACAGCTGAGGACAGCTCCAGTGAAAAGGGCAGGTGGCCACACCACTCTCTAGTCTAACAGTGGTCAGCTGGCATGGGATACCTGGCTCTCCTGATCCACTCTGCAGTAGGGTGGCATGGATTTATCAATGGAAGGCATTGATCGACCAATGAAAGATAAAGTGAGGCATAGACCACTTCCAAAGACATGAACTTTTGCATCTTGGGCACGTTGTTATAACATTCTCAGAGTAGCAGGGGAAGTTGCCGCTATTCCTCACCTACTGCTGTCATGAAACCTGTTTAAATTGTCCTGAAATCTGTTTGCGTTGAAAGGGACTTTTTCTGTTGCAAGAACAATGCTAAAGTTCTGAAGATGACCAGTTGTTGACAACTTTTTTGTTACACGGGGTGATGTGCTTTTATATTATATTGCCTACCTGCTAGGAATATTTTGTTCATTACGTTATTTTGCTGCTTCATGACTTCTTTCTGATCCTGAATACCCTCAGAAAACAGATATCCCATTTAAATGCCTTTCCTGTCTTTCGAAACGTGCGGAATAAGCCATTACAAACATTCCCAAAGGCAGCGCCTCGGAGCGTGGTTTATTTCCTCTGAGCTCCGCTAACTAAGGTCATCTGAGTCATGGATTTTTCTGCCTGCTTAAGTCTGTGATCTAACTATTACCCCTAAATACAGCGCCGAAGCCCAGTGTTGCAAGTCCAAGGGTTTCTGTTTCCTTCTTACACGTAGCTTTGACTTTGCTCTGGCAGCCCCGTTGTAGCAATGGTTGGTCCTGAGTGCTCAGCGTTTCCCAGCAGCCTGGGCAAGGCTGAACTGTGCTCGCTCTGAGGATGAAGCAGAACGGCACGTCTTCCTCTCCCCTTCTGGAATGGTCAAAATTCAATCGGACAGCGGGGGCAGGAGGGCTCTGACAGACACTGCTGCCTCCGAGAGGATCACGGTACTAAAGGGAAGTGAGCTCCCTGATCCCAGGAGCAGGAGGTCATGGTCTAGTTCAGCTCTTTGCAGGCTAATATGTCCACAGTATTCAGCCTGTTCTTGTTCCCTCCTCATCGCATGCAAAATACGTATATATGTGTGTGTGTCTATATATATATATATGTATAGACATGCTGACCTGGGGAGAAGGGAGGAGGGAAAACCAGACAACCTGCAGCCCATAAATCCCCTCACCTCACTGCTGGCATAACCTGAGATTTAGAAGGTCTGTCCGCCTGGTCCCCCTTCCCCACACGACTCCTTCTTCAGGACATCATTTTTCCACCCACTTCAGTCTACCTTTGGGCAACTGTCAACTTTGCTTGCATCTAATGCCAGACTTAGATACTGCCAAGTAGCTTAACATACTACAAGGAGACAGAAATTCAGATACGACCTTGAAACCTAGTGTTAGCTCCTGACCAATTCACTCAGTATCGGTTTTCCCCTTCCCTAAAATCGAGTAACAACCAAGTTGTCCTTTGCAGACCACTGTGCTGGTACTAGCTAACAGTGATGAGGTACTGCGATCAACTGGTATCACAGTCCACAGAAATACCATCTATTTACTCTGGTCTTCCAAAAGGATCGCCTTTCCCAATTTATTGGCCGGCTTTGTAGTCGCTCGGGTGCGACAATGTCATGCTTACACGTGTTGGTACTGTCAAAGCATTTTGACATAGTGTGGCGCAAACAGACGTGTTACTGCATGAAAACTGACAGTTTGTCTGCACAAAGAACTCGGGTTCATTAGCCTAAAATAGCTTTCAGATTGGTTTCATTTGATAAATCTGTACAACTCCCCTTGGTGGATATTACTAAAAGTCTTTAAGAATACCTAGGTTGGCATCACATCATACCCCAATAGCAGAGAATTCGCAGAAAGGAATTCAGATGTTGAGCTGTCATGTATTAGCAGATACTATTCTATTAAATCAGATTTCATCTCAAGAGAGGTTGGGAAAGAGAAGGGGAAGGGATTGCTAGGTTATTATCGTTCTCTGCATCTATTTTGCATTGTTAAGTTGGTTTATGGAATGGTTATACGGGTATTCTTGCAAAACTAATTCTAATTCACTGCATAATCCTATTTGTTTACTTTGGCTCCAAAGAAAGCCGAGTGTAACATGTCAGTGTATGTATACTCAACACTAGGGCTCTCTTACATGTCACCACAGGTATATTTTATCTCACAGCTGGCATCTACATATTTATTTTATTCCCCAAACAGTCACAGGGGAATGGTTTCAGAGAGACAAAGGGAAAACATCTGTTCTGCTCAGGAGTCACAAGTGAGCAGGAAAAACTTAAGAGCCAGTAAAACTATACTACGGACCATGAGGTGAAAACAGAAGCCAGGCATTGTTTTGTTTACAGCTAAAGTCCAAAGTGACCCCAAATGATGCCAAGACCCAGCCCACTTTGGCTGAAAGAGGATCACAGCATCGGAAAGTGAGTCAAGAAAGAAAGGGATGCTTAATCACAGTCATGGCTTCTGCCTTCAAGCACTGCAGCTAGGCTTACAAAGACAAATATACCCTGACTTGAAAACCCAGTATAGCATCTAATTTTTCTCACACTTCTCATCTTGGATCCAGCCCAAGAAAGGGAGGAGAAGAGACTTAAGGAGGCGGGTAGTCTCTGCTGTGTTGCTGCTGCTTGCAATCCCCACTATCTCCATCATCTTCAGGTAGGCCTGTACGTTCTCTTCTCTGCTGTGTTATTACCTGCACTTCACCTAGCTCTTTCCCCACCAGCCTTCTGACTCAAGACTTTTCTTCTTCTGCCTTCTCAATTTATCACAAATATCCACAGCAATTCCTTTTTCTGCTCGAGGAACCACCCCATCCCTCAGTCGTGTGCTTCATCATCATCACTAATTCTTTGAATTCACAGCCCTTTTTCCTTCCATTCAAAAGGAGGATGTTGAATTAAGATGTCCTTTGCAAACAGTTCCTCTCCGGTTTCTCATCTAATGTGTAGCAGCTGGTCTTTTGCCACCAACTCCCAAAGCTTTTTCCTGAAACACTCCTTCATTCTGCGAGATCTGGTTTGTGAACAGTGATTACACTTTGGCCCTTTCTTCTTGGCTTCATCTTTTTTTATCCATTAGCATGGTGCCATTTCTCTGCTTTCCATATCCTCTTCTGCTTTCGATTCCTTTCCCCTTCCCTCCTATGTCAACTTTTCTCCACCTAGCCCAGTCCTCCTGCTTCCTCCGTACCTGTCGCCTGGACTGATGCTGCAGATCATCTCTGAGAAAAATCCTGTGGCAAGGATGGTCTTCCTCATCACAACAGTGTTCTCTCCTCTTTAAGAGACACCACCTCCCCCAGTTTGCCCCCAGCCTCTAATATTATATCTTTCCACAAAGAGAACAAGATGTTACTGATTTCATCCAAGAAAATTTAACTGTATTCATTTCCCCACAACTCTCCTTTTATCCTCCCATGTCACCAGATCAGAATTTTTTCCATCTTCACAGATCTTGATTCCAGCCTAGGACAACAAATGCCACCAATACTACAGCAGATTAAAAAAAAAATAATAATAAAAAAATCCCAACAATCCCACCACTCCCCCCCAAAACAAGCAAACCCCAAACTCCATCAGCCAGAGCTTATTGCATAAACAAGAGGGGGGAAAGAGTATACAGATCCCCGAACAGAATACCCCAGCATCCTTTCAGAGCAAGCAGCAGTGCTTCCCTCAAAATAATCCCGAGGGGAGCCACTAGCTGCAAACACAGTTCTTCTGGGCAAGCAGTCCTGAGGGCAGCCTTCTGCTGGAGCCCAGTGTCTCAGGTAGGTATCACGCTCCTGGGCTCACTCCCAACACCTGCTTGCTACAGGACCAGCTGCTCCTTAAAAGCCTTTGCTCCCTCTTACACCGCCCTTTTCTCTAACTCCTCACTTGCACTGGTGGCCCCGTCCCACCTGAGTGATGGATGTAGCTTGCACCTGCTCCCATCTCCTCCCATCCCATCCCCTTCCCTCACCCTCGTCCTAAACCTGCCATTCTCCCCTCCCAGTGCAGACCTGAAAGGCTCTCCCAACTCGTGACATCCACACTTAGTCACTGCCTTCCTGAGATGTTTCCATATTTTCCCCACTTCCTTCCATCTCAAGGCTTTCTTAACGCACTGCTACACTAAGAAGACCTTCAGAAAGACCTTTAGAAAAGGTCTGTTGGCACCACCATCTATTAAGCTGTACTACAGCTTCTCAGTTTCCTTCTACCCTGCCAAAACACCTTTAGCCTTTGACACAAACTGAGCTCCTTGGTCTAGAAACCTATTAGCACCCGGTGCCAGAGCAACCCTCTAGGCCCTACAGTAAGTAATAACAACAATTCAGTCACCTATGGCAGAACATTTCACAGCTTGACTGCCTTACATAAGGAGACAATACCTTCCTATTTTGTTTTTAAGTATCTGTTTTACTCAACTGTCTTACTGGCCCTCAGGCTAAGTGGGAGGAAAGGAGAAGCCTGAACGTAAATCTTAAGATGGATAAGCAGAACGGCAGTATTCATTGAAGGCAACAGCCTTCATGCTGAAAATAATTTTGTCTGAACAATTACCGGTTTAATTCCTGGCTTGGTACACAGAGATTTCAAACCCATGATCTGTAGGTCATTGTGTTTTTCCCTGCAGCTCAGTAAAACTAGTCATAAATTTGCATCAATTTCAACAGTTTCAGGCCTCCAGCTCACCATTTGCTCACCACTACATTTTCTCTTTTCCTTTTGACATTTTCAATACAAAAGTTCAGCCTGTCATTTCAAACTACCCTTTCAAACTAAATTTAATTTTAAAACAGGCCGAAAGCAAAAAGGAGTGTTTTCTTCCAAGCCAGCATAGATTTGTGGGATCTCTGTTTCAGAAAAAAACCTGAAGACAAAAATTCCATCTCTCCAATTTTTTCACGTTCTCACCAACCCCCAAAAAATGTTATTAACACAACTGCAGTCTGCAAACAACTGCCTTAGCCTGGATAGTACATCACCTTCTCTTGGTTTCCAGTGCTGCAAAAAAATGGACAGATTTTAACATTATTTTTCCACCAACACTACCGGTGCCATTGCCACAGGAACCCCACTGCAGATTCCTGAGTGCCATCTGATGGCCCTCTACCTCGCCATGCCCTACACCTGTCCAAGCACACCTTGATGGCATGGTGCTCCACCAAAGCACAGGCTTGGGCTACGTGCCCGAGAGTCATCCCTGCAGGAAGCTGTGCAGGCAGACCGCCTGGGAAATTTCCCTGCAAACCCCGTGGCCGCGTCCCTGTGGCCATGTGTGTGCAGCAGTCAAGAGGGCTGGAGCCCCTCTGCTGTGAGGACAGGCTGAGAGAGTTGGGGGGGTTCAGCCTGGAGAAGAGAAGGCTCCGGGGAGACCTTAGAGCACCTTCCAGTCCCTAAAGGGGCTACAGGAGAGATGGGGAGGGACTCTGGATCAGGGAGGGGAGCCATAGGACGAGGTTTTGAACTGAAAGAGGGAAGATTTAGATGAGATATAAGGAAGAAATTCTTTGCTGTGAGGGTGGTGAGCCCCTGGCCCAGGTTGCCCAGAGAAGCTGTGGCTGCCCCATCCCTGGAGGGGTTCAAGGCCAGGCTGGATGGGGCTTGGAGCAACCTGGTCTGGTGGGAGGTGTCCCTGCCCAGGGCAGGGAGTTGGAACTAGATGATGTCTAAGGTCCCTTCCAACCCAAAACATTCTATGATTCTATGAGTCTATATTGCAGGTGCCCTTCCCACGACAATCCATCAGCTTTGGACGAGACCATCCA
Organism: Larus michahellis; assembly: GCF_964199755.1. Taxonomy (NCBI): domain Eukaryota; kingdom Metazoa; phylum Chordata; class Aves; order Charadriiformes; family Laridae; genus Larus; species Larus michahellis. Next base: position 81,174,842 of record NC_133900.1, on the reverse strand, counting down.
ACCCATCTGTGAGAAGACAAGGTCAGGTCCGTGAAGCTTGGCATGGACGCAAGCCGTATTTCAAACACACCAACCAGCGAAAGATATCTAAGGTGCATCCTCACCTTGCAGATCACATTAAATCTGCACAGCCAGGCTGAGCTGGGCTCCTTTCTTGGGGTCACCAGCACCATGGGCAAGAGGGGCAGGGCACGGCTTCCCACACTCCAGGCAGACTTTATGACCTTTATGCCTTCTGAGGCTCCAGCAGATTGAGTTTCCTGGGGCCTGGACTTGTCCTCTCCACACTGCCGCTGACGCTCACCTCTGCCTGACTTGCAAAACTGCTTTTTCCACAGCATTTCGTCAGAGTCTTGTAGCAATTCGGGCCCATACTCTCTTTCACTGCCAACCCCATTGTGACACTGCGTGTTGGAGCAACACGTACCCATCCATAAACTGCAAAACTACTTAAAGTGGTCGTCTTGGCAGTTTCTTAAGCAGCAAAGACTGCAGCATAACGTGTCGAGGAAGCCAGTATTTTGCAGGTAACACATGTATGTCCTTTGCGTGAAACAAGTGTTATGTGTTTGCTGGGAATACACCTCAACCTTTTGCTCGGCCTCCAAGAGGGAATCATCGTTGTTATGGGACAAGTTATGTAGGCAAAAGGTTAAAATAATGTCATTGGCTTGGGCTTCCCGCAAGAACGCAACCAGTTGTCTGAGATCAGAGTTAACCATTCACAAATGCTGAGGTGCCCCGAGGGGACAAAATAGGATTGCTCCCCTCCCATTGGTACAGATAATTAGAGGTTACTCGGGAGAGGATCATCCAGGCCAGAGATAACCTAATAAAGAAGGGAGGAGGTTACAAAGGCCGGCTTTCATTTGCACAATAATGGTACAACCTGCGCAGGATGCCCATTAAGTGATTCTACATTCAAAACCAAAATGAACAAAACCCTCAGGTCTCCTGGGAATACGGCAAGACCAGTTTTCCGTGAAAAACACACAGAAACATTCATGTTCTTACACATTACTACTCACATCTGCACGTTTCAACACGCTAACTCACCCCCGCTTCTCACTGTTGGCCCAGGGCCCACATAAATATAAATTATATGTATCATATTCTAGAGGTGGGCCCATAGACCGAAAGGGTAAACAGATCAGACTGGGTTTACACAACCCGGTCAAAGGCTGGAGGAGCCCCTGCGCAGCTCTCTGGCAGCTACGGCGGCTCTTTGGTCCCACTGAAATCCTTCTTCATCCCAAGCCACAAAATGTTCTCAACGTGTTGCTGAGGAAAGCCGTGCGCGGCACGCCAGTTTATACCATTTTAACTCAATCATCCTTTTGATGATCATACCTGTCTACTGCTTGTAGAGCTTATTTGTATTATGCTGTTTGTAAAAAATCTGGAAACAATGCTACGGTTCTGTATAAAACAGGGATGCGCACATTTGCAGGAGAGTATGCAGTCAGAGGTGCCCCGAAGCTGTTCTAGCACCATATCGTGATGGCAATTTTAAACTATTTTTGTCTTGAAGACATTTAAGGTTTAAAAATACCCTTTTGCTCTTAAAATCCCTTATTACATTTAGAGACTTTTTAGTGAAAAATTCAAGTTAAAATTATTTTATCTAAAAATGCAAAGTTCAGACTGACTCAATCATGGTAATCTGTATTCAGCTAAAACTCCCGATTTCAATGACAGTTTCTTGAGTAACAGCAGAGGGCTTAGTAGCTAGATAAAAATCTACTTTCAAAGCAAGTAAACAGACCCATCTAAAGATCACCCCACCTTTCTTACCAGGGGAGCCTCTAGTTACAAGGCATAGATCAAAAGAAACACCTGGCAGAACATTGAGAAATGGCCATACTTCTAGGCATCCCACCTCAAGTAATTCCTAAGACATTCCATGTACACTACATTTTGGGTTAGTATTCCTCTTTCTTTTTGCACCCACAAAAGGGAAAAGAACTACCTGAAGCACAAGAGAAACACAATAAGGAAGTATGCCTGCAGGTGGATCAATATGATTTTTCGGTGCTGAAATGTCAAAATAATCCAGGTTTGCTCCTTGAGGTCCTCCTGAATGAAGTACGCTGCCCCACTAAAAACATCTACCAGTTCCATCAATGTCTTCCAAGGGTTGGCCAGCTCATCGTGTTACCAACCAGAATATACCAGCCCAGCCCTACCTTCTCCACAGCTGGATTCCTCTTGAGCCATCACATCTCCTTTCTTTTCTCCAGTCCTCACTGGACTGACTGCCCGTCACACCCACGTGCAGAGTGAGAGGGCAAAAGCAAGTCACTCTTGTAGGGAAACAGATCTTCATTAGGCTGCTGTAAAACCAGCCCTGGTGCTGCGCAGGTAGAGGTCAGGCACCAAAAGATGAGGATGTCCATCAGAGTCTTAGTGTTTAACGAACCCAGGAAAAGAAACCAGGAGAATCATCTCGGAGAAGACTTAACGGATGTTTTACCTACAAGCCCTGAGTCCCAGCAAAAAGGCAGGCAATCAGAAATCAGCTTAATTTCTGGTAACAGGCAGCTCAAAAGCCCTTTGTAGCAGCTTCCAGTTAACCAAGGCAGATGAAGCCAACTGTGAAACGTTAGACAAAAGAATGAAGAGTAACATGCCTCATAAAATTGAGACCTGTAAGCGCGATGGTTTTAAGTACAAAAAGGAAGGGGAAAGAGGGAGAGGATCTGTGACTGGTGAAGCTGAAGGTGAAGAGCTGCCTTTGAGAAGTTCGGTGAACCTCTAACAAGAGACATAAGTCAGATCTGGGACAAGAAGACATTTAGCAAGTTGCTACAGGGAGATTCAGAATTAACTTGGGACAAAGCAAAAAAAATTTGCCGGCCAAAGCAAGGCATCCCAGTCACACTGATACAGAGGAACTTCACAGTGTACGGCAGTACTCTGATACGGCAGGCAGAGTGGAGAATATAAAGTAGCAGACGAAAACAGACGTGAATCAGAGAGACATGAAGCCGAGCAGTGCCAAAGTCCACAAGAAATCAGAGAATACTCTGGAAAGATGGCCAGTGCCAAGTGTTTTTCTATATTGCACATGTCAGCATTGTTGTGCCCTGAGCACGCCAAGCTGTTGCTGAAAGGGCCTCCCTCTCCCCCAGCTCCCTTGAAAAATGTTGACTTTTTAAATCCCCAAATAGATGATTTGTGATTTAGACTACAAACTTACTTAACTCGCAGAACGAAAGACCAGTGAAGGGCAAAGTCCAGAGCTGAGCTGACATGTCAGTCCAAGTCAAACACACGCTGTTTGGTCTCTCGTGGACTGTGAACTGCAGCCATCCGAGGAATTACTCTGGACCAAACCCTGAAGAAAGGCATCAAATCTCCTAGCATGGGATGGTCTGGTCAGCGTTTTTTGGGGCCTTATTATGAACCTAAAGAAGAGCTCTCAGAATAAACCCAGGTTTCATTTGAAGCACCAGGAGGCTAATTCATAGAACCATAGAGTGGTTTGGGTTGGAAGGGACCTTTAAGGGCCCTCTAGTCCAACCCCCTGCCATGGGCAGGGACACCTCCCACCAGACCAGGTTGCTCCAAGCCCCGTCCAACCTGGCCTTGAACCCCTCCAGGGATGGGGCAGCCACAGCTTCTCTGGGCAACCTGGGCCAGGGGCTCACCGCCCTCACAGCAAAGAATTTCTTCCTACTATCTGATCTTTCAGTAATTCCTAGCATGATGCATCAGAAAAGGTGAATGGCAACTGTGCAGAACTTGAAAAACCTCAACGAAATGCCTCAGATGGAAAGCAACACTGATGGCGCTGTAGAAGCAAACCTACCCCACAAAGAAAACACAAGAACTACGCAGGAGAAGGTGCCCAAAGGAAAGCCAGCACCGGTGCGTTGGTGTCAGAAGGAAGGCAGCCACTGTCTCCTATGTGCCTGGTGAGGGTAACCACCAGGCCGCGGCACGAAAGCGTCTCAACTCCAGGTGGGAGCACTTTGAGGGACATAAGTTACCTTGAGCATTGCACAGGCCGTCCCTGTGATTGACTGAAGGGTCAGGACGCTGCTTCTCCAGTGGGACACCTGGGCTGAGGCTCAAAGCTCCTCTTCAAGCACAACCCACAAATACCAAAAAGGTCAGATAGAGAAAACATGATTTTCTATACAAAAGACAGTGAAAATTAGGTCAAATAGTGGAGAAACTCAAATCTACTGTTTATTCTGAACCTGGTGTTGCTGCAACAAGCCTGTATCTGTTGGAAGAACTTTCTTCATTCTGTGGGACATACCCTGGGTTGTTTACTGATCTTCAGAGCGTGTTTAGAGGTCAGGTTGTATCACCTTTCATGCGTGTTCTTTTCCAAGAACCACAGGAAAACAAAAAACCCTCGTAACAGCTTATTTAGCTATTCGGCTATTTGCTTATTGAGTTAAGCAGTTCACTGAGGAACCTTTCACACCGATTTAAGAGTACAAATTCCACTGGAAAAGGAACAGTCTTAAATGCAGGCTTTTTTTAGCAAAATACTTACACGAGTACCTGAGCTTAGCTGGCTTTAAATTTCTAAAAATCTTAAACTTTCTGACAATACATCTTGTGGATACCGAACACTGGCAATTAGCCTTCAGCAAGCTTATTACAAAATACGCTTCTGTGGGTCTGGAGACTAAAATTTACACTGCTAAATAAAGGCACCCGACCTCCCAAAATAGTACTGGAAAATTAAGTTCTCAGAAAAAGAGGGAGAACTGTCTGACCTGAAAAAATATATGACTTCTGCTATCACAGCCGCTGCTGTTAATGTTCTGTGATTAGGGTGAAATTTAATAAGGATTACAAATGAAGAATTGCTTATTAAGCAATTTACTTCTCCCTTTTACCAGGCTTGGACAATTCCCTACACTGCTCCCTTGAGTTTTCTGCCCAGGGTGTTCAAAGATGACTGTTAATGCTTGGAAAGATTATGCCTTAGTAGAATAGATCAAATCAAGAAAATCAGTCTGATTGTCTTCCTAGATTTTCTTTTCGTGTCTTCTTCCTTCTCCCTTTACCTGTTTTGCCCGAGGCCGCGCTTTATCTCCCTCTCCAGCCACCTGATAACACATAAAAAAGTGCTTTGAATGAAAGAGAAGGTACGTGCCATGGTTTGGTAAACAGGACAACTTCCAGTGAGGAATGTCTGTATAAAAGTCACAAATGAAAGCTGCTTCTGTTTCTTTTCTGGACTCCCATAGCTTCGCCAAAAAAAAAAAAAAAACACAAACCCAAAAACCAAACAAACCACAACAAAAAAAGAAGTTGAATATTTGCAATAACACTTCCAAAAGACCGCGAGCGGGTTCTTTTGCATGGTGGTGGTGCCGCATTAAGTGTTCCCAGGTAGCACGAATGTGCCGTACAGCACCACACCGAGATGCCCGACCTGCCCAACAGGCTGCTCGATTTTTTTTTATTTTTTCTATTTATTTTTTTTTAATTATTCCAGCTTTTAGCTTTTCTCCTGCTTCCCAGACAGGAGCTGGTCCCTCCGTAGGCACCGTGGAGCACATGTGGCTGTGGGCTCCCGGCCGCGTGGTATCCCTTCCCGGGCTTTAGGATCCCTTACCGATCATTCTCCTTCTGGCACCCATCTGGCAATTGCTTGTGCTTGAACATCAGCATTAAAAGATATTTTTGCAGCTCAAGCAGTCTTTTACGCACTCAGTAGCTGTGAGCGAAGAAAAAATCTCTCTCTGCTACCAAACAGATCCCCAAGTCCTATTTTAGAGCTTTTGTCACACTGAGGTTAAAGACCAGAGCAGATTGAGAGCTGCCCGCAAACGTTTGATCGAATTTATCCCTAATACAAATTCACTAAATTCAGAGGCAATACAGCAGAGGTGAATTTAACCTGTTGATTCCACACATACCTGAAAAACCACAGCCCTCTTCGGACGTTAGCTGCCTTAAAAAATAAAGTTGCGTTTTTCCTGGAAATAAATATTTATTCAGTGCAAAAATCAGCACCATTATTAACAGAGAAAGTTTGTACTGACACGTCAGTGTTTTAACTCTGTGTTTAGAAAACCAAGAAGATGAACATGCAAGTGTAAAGAAAAACACTAAATAGGCTGAAACTGCCAACAAGTGAAAACAGAGGCTTTTAGTGCCAGCAGAGACATAATTTAATGCCCTCTGGTGCTAATGGAATGACTCAAGTAGATGCACATGGACTGTTTTGGAGTTAAAAGGCACAGTGATTGTAAAATAAAATTGGTTTTGCTCTGAAAGGGAACACCCGGGACCGAGAGCGGTGGTAGCCATGGCCCCTTTCCTCCTCCTGCTCATTGCCCTGCACCCTGCAGCACCCACAGCCCCGCGTCGCTGCCCAAGGCCGAGTCCTCCACTGTGGACAGTAGAGGGGCACCCAGGCAACATCCCCACACCAGGAAAACTGGTGAGAGGAAATAGCAAGAGAATCATAGAATCACAGAATGGTTTGGGTGGGAAGAGACCTTTAGCGACCATCTAATCCAACCCCCCTGCCATGAGCAGGGACATCTGCAACTAGATCAGGTTGCTCAGAGCCCCGTCCAACCTGGCCTTGACTGTTTCCAGGGATGGGGCACCTACCACCTCTCTGGGCAACCTGTTCCAGTGCCTCACCACCCTCAGCGTAAAACATTTCTTCCTTATATCTAGTCTAAATCTTCCCTCTTTTAGTTTAAAGCCACTACCCCTTGTGCTATCACATCAGGCCCTACTAAAACGTCTGTCCCCATCTTTCTTATAAGCCCCCTTTAAGTAGTGGATAGGCAGAAGGCTGCTTGCGCGCGTCCCAGACAAGGGTAAGTGGATGAAGAAGTGGAGGGAGGGGTTCCAAAGCACAAAAGAGAGGACGGAAAGGGAATGGAAACTGGCAGAAAGATGCTGGGAAAACAGTCTTCTTGGGAAACCAGATGATCTTCCCTTCCCAGCCTATCTCTTATCCTTTTACACCTGCCATTAGGTATCCTATGTACCTGTGAATGCTGCTAAACACTATTTACTCCATCAGTATAAAATGGTTGTTAAAATTTCCCTGGACACCTTGTTACTATGCTCGTAAGATGCAGTATTTCCTCTCTGCCAATCTGCAGTGTTTGGGGAGTTTTCTCGGATTGGGACTCCGCTAAGAGAAGCTTGCAAGCACCTACCAAGCAGACCGGCAAGTTCACCGTGGACACACAAAGCTGTGACACAGCGGGCAAGAGGAAAACTTTCACTGTTTAAACACCACTTACTCTCCCAGCTTTAATTTTTATCTCTCATCGCCCTTCTCCCTTATTATTCAATTAGCCGAGCAGAGGAGCCTGCTCGCCGGAGCGGTGGGGTGAGCTGCTGGCCTCCTCGCCGGGCTGGCAGTTTGCGCAACTCAGATCTGCTGCGACAGGACTCCTTCCTCGCCCTGTTTCTTCACGTGGGATTGGCAGTTGTCAAACTAGGCAGAAGGGATAGCTCGGGACGATACAGGTGCGAGAATTAAAGTCAATTAACTTTTACCACTTTGTAAATTATTATAAGGTTCTCTCCTCCCAGGTGGTGCACATGGCAACCAGGAGCAGGGCAGAGGGAAGACCATCTGAAGACAGCCTGCAGGGCACAAGCTGGAACATGGGAAATTACGTCTGAACACGAGGAAAAACTTCTTTTCTTCAAGGGTGGCAGAGCCCTGGCACAGGCTGCCCAGAGAGGTGGTGGAGTCTCCATCTCTGGAGACATTCCCACCCCGCCTGGACGCGTTCCTGTGCCACCTGCTCTGGGTGACCCTGCTCTGGCAGGGGGTTGGACTAGGTGATCTCCAGAGGTCCCTTCCAACCCCCGCCATTCTGTGATTCTCACCTTAAAGATCATCTAGTTCCAACCCCCCTGCCCTGGGCAGGGACACCTCCCACCAGACCAGGTTGCTCCAAGCCCCGTCCAGCCTGGCCTTGAACCCCTCCAGGGATGGGGCAGCCACAGCTTCTCTGGGCAACCTGGGCCAGTGCCATTCTGTGAAGAAACGCGGGGGTTTGCAGACCATGGTCTCCAGAAGGAGGAAGAGGCCAGTTATAACACAGGAGAAAGCTGCTAAGCTGCTCTTCCCCGAACTCTTCCTCTCCTTCCACCGTGTGGTTTCAGGTGGCAGCACACACTGTTGAAGTGCAGTACGTCGGTCCCATAATTTAACTTGTACACCAAACACCTGCATTCACAGAAACAACAGCAAGGGACGTGCTCAAGCAGCAGCAGAGTCCGTCGTGTCACTGAGCTGCCATTTATGAGGTTTCCAAGGGTTTGGGACAATTCTCCTCTGGACTTTCTGGTTGGTCTCAGAGCCATTACACATACTGCAGGCTGATGGATGCACCTGGAGCAACTCTTTGTCCAAGGTGACCAGGATTTTCACATTTCAAATGTTGCACTCCTAAAGGTACCTCTCCATTTAATACCAAAAGGCATTGCCATGGTCTGATTTTAGTGGAGATTGGGTTTTTCCAGATTCCCGGCTTTTGCTGGAATCAGTATGACTCCAATAAGAGTGGGAAGAACTTTTATCAGGTTCCTTCTGCACAGATCAATGCGGCAGCAGGGGAAGGAGGCTGTCAGGAGACTGGGGGGGGAAAAACAGCCTGCCTCAGGTTTATCCAGATTATAGGGATCCTGAAGTTACCCTAAAGTTACCCCACGACCTGGAAAAATCTGCTGTGTTGGCACAGCCCTTGGTGAGATCCCTCTTCGCCTTTTTGGATGGCCCAACTGCCAGGTTAGGGGACATGAGACCTTCCTACCTCTGCAGTTGTCAGCCGTAAATGGGGTTATCTTCCAAGATATCTAGGACACGCTGAAAACCAAAGAAATTGAGAGGATGCAGTTTACTAAAGCACTGCCTTGCAGCAGACAAACACCATCTTCCTGTGGAGATGAGGGCAGAGCGCTGGTTCTCGTAGCCAGTAATTCTGCTGACATCTTAGGGAAATTACTGGAAATATTGGCATCTCCAGTACCGAGCTATTTTTAGGACCATTCAAGATCATTTCAAGACAAGTGATGTTGAATTTGGAACAACCCTCAAAACACAGAGTAGCTGTCAGCGTGGCTTATACAGAAGTGATTCAGGATGTGGAACGTGCTCTTCCCTCGCTCGCCGTTTTTTCCACCCAGGTTTTTTTGCTGTTCCCCTGCCCTCAGCTGAATGGTGAATCACGGTCCTCTGACAATCTCATGTTCGTGAAAAATCATTTGCTTTCTCTTTGCTCCAGAACGCTTCCTTGTAAGTCATGTAAATCTGGGCTGTGCAAATTATCCTCACACCTTTATGGGGTTTGATATTGTGAGGTGGCCGCAAAGCTGTTTTTGTTTTTTTTACAACAGGCAACTTTTTCTCTATAGGAAGCAGTCTGATCCGTAGATAAAGCGAAGATTTTATTACCCAACCATATCTCCAAATACATCAGTAGATTACACAAGAGACTCTGCTGCTGATGATTTCCTCCTACATCATATGGCAGATGCCAAGAACTTTTGTAACCTTTGCCCTACATAGCTCTGAAGGAAAAGTGGTGAAATACGAAGAAGTTGTACCTAAAGATGATGGTAAGCAGGGTTCATTGGCCTAGAAGGAAGAGCACAAAAGGCGTGACAAGCTGCACTGTCCATACCTGTGACGGTCTCATGTCCCTGTGGAACTCCAGGGAGGAATTAAGCACGTTCATTTTGCTGAGTTGTGTTGCTGAACACAAGACAAAGCTGTTAACTACTCAATTAGTCTTCCAGGATAAAAGTGAAGGTGACTCTCTTTCCTTATGTGCTTATTACACAGGGCAATTAAATCAACACACTTCTAGCTTTGAGGAAGGTCTTTACACTGAGGGTGGTGAGACACTGGCCCAGGTTGCCCAGAGAGGGGGTGGAGGCCCCATCCCTGGAGACATTCAAGGCCAGGCTGGATGAGGCTCTGAGCGACCTGATCTAGTTGAAGATGTCCCTGCTGACTGCAGGGGGTTGGACCAGATGGCCTTCAGAGGTCGCTTCCAACCCAACACATTCTATGATTCTACAATTTGAGGATCTCATATTTGTGGCCGTTCCACCTGCAGAGCTGCTCAGCTGTCCCCAGGATACTCAGCTGTCCCCATCCCGTGGTCGTGGTCGTTGCTGTTCTACGATGAGTAACCCAGCTCGGTGCTAGACTTAATGAGGCCGTTTTTCTTAATTGATTCTCCTGCATTTAGCCTGGGAAATAGAGCAAAAATAGCCGTATCCTGGTCTGCTTTAAATTAGCTCCTAGCCAGGCTGACTGATAAGCGAAAAATTAAATAAACCCTCACGACTGCCCTCTAATGCCAACAGCAGAGCTCTGCTCAGACAGCACTTGCATTACGTAAAACCTGATAAGAATTGACTTAGTCAGGGAACACGGCGTTTTGAATCAATGGCTTGAGCAAAAAAGCACACATCCTTCTCTAATTAGTGAGCAATTGCTCATATGTTATAGCATTTCCCAATAGTCATTATTGTTGTTATTATTTTGAAAGGAGGGTGACTTGCTTATTATTAAAAGGCAGTATTTAAAATGCAGCGATGTTTTTATTGCTATCTATTGCTACCTATCACTAAGCTTATTCAAAGCAAGGTATATCTTTTTGTAAAGAATTGGAAAAGAACTAACTTAGGTGATAATATAAATGCCTAACGCGGCATGTTTGGGTTGTGTGAGCTGTATTTTTAGAGATGTTATCAGCTGGCGTCTGCGCTAAGGACAGCCCCTGCCGTCACCTGGTGTAAATCCAGAGCTCGCGTGAATCAGCCACTGCTTCGTAATACAGAATTTCACGAATCTGATCACACACAAAGTTAATTTTAGCAACTGCATTTAAAAAAAAGAAAAGAAAAGAAAAGAAAAGAAAAGAAAAGAAAAGAAAAGAAAAGAAAAGAAAAGAAAAGAAAAGAAAAGAAAAGAAAAGAAAAGAAAAGAAAAGAAAAGAAAAGAAAAGAAAAGAAAAGAAAAGAAAAGAAAAGAAAAGAAAAGAAAAGAAAAGAAAAGAAAAGAAGAAAAGAAGAAGAAAAAAAGGTGTTAGAAAGTTTAGATGACGGGGAAGATCACTAGAGGGCAGTAGCCAACCCCGAATCTCCCCAGATTTTCCCCCAAAGCCTTTAACGCGAGGAAAGGGCCGAGCAGCCTCCCCAGCGAAGATGCTCGTGTATTGGAAGGCGAGAAAGAAACCTCCCGTTTTGACAACAGTGTTAACATACCGCAATGTTAAGCCATTTTTTAAAAGTTCCTGGTGACAAGTAATACAGTGCTGTTCCTTTATCTACTGGTGCCCACCTTTAGCACCAGAGAGGGGCTGTGGAAGATTCGGGGTGTTTCCTCCTCGCACATGCCGGGAGGAAACCGTGGGACTAATTCTCCGCTGCCTCCCATCGTGGCAGTCTCATGTGCCATTATGCCATTCCGATCTGCATTTTATATCAAACTTCATGTGTGTATGTAACAGGACGGCGCAGAAATCAGTACTTTTTCTATCAGAGATTAGTACTTTTTATATCAAGGCCAGATATACGGATGCTTCAGTGAAATAATGCCAGACCGGTCGAACGGAGTATGTGATTCCAGTGCTTGGCACTGACAAACTCTTCCCATCTCTCTTTTCTGGCACGGGCACTGTCGTACTTCATTTTCCTTATCCCATCCCAAAACCACAGTTTATTAGAAAAGTCAGTGACTAATGTCTGAAGCGCCACAACAGGCTGGGTGCCCAGCCGTGCTCCTGTGTCATAGAATCATACTATCATAGAATGGTTTGGGTTGGAAGGGACCTTAAAGACCATCCGGTTCCACCCCCCTGCCCTGGGCAGGGACACCTCCCACCAGCCCAGGTTGCTCCAAGCCCTGTCCAGCCTGGCCTTGGAGGGGGTAGGTTAAGAATGTGAAGGCAGAATGGACCCTGAGACCACGCGTGAGGCGGCTGCACGCTCTTAGGTCACGTAGAATAACCTTCCAGCAAACAGCCCCTGGGGACAGACATGGCACTAAAGCCAGAGGGGACGTGGGCACTTCTTCCCGGCTGGTATAGTTAGTTCAAAAAATGAGCTGGATGAAATGAAAAGCGGTGGCACCATGTCTAGCACAGACACCCTTTCTAGCGTTCCTAAAAACATCCTCTTTTCATTTAACAGTTTTACAGGCATTTATTTAGTGCTTCACACTTCTGCTTCGGGATCCACGGCTGACATAGAGTTTTCATAAAAATTACTTTTCTCTCCCAGCTGTTATGAGGAATGCTTGAAAAACTGAGTAACTGAGGCTGGAAAAGGAAAAACCAACAGTAGAAAACCACAGGAACATCCCACCTTCTGATGGATAATAATAATAATAATAATGATAATGCTGACAATTTTAAGCTCTGATTTTTCAGTCATCATAACAGTTTGGGGGCTTGCCTCACGGCTTATGAACGCTGGGGTTTTGATATACTCTGAACGTTACCTGTTAAGTGGGACTGATCAGAGAAATATTTCATCACTATCTGATACCCCTGTGCCAGATCTACCCAGTTTTGGCAGAAGAATGGCCCTATGAGGTTGGACCAGAGCTCCGTTATCCTCCCTCTGACATTAGGTAGCAGTGCAATAGGGAGGAATTGAAGAACAGGGTGAGCAGGGGATGGCGCTTACCCCAAATACTTCGACAGCTTTTAAAGACGGTCTCTAATAGTCCTGTTTTGGCAGTGTAGCAGAGGAGGTCTTGCCTTGCTATTGCCAAAGGTGGACATACGCAAGAAGTGATTATTTAAAGCCAGGACATGCAATCAAATTCTACGCTTGTTTTTGCGGACTTTGTGGGTTATGTTATCATGTGATGTTGTTACGTTACCATAGCCTCTGGGTTGCCTTTGCACCATGAGTTCACAAAGAGGAGAGGGCTCTTGGCAATGTTCAAAGACAAAGAACTTTGCTTGATGAAGGACAACCAGAAGCAGGACATTTTCCAGTGCTCGGCCAAGACAGGACTTCCACAGAACAAAGCCTCGGATAGCAATGGAAAGCCTTCAACTCTCGTAATGTACCTTTTCCCAGCAGGGACTAGAACAGTCCCTCCCAGTTGCACCTCCCAGACCTCCCTTTCTGGTCATATCTATCTCTCCTCTCTTTGAAGAAACAAGCCACGCAAGACACTAGGTTACTCCAAGCAATTACAGGATTTGGTGCTAACGTTCAGAGAAGCGAGTGATGACTTGGTACATTTATCCTGTTTGCCATAAGCTGACATTGGATAAACCTCACAGAAGCACACAGCGTACCATGCGAGACCACCGTTATCACCTCACTCTTCCTACAGAGGAAGGGAAATGGAGGGGCAGTTCCCATCATTGGGCCTCTTTTTCTGCGTGGTTTTTTTTCTGCTGTGACTGTCACAAGCTTAACATTTAGACTTAAAAAGCTGGGTGCAGCCTGGCCACAAAGCACTCCCAACATTCAAAATCTCTCAGAGTCAGCAACAAGGGCACATTTCGGAAATAAAACCCAATGTAACAGGGAGTAGTGTTTGGTCTGCTCCACCCCTGGGAACTCAGAGCAAAGCTGGACTGATCTAAAGGTTATCGCTTCGCTGAAAAGAAATCCTTTAAGTTCCTCGTCATCGTAATAAGCTCAGTACTGCGGGTTCGTAATAACAGTGTGCTTGAACTATGGCATTGCTAAATTAGTAGGCTTTGCAGAGTCCATAAATCTCTCACGGGGGTCCTCTTTTCCACTTCAGCTAGAAAGAAAGTCATGGCTAGGAGTCACAAAGGACTCTAGAGGGAATTAGGCTCTGAAGTCCTATTGAATTAGCATTGTTTACAAAGCAGTCATAAGTATAATGGCTGTTAACGAGTCTTTAATGAGACGTGATACAATGCAACACGTGGTGAAGTACAATAAACAAAAAGGCTGTGCTTCCCTCCCATTTATTCTGCCTGACACAGGTGTAGAAGCCCTGAATCTAAATGAATCACATCCTATTGAGAAGGGAGTAAAAGAGATCAATCTGGTCTGTAACTTAAAAAAAACCCAAAACATACATTTTCTTTATGCCAAACCAAACTGGGAGTGAATTACATCAGGACTAATCGTTCACACCGGCAGCTCACAGACTTACAGAACCACAGGATGGCTGAGGTTGGCAGGGGCTTCTTGGAGGTCATCTGGTCCAACCCCCCTGCTCAAGCGGGGCCACCTATAGATGGTTGCCCAGGACTATGTCCAGACAGCTTTTGAGTATCTCCAAGGACGGAGACTCCACAACTTCTCTGGGCAACTCGTTCCAGTGATTAGCCACCCTCAGGACAGAAAAGAGTTTTCCTTGTTTAGACAGAAACTCCTGTGTTTCAGTTTGTGCCCATTGCCCCTTGTCCTGTCCCAGTTCACCACTGAAAAGAGCCTGGCCCCATCCTCTTTGCACCCTCCCTTCAGGTATTTATGTACATTGATGAGATTCCCCCAGAGCCTTCTCTTCTCCAGGCTGAACAGTCCCAGCTCTCTCAGACCTCCCTCATGCCTGAGGTGCTCCAGACCCTTTATCATCCTTGTGGCCCTTTGTTGGACTCTCCAGTGCATCATGTCCATGTCTCTTGTACTGGGGAGCCCAGAACTGGGCCCAGCAGACCAGGCGTGGACCCCCCAGTGCTGAGCAAAGGGGACAGATCACCTCCCTTGACCTGCTGGCAACATTCCTCCTGGTGCAGCCCAGGATACCATTGCTACCCTTGCTGCAAGGGCATGTTGCTGGCTCACGTTCACCTTGGTGTCCACCAGGACCCCCAGGTCCTTTTCTGCAAAGCTGCCTTCCAGCCAGTCATCCCCCAGACTGTACTGGCGCATGAGGCAGTTCCTCCCCAGGTGCAGGACTTTGCACTTCTCCTTGTTAAACTTCATGAGGTCCCAGACAGCCCACTTCTCCAGCCTGTTGAGATCACTCTGGATGACAGCACAAACCTCTGGTGCATCAGCTGCTCCTCACAGTTTTGTGTCATCTGCAAACTTGCTGAGGGTATGCTCTGCCCCATCATCCAGATCATTAATGAAGATGTTAAACAGGACTGGACCCAGCATTGACCCTGGGGCTATGACACTAGTTCCTGGACACTAGACTTCCTACCACCCTCTAAGCTTGGCAATTCAGCCAGTTTTCAATCCACGTCATCAGCTTCTCTACGAGGATGTCCAAGACCAGGTTGGACGGGGCTTTGAGCAACCTGGTCTAGTGGGAGGTGTCCCTGCCCAGGGCAGGAGGGTGGGACTAGATGGTCTTTAAGGTCTCTTCTAACCTGAACCATTCTATGATCTTATGATTCCATGTTATAGGAGACAATGTCAAAAGGTACAACTTTTGACTACAGGTAGTCTGTCTACTACAGGTAGACAATATCCACTGCTCTTCCCTCATCCACCAAGCCACTCAATTCATCTTAGAAGGTTATCAGGTGGACCAAGCATGACTTCCCCTCTGTGAAGCCATGCAGAGGGAAAGTTTTTATTGTTTTTAAGTATTTACTTTTTTTAGTTTTTAGGTTTTACTAAGACTGGAGAGGAGGGGGTAGACATTTTATCAGCATTATACACGTCATTGCAGAAAGAGCCCTTGGACTCTCTGTACCAAATCCTTCAGCCTTTATTCACACCAGGCGGCCAAGTCTAGCTGGTTGGTTATTTATACCACCTCGGTCACAAGGTATCTAAGGTACACCTCACCAAAAATTCAAGATTTTAGCACTCCGGTCTCATTTTGACAGGCTGTCATTTAAAGAGCAACGCATCCTGTCTTAACGGTGACATGAGGGAGATGACGACTGTCATCAGGAAAATTGTAACCATCTCGCCGCGGCTTTGGGGGCCTCAGCCTTGTGCAAACACCCAGTGCACGGTCTCAAGTTTTGCCATGCACACACAAGCCTTTGACAAGTAAAAGCTGCGTCAGGTCTTCTGTCGGTGTACATCAGCTTCTGCAAATGGGTATAACAAATATAACTACACCCGGCCTTGATCAGTCAAGCATTTTTTTCCTATATAATGCTGTACACATTAGCTATATTACATATAAGTCTGAAATTTTATGTTTGACAAAAATAAAGTCAAGCAAGGAGATATCACAAATTGCAGTAACATGTGAGAGAATGACTCCCAAATAATCCGTACTCCAAAAAACTTTGCTTTTTGAAGCACTGGTTTCTGCAGGCACCAGCCAGCGTTTCTTTTTTCTAACTTTTTATGACAGGAGATATCCTGTCCGATTGCGCAGTGCTGTCAGCCAAACGGCACTGCTCCAGAAAGATCATCAATAAAAGATGGTTGTCAGTTCAGCAGAGAAAGAACGAGGCTGCAGACAAGGCAACGGTCACCTCTCTGTCATCGTGGGGACGGATCATCTCGGGGATGACCAAGCCAGGCGGCTGAGTGGGTGGTTTTATGCCTTTTGAGGCATTCTCTGCACCCACTGAAATTTCCTTTAAATCCTCAAATAAAGTGAGGTCTTTTTCAGGTGTCCCAGTTTTTTAATCTTCCTCTTCTGCTGCCACGGTCATGCACAGGGTGGATGCTGAGACTGACACACGGACTGCAGACTGCAACATGTGTTTAAATCGGTATGGCTGAAGAGGTGTAAAATTACATAAAGTGACTCTTTATGAATATAACAACCTTCTATTACGCTATGAAATATACTCACAATGAAATGCGCCTCCTCAAGGGTGGAATATGACAAGCACATAGCAGCACTCGGGGACACTACTGACTTGGAAGTCCTGTTGGCCACCACAAGCACCAAGAGATACTTGACAACTTCCTTTTGACAACGACCCCTTTTAGGATCGGTGTTTAGCTTATGGGCATTATTGTACCTTGGAGCTTCCTAGAGCACTCTGGGCTTTTGAAGAACGCGCCCCGTAATCAACCCAACAATAACAGAGAGCCTTGGGAGGGATGTTCTGTGAAGAACCACCTTGGGATGGAGATGGGTAGGTCCTATCATGTTTATCACCTCCCCCCTGTGGAAGCCACCACTCATGGCAGGTGAGCAAAGCGGAGGAGTGTGGTCCTTCCACTGGGACAGGGGAGGAAGACACGGTGGCAGACTATAGCTGGAAGCAACAGTAGCAGCGAGGTAAGAGGTACCTCTGCAGACGGGGAACAAGACGACGACCAAACAGCCCCAGACCTGGAGGACAGAGCACTAGGAGCTATGAAAAGCCTGGAAACTTCTATTCCAAACTTGCTAGCCCAGCCCAGCCTCACTGAGAGCGCAAGTGTAAACAAACTCACTGCAAAAGACGGTGCAGCGTCAGGAACCGCCCTATGTACATTTGAGAGCTAAACCCCTACTAAATGAAATGCCTTCTCTCGTAGTTCAGGGCTCTGTTTCTTCCCAAATCCAGGATTGCCAAGTAATAAAGCTACCTCTTCCTGCAGGTAGGACCTGTTGCCCCTTTCGCGTTCTCCCATTCCCTACCAGCCATTAGGTCGGCCAGGAGTGGGACTGCCTTTCTACAGCAGGACCGGCAGTACCCTCCTCCAGAGCCCCGCAGCAGTCCGGCAGGCAGTAGGCCAGCTGCAGCCCCAACCGCGCTGTGACACTTGACTTTCTGCACTGCTTGCATGGGCAACACTTTCCATAGGAGACTCGTTAGCTGCCTTCTTGCACGCACACAAGGCCAATGATTTGCAAGCCTAAACTCCGCAGCTTCAACTGGTTGGTGAAGTAATTGCATATAACCCCAAGTTTATCATAGAAGAGTTTGGGTTGGAAGGGGCCTTTAAAGGACACCTAGTCCAACGCCCGTGCAATGAGCAGGGACATCTTCAACTAGACCAGGTTGCTCAGAGCTCCGTCCAACATGATGTTGAATAGGTTACCTAGCTTAAATAAGTTATAATAGGTTATACAGAAGTCAGGAAAGTGGGGTAGGGAAAAACAGGGAGACTATCTGTTTTCATAAAAAGGCAAAACTAGATACCACTTCACCATGAAGATGCTGGGAGGGCTGGAGCCCCTCTGCTGTGAGGACAGGCTGAGAGAGTTGGGGGGTTCGGCCTGGAGAAGAGAAGGTTCCGGGGAGACCTTAGAGCCCTTTCCGGTCCCTAAAGGGGCTCCAGGAAAGCTGGGGAGGGACTCTTGATCGGGGAGTGGAGCCATATGACAAGTGGGAACAGTTTTAAACTGTAAGAGGGGAGATTTATGTGAGATATTAGGGAGAAATTTTTCACTGTGAGGGTGGTGAGGCAGTGGCCCAGGTTGCCCAGAGAAGCTGTGGCTGCCCCATCCCTGGAGGGGTTCAAGGCCAGGCTGGACGGGGCTTGGAGCAACCTGGGCTGGTGGGAGGTGTCCCTGCCCAGGGCAGGGGGTTGGAACTGGATGATCTTTAAGGCCCCTTCCAACCCAAACCATTCAGCGATTCTGTGATTCTATGATTCAAAGCAGCTCGACACCTCCCAAAGGACACACACCCACACACCCCCACCCTCATCCCAGCCCCCCCGCAGAGCCCGTGGCAGAGCAGAGGAGGCAGCGCCAGCACCAGCGGGACAGGGGCCAAACGCTACCGGGAGGCGACGGACAGCCCGGCTGCGGCCACCGCTCCCGCAGCATCCCCGCGCCGGCAGCGCACGGCGGGGCCGGGCCGGGGGCTCCCCCGGGACACAGCCCCTGCAAACGGGGACCCTCCCGGCACCCAGGCAGCCCCTCGGCCGGGGGAGAGGGCTGCAGCCGGCGGGGAACCTGGGCGGGAGCAGAAAACCGGTGAGGGGAGACGGGGACGCGGGAGTCCGCCTTGGGTACCACAGCCGTGCACGCGTTTCCCGCAAGGAGACCCAACGGGCGCTGACGGGGACTTAAAAACTTAAACATTTTTTTAAAAAGCCTTTTCCGAGCTTCCTTACAAGGGTAAAACTCCGGCCGTGGCAGTGCCGGGTGATGCTCCCCGCCGAAAGCCCTGCGGGGACGATGCGGCGGTACCCGCCGGGATGCCCCGGCCGCCCGGCCCCGCAGCGCCCCGCGTCCCCCCGCCGCCGTCCCCGGCCCGCGACGGGGGGAGGCGATGCGGGAGCAGCCAGCGAGAAAATAAACAACTTCTCCTCGTGTACAAAGTTGCCTCGCAGGTGCCTGCAGCTGGCGGTTAACACAGACAGTAAGAGGATCAACTCCATCTCCGCCAGTGGAGCGAAAGAGGGAGGGGGGGGGGAAGGAAAAAAAAAATAAAAGCCCCCGCATTTACTATTCAGAGTTTAGTTAATTTGGATGATAACGGTTAGTGTTTAATCCCATTGTACGAGGATGAATATACCGAAACCTACAAGGCTCCTGGAAGAATAATGCGGCACCGCACGCAGGGGCGCCCGGGCGGGCAGCCGGCCCGGACCGGCGGAGACGCGCCCCGGGGCCGCCGCCGCCTCCTCCCGCGGGGCCGCTCCGTGCTGCGGGAGAGCCCGGGGAGAGGAGGAGGGGGGGGAGCTGCGGACCAGCCCCGCGGGGGGGGCTGCGGGCCAGAGGGGTAGGGCCCGGCACCGTGCCGTGCCCTTCTGGGGAGATGCCCCGGAGGCGCATCGCCGGCCGTGGAGAGGGCGGAGGGGGGGGGTCCCCACCCGCCGCCGCGATGCCGGGTGGGGGGGCGGATGGGGGGGTGGATGGGGGGGGCGGCTCCCCTCTCTCCCCCCCCACCCCCCACCCCGTTGCGGCCCCGTCGGGGGCGGTGCGGGGCGGTGCGGGGCGGGCCGGGGGCTCGGTGCGCTCGGTGGGCTCGGAGCGCGGCTGGCCCGGGCGGAGGGGCGGCGGAGAGGGAAAGCTAACAATGCTGTGAAAATATGTTTGCAGAAAATAGACAATTGTTGGATTAAACGTATTCAAGTATGAAATAATGCCTTTTTGTGTAAAAAAACCTCAGCAATGTGAGCGTACAAAAGTTCCCCTGTGGCAGTTACTTGCTCCCTTTGTGAGCTGTGCGCTCCGGCGTCTCCACTTGGCGCGTTTAACTCGGAGCCCCCCTTTTAAACGCGATTGTTTCTTTCTTTTTAATGACATTTACCGGATCAAAACATGCTGTTAATTCGATCAGAAAGCTTTACCCTCCTTAACAATGCCACAATAATTTCTCCTGAAGTTTGTTAAATTGACCAAAATTAGGCAAATGAATAGGGGGTCTGTCGGCGACCCCGCTCGCAGGTGACACCGAATAATGCACTCTCGGACCAGCTGCGATCCCCTCTTTATTTGCCCCTCTTTTCTTTGACCCGCATTATTAAAATTTAGGCCCAATGAAACTATTCATACTTTTCAATGGGACATTTTCCTATAGGATAATAGGCTACAAATTGAGCCTCTCCAAAGGAGAGGGTGGGGGGGGATGGGGGGATGGAGGGAAGCAGGGGGGGTAAAACAACAACGCACAGACGCGCACACCACACAAAAAAAGGAGCGTCGTGTGCCAAAGGCTGGCGAGAGCCTCCCCGGGCCGGCGGAAAATAAAAAAAAAAAAAAAGAGGGGGGTGAAAGGGAGGGAAGAGGAGGGGTGGGGGGGGGATATATCGTGTGCCAGCCCCCCGATCCCACACCTGCCGGGGTGTAAACAAAAAAAAAAAAAAAAAAGGGGGGGGGGAAGAAAAAAGGGAAAAAAAAAAAGCAAAAAAAAAAAAGCCTCGCTGCCATCTCTTATAAAGATGGACGTGTCACCAAGTCGTGTGAGAAAAGCCTGAGAACAAACGGGGCCACTCCGTCTCCAAGGGTTCTCCCTTGAACTGGGCGGAACAGCCTATTAAGGGCTTACTTAATTACTTTAATGACTCTGGACAGGCTTTAAAATGCAGTCGGGGGGGGGGGGGGGGAAGGGGGGGGGACACGGGGATTTGCAGGCAGGAGGCGGGGATGGGGACGGGGATGCGGCGAGCGGGGCGCAGGGCGCGGGTAGCCGCGCCCTGCGCCCCGCTCGCCGCATCCCCGTCCCCATCCCCGCCGCTATTGTGGCACCGTCACGTGTGTCCCCGAGGTCCACGTGGGGTGACACAGCTGGGCAGCCCCCGACCACGAAGGGCGGGGGGGGGGGGAAGGAAAGGAAGAAGAGAGAAGGGGAAAAAAAAAAAAAACCCCAGCAACAAAAAAAACCCCACCGACCAAACCCTCATCCCTCGCTCGCCCCCTGATCTTTAATGCATACATTCCCCCGGCGCCGCTCGCCCTTAATCCTATGGGATCAGCGTTTCGCTGTCGTCCCCCCCCCCCCGCCCCCCTCCACCACCACCACAACCCCCCCCCTCCCCTCCTCGGGGGTCCCCCCTAAGAAGTGATGGCTTTATAAAGGGGTCCGGAGAGAGAGGGGAAGCAGTGCCCACCATGGCCTCCAAGCTCAAGGAGCGGAGGGTGAGTCCTCGCCCGCCTTGCGCGCACGGCTCTGCGCGCCCGGCCCCCTCACCGCCTTGCCCTTCAAAAAGCCCCCACCCCCCCCCCCCAAAAAAAAAAAAAACAACCCAAAACCTAACCCCCCCAAAAAAATAAACCCCAGGTCTGCCCTGGACGCCGGAGCAGATGGGGATCCCCGGGGAAGTGTGTGGGGGGAAAGGCTCGGAGAGGACCCGCCGCCGGAGCATCCCATCCATCCATCCATCCCTCCCGGGGTCGCGTCGCGCCCGGGGACCGGCTGCCTCGGAGGGGTCGTGGCCGAAAAGATGGGGGGGTGGGGGGGCTGCCCCGACGGGGCCCGATCCGGCTTCTTTGCCCCCTCCCTCGCCTCTAACTCGCCCCGTCTGTTTTGCAGAGGACACCGGTTTCCCACAAAGTGATCGAGAAGCGGAGGAGGGACCGCATCAACCGGTGCCTCACCGAGCTGGGGAAGACGGTGCCCATGGCTCTGGCCAAGCAGGTAGGCGGGGGGGTGGCGGTGGTCGGGGGTGGGGGTGGGGGGGAGCCTCTCCCCGGTGCGGACCGACCCCCCCCGCCCCCCCCCCTGCAGGGAGGTTGCTGGGGAGGGGGTCAGCCGCAGGGGAGAGGTGATGATCCTCTGCCCCTCGCCCGTTGCAGAGCTCGGGGAAGCTGGAGAAAGCGGAGATCCTGGAGATGAC
This sequence comes from Larus michahellis, assembly GCF_964199755.1. Lineage (NCBI taxonomy): Eukaryota > Metazoa > Chordata > Aves > Charadriiformes > Laridae > Larus > Larus michahellis. Next base: position 81,152,780 of record NC_133900.1, on the reverse strand, counting down.
GGTGCAGTACCTGCGGGCCCTGCACTCGGCGGACTTCCCCCGCGGCCGGGAGAAGGGTAGGTGGGCGGGCGCGGACACCCGCGGCGTGTGTGTGTGTGTGGGGGGGGTGTCCCCCCCACCTTCCCCCCCCCCCCAGAGGCCGGACCCCGAGGAACTCGTCCTCCCCTGCCCTTTGCTTTCCAGCAGAGCTGCTCTCCGAGTTCGCCAACTACTTCCACTACGGCTACCATGAGTGCATGAAGAACCTGGTCCACTACCTGACCACGGTGGAGCGGATGGAGACCAAAGACACCAAATACGCCCGCATCCTGGCCTTCCTCCAGTCCAAAGCCCGCTTCGTCACCGAGCCCCTCTTCACCTCCCTGGGCTCCCTCCCGGAGCCGGACTTTTCCTACCCGCTGCACCCCGGGCCCGAGTGTCCCGGCGATGCCGTGCTCCAGCCGCCCCCGGGGGGGCCTTTCCCTTGGCACGGCGCTTCCCGCAGCCCCCCCCTGCCCTACCACCTCCCCAACGCCGCCGTGCCCCTCGCCAGCCCCGGCCAGCAGCGCAGCACCTTCCTCTCCTCCGTCCAAGGGCTGGACCGCCACTACCTCAACCTCCTCGGCCATTCCCACCCCAACGCCTTCGGGTTGCCACCGGGCCAGCACCCCTCCATGCTATAGAGACTCGCCCCCCCCCGCCCTTCTCACACCACCGCCCCCAATCCCCCCGAAAAAATCCTATTTATGACGGCGGACGCTGCGAGTTGCGCACGGGCAGGATGTCGGGGGCAGGGGGATGCCCGGGGGGCCCGGCTTTGCCCCCCCCACAGCCCTCTCTGGGGGTCTGAATCTGCCCCCCCCCCCCCCCCCCTTCCGCTCTTCTTCCCACCTCCGGGTGCGGTGCCTGTACAAGCGATGCCTTGGAATAAATGTTTATACCGGCCGCCCCTTCTTGTCTCCGGGGGGGTGGCGGCGGGGGGGGTCTCCCCCTTACTCCACCCAGGGGAAAAAAGAAAACGCGAGAGAAGCGTGTTGGGCGAGGGCGGTGGGTTGGCACCCGCGGGGGGGCTCGGGGCCGGGAGAGCCGGGGGATGAAGCCCCGGGGACGCCCCGCGGGGTGGGGGATGCCCCAGTGTCCGTCCCCCCACTCCCCGCAACCCCCTGGGTGCCGCCTTCCCACGCACCCGTGGAGGCGGGAGAGAGGGGGGGATGATCCCAGGGACACGCATCCAAAAGGCGCCGGGATCTCCCCTGTGCTTTTTTTTCCAGCGATTTTCTCTGCGGCGCAGCTTGTGCAGAGGAGGAAACCTTTCTTTTTCGGGGGTTTATACCGGCCGCCCCTTCTTGTTTCCGGGGGGGTGGCGGTGGGGGTCTCTCCCTTACTCCACCCAGGGGAGGCAGACTCTGCGGAGGTGCAGAGCGCTGAGAATAATCATAGGATTGTAGAATCATAGAATCGTAGAATCATAGGACCATAGAGCAGTTTGGGTTGGAAGGGACCTTTAAAGGCCCTCTAGTCCAACCAAATAAACCAATACACCAAATAAAAGCTCCTGAGAGCGAGTCCTTCAAGACTCATTGGCTGTGACACAACTCCCTCCTGCCCTACCTAACAGGGCAATTTCGGTCCCACCTGAACCCCAAGTGTCCCCAGGTGTCCCCATGCCTCTGGCAGGAGGTCCCCATCCATCCATCCATCCATCCATCCATCCATCCATCCATCCATCCATCCATCCATCCCTCAGGCAGCCTGGGTTTTCCCGGCAGGGTCGGAGCCGCCAATGGGGTAAATTAACTTATTCCAGTTGGGTGGGGAGGCTTTGAGGAGATTTGACCCGGTTTGTTTGCCCAGGTCACGGAATGGGCTGACCCGCAATTTGTAAACCAACCCGACCCTTTATGCGGAGACAGACAAAAAAAGATCTTCATTACAATGAGTAAAAAGTAGAATGTGTATTTTCCATTTAACCTGTAAATACAGGAAAAGCTGCTATTTCAGATTAGCGGGGAAAAAGGTCACGGGATAATGTAACGTATCAGCCAGAGAGGGGAGGAAAAAAACCCCTCATTTCCTTGGGACACCTTTAGGATGGTAAATCCAGCGGGAACCCCTCGCTCAGCGTAGGCAGAGCAACGTGGGATCAGCCCGACGCATTCAGCAGCGGCAGAAGGGCTGGTGCCTATTATGAAAACACATGTCCTACACTCATTTTCACCCGCGCTGGGCGCAGAAAATGGAGAAAATCCAACACGATTTTTATTCTGTGAGCATTAAGCTCTTGTGAAGCCCCTTTGGCATTAAAGCATTAAAGATATAGCGTTTCCCTGGAAATATAAATTATTAATATATTCAGCATTTTGGTGCCTGTTAACCAAATTAAACAAAACTTTCCTTTGCTAAGTAGATTTTCTCTCTGGGATTAGCAGAGGGCCACCATGGTCAAAAATGGGGTCATTTACATATAATTTTGCAAACTCGCACTGGTCCATGACAGTCTTTGTACCTCCAATGTTGCTATTCTGGATTTTTTTTTTTTTTTCCTTTTTCCTTTTGGTTTTCATTTAGCTGTGGAGGATAAACCCTGCTTTAGCTTTTCAATGACTTTAGGATAAAAGTCTCTCCCCTCTGCCTGTTGCAGGGCTCTGAGTTCATCCTCCCCCAGCACCACAGATCCCGGCTTCTGCCCCTAAAATTATTTTGGTATCCACTAAAGCTAGCGGTACCGGGGATGGGGCGCGGAGCATCCCCAGGACAGGCATCCCTGTGCTTTGACAGAGGTCCAGCTCATTTGGTTTTGTTTTATTTTATATTTCTGTGCTTGGAGGGCAGAGGTTTTTAGCTTGCCTTTTTTTTCTTTCTTTTTTTTTTTTTTTTTTTCTGGATTTCTTTAGCTCTGCTGTGAGCATCTCCTGCCAGCTCTGGTGGGAGCAGGTAGGAGCTGGATGTCCCCTGTGCTGGGCCAGCGGGGAGCTAAAGGCAACACCTGGTCCCTGGCACCCGTCTGGGCTCGTCTTCCGACACAGCAGTGCCATTTACTGGTGTCTGGCAGCAGCTATCGCAGGAACAAATAGAGTTTGTTCCTGAAAATAAACTACTTTGCCTCCCAAAGCCCCCAGAATATTAGCTTCTGTGTCACTCATCTGCTTGGCTAAAAATGCGTATGATGAATGACTTGTTCTATCATTTCTTATTCCTTTCCTTCAGCTAGCGTCTTCCTCCTTCTCAGACATTTAAAGCTCTTTTGCCTCATTTTGCCTTGCCTTCCCTCCCCATGCCTTTCATGCCCTCTTTTCCACCACTTCTCCTCCCTGTTATCAGAACTCCTCTTTTTCCTTCACACTTTTCAGGTCCTACGTACGCAGCAATTCTGCTTATCCCAGAAAATAGTTGTACAGAGTAGTCACATCTCAGTAATTTCTGTATGTTAAAGGTTAAGAATCATTTTGGGATCGATGGATGGAAAAATTGGAGTTTACAGTTCTGTATCTAATACTGACTCTTACTTGTCCTTTACTCAGATAGTAAAAGAGTTTATGTTGAACTTTGCAATATTACATCATTGAAAATATTTCCAACTTGCTAATTTATCACAAGGATTTATTTCCGCTATCATGGAAGGAAAATTTAAATAAGTAAAAAAGGTTTACAAACTTTGGGCACATATAACACAGATCAGAACTCTTCTCTCTTCCCATGGTTTTGCGACAGTCTGAAGGCATCATTCAAACATCTGGGGGCTCTGGTGGCTGTGCCACATTGTAGAGTTTCCAGCCTTGGAAACAAAGCCTGTGCCACAGAGCACAGTCCCTGAATTCATGCCAATGCAGTCATTTGGGAGGCAAATTATCAATCAGGTCACCAGCTAATGAGAAAAGAGTATTTTTGTCTTACCTTGGGTGAGCTGTGGTCCTTGCTCACAGCATTGGACCACAAACACTTGCATTGGCACATCTGTAGGGGCCAAGCCATGGGGAGAAGCAGCCGAGGGAAGGAGGATGAGCAGCTCTGCCAAAGGCTCTTGATCACAGACCTGTTCCAGCAGTGATGGACGTGATCATAGAATCACAGAGTGGTTTGGGTTGGAAGGGACCTTAAAGCTCATCCAGTTCCACCCCCCTGCCCTGGGCAGGGACACCTCCCACCAGACCAGGTTGCTCCAAGCCCCGTCCAGCCTGGCCTTGAACCCCTCCAGGGATGGGGCAGCCACAGCTTCTCTGGGCAACCTGGGCCAGGGGCTCACCACCCTCACAGCAAAGAATTTCTTCCTAATGTCTCGTCTAAATCTCCCCTCTTTTAGTTAAAAACCATTATTCCTCGTGATAGCTGGCTTCCTAGTGGTACAGCTATGGAACCTTTCCCATTGTACCAAAGACCCTGCCAGTTTGCAAGTCTTGCTGTCCCACTGCTCCGTGGGATGCCACTGCTGTTCCCGTTTCCCTCAGGCACCCTGGGGTGGCCTGCACGATTTGACCGGGGTCATACCAGGAGTGCTTAGGAGAGCAGAGGGTCTCAGGTGTCAGGGTACAACCACCGCCCTATCCAGGTCACCTTCTTGCCATGCTACCACATCCTCAGAGAGAGTTAAATAGCATCCAGGAGCTCAGACGGGTGTTTCTCTGCATAAAGTGACCCAAGCGTGAGGAGGAGGCGAGCTTCTATTTCCTTGTGGCTTTTGGGAACAGTCCGCACATTGGGGACATGCTGCTGAAGCAGCTACAGGCTCGTCCAGCAACCCCTTCGCAGAGGCAGAAACCCTCCAGCCGACCGTTTCACATTTGCTGCGTACGAGCTGCAGCACCAGATCTCACAGATTTGCCTCCTCTCACATCAGCACGTTTATTTCTAGCAAACTCGCCCACAGACTGTGTAAGAGACTCAAGAACGAAGGCTGTTTCAGGAAAAGAACACCAGAATCTCCTTAAGAGAACACATAATTATGGCGAAATGTATTAGAATGGCACTTTAACATGTCTATAGGTTAAAGCTCTGATACCTGCCCACAGAGCACACTGCATGCAGAGCGGCACGTTAAAACAAACAACACTCATTTAAAAAGGTGAGAGAAAGCAACACCGAGAACAACTGGATGAAACAACCAATGTAAGAAAAGAGGAGCAACATGGAAGATTCAAATTCAGAATATTAAATTCAGTTCAACTTATTAAAGCAGACTGTTTTAACACTCATCTTCAAGCTACAGCAATTGAAATGTGCATTATGTTTCACCAGCAGTAATACAGTTAATTAGTCTGAAAAAATGCTTTTGCTAACAAAAAAATGGGAACTTTTGCACATATGCTCTGAAAAGTTTAAAGGCAACTTAATTTTTACTTTAAGAATACAACACCTCAAAGTGCAGTCCTAGTCTACGGAATCATTGTGTAATGAAAAAGATGTAGCTCTGGGGTGTGCTGGTGTTGGCTGGTATGGAGTTAATTTTCTTCATAGTAGCTGATATGGGGCTGTGTTTCAGATTTGTGCTGAAAACGGTGTTGATAATATGTTGATAACACAGGGATGGTTCAGCTATTGCTGAGCAGCCTACACAGCATCAAGGGCCTTCTCTGCTCCTCACCCCACCCCACCAGGAGCAGGCTGGGGGGGCACAAGAAGTCGGGAGGGGACACAGCCGGGACAGCTGACCCCAACTGACCACAGGGATATTCCATGCCATGGGACGTCATGCTCAGTGTATGAAGCTGCGGGAAGACAAAGGAAGGGGGGGACGTTGGGAGTGATGGCATTTCTCTTCCCAAGTCACCGTTACCCACGATGGAGCCCGGCTTTCCTGGAGATGGCTGAGCACCTGCCCGCCCGTGGGAAGCATGGAATGAATTCCTCCTTTTGCTTTCCTTGTGTGCATGGCTTTTGTTCTACCTATTAAACTGTCTTTATCTCAACCCATGAGCTTATTCTCACTTTTCTGATTCTCTCCCCCATCTCGATGTGGGGGGAGTGACTGAGCGGCTGCGTGGTGCTTAGTTGCCGGCTGGGGTTACACCATGACAACAAGGGAGCCCTGCAAGGCCACAGAGAATTCATAACAGGGTCTATGACTCGGTTGTTTTACTTTTGGTGAACATTATGAAGGCAGTTTTACCCCTGCTGAAGGATTAACGTAAAGCATGTAGAAGGGTTTACATCAGCTCATTTTGTGGCCCTTTATTTAGGGACTATCTCAGTCTCCTGACAGCTTGGTGGAAACCAGGCAGCTCCTCAGCTCTGAGCTCATCTCTGTCTCTTGTGAATTCCAGCATCAAAAATTACGCTTCCAGTCCCATGGAGGGTACAGGCGTTTAGAGTAGGGTGCAGTCCACCCGAAACCCGTAAAACCGGGATTACAGCAGAAAGTGCCTTCACTCTGCTTCAGTAGCCTGTGCCTCCATCTAACAGCCCTTAGTTGCTAGCCTTAGGTTTAAGACTTTCTTCTAGGAAGTTGGAGTCCCAAGGTTGAAGTCTTTGAGGCTAAAAATTGGGTGTCCGCTTTGGGAGTGCCTGCTCATAACCACTCTGCCCCTACAAAGCCACTTCTGTTGTCTTTGAAGGAAACAGCGTGTCCTGGTTAGCCCTTTGAAAGGAGAGATTAGACGGTAGTCCAGCAGGCGAGGGTTCGATCTCAGAATATCAAGTAGAAGGAGACACCTGGTTTAGAGTTGCAAGCGCGAAGCTGAGGTCCCGATGGTGACAGGGTTTGAGCGCCTTCTCCACGCCAGGGAGGAGTGGGCACTATGGCTTTCGCACTGCCATTCCCCTCCTCTGGAGGTACACGTGGCCCGTGTGCCGCCTGCTTTAGGTACCGCGTGTACACTACTATGCACTACATACACAGGAAGCCTGTGCAGGCCCTCTTCCGCAGTACAGCTGGATTCGCTTTAGTTTTTCTCATTATTTCCTAGTCTAGCTTGGTTGTTCTTCGCTTAAATGTGGCTTTCTTAGATCCCCCTAACTTCCCGTGCATGCCACATTAGCGCCATTCCAGGGGATGAATTCCCCGAGATTAGCCTTTAAAGGTCAATCTTTTATGACTAAGTTATAGGATTGGTCTTTTTTTTTTCTTTTCCCCCAAAACGAAAACGTCCTTTGATTTATCCCAGGGCAGCCTCGTGGTGTGATACAGACAGGTATCGGATACACCTGTACAACCTCACTCATACAGCAGGAGATGCCACTGTCGCTGGCAGTAAAAGCCAGGGTACAGAGTTTTTCTACCAAAGGTGGTAGGAGGGAAATAATCTACCCTCGTGACCAAACTGCCCGCTGGGTTTTCAGGAAGAAAAGCTTCTTTCTGTAGAGGGAACAGTAACAACAAAACTTATAGAAGGAACGGCACATAGCTTCGGTTTCAGAACGGGACAAGTGTAACAGGGATCCATGACATTCACCGAGCACAGACTGCAAAATTTCCAAAACCTCAGGAAACCCCAAGACAATATATATTACATACAACACAACTATTGGAATGTTCTAAGGGGATCAATATAACCTGAATCTTGCGTATTCCACTATAAAACCCCTTTTTATCATAGGATATAATAATAATTTTTCTATGCCACAACTGTTTTTCATACACTACTTCTCTCTTAAAGAAATGAGAAAAAAACATGTGTTGGAGTTTTATTACTGAAAGCATCGTAAATTCTCTATGATGCCTGGAGAAGGAGAGAAAATAACTGGAAAAAGAGCAAGAGCAAGAGTACATCCTTTGCTGAATAATGCCCAAACCTGCTAAACAGCAAAGATCTATGAAAATCGGTAAAATGATGATTAAAGGTACCACTGTTTACAGCAGGTTACAAGTCATCGTCTGCAGGAAAGCCACTCTGTTAAAGCAAACAAGAGACTCTTAAATGCTTGTTGTCTACGTGCGTATATTGTGGACCAAATCCTTAGCTAGTGCAGGTGGGCAGAGCTTCCCAGAGATCCCTGAAGCTGGAGCTGCTTCCACGAGGAGGAGACATGATGGAGTTGTATCAGCAGAGAGCTTACCAAACAGGTGAGAGAGACGTATTTCAGTGGCTCCTCATGCTCATTTTACGAATTCAGCTATGCAGCCACGTGTTTATAAAGGTGTATGGAAAGCAAGTAACCTCATCTGGTCCTAAGCACACAATTATTCTGATCATGAAAGCAAAGTCGTGTACAGAACAGCTACAGAACGGGTTCTGCTGCCTCTGGTACTCAGTGCATCAAATACTCCTCCAAGAAAAAAAAAAGAAAACACATCTAGGCACAATAATCTATACTTAAATGAAAGGTCAACCCTCATCTGTGTGCATATGCAGGAGCTAATCCAACTCTGCAAGGCCAAAGGATCTCCCTTCCGCAGCGAGGAGGTTCCACGCAGCAGAATGCCATGCTGTTCTTCACCAAATATTTCATCTTCTCCAAAGCTATTTGTAACTCTCCATGCTGCACCTTTGCCTCTCCTTTTCAGAAAATTAATAACTTCTTAGTCGCATTAATTTTCTTAGTCTGTTGTATGTTACATGCAGTTAGTAACTGTGTTATATTAGGCTTTGCCTTGTGCTCTCAGAAGGAGCTTCTACCACCCCTTCACGAAGCAACTTACAGCACGGAATATGGCAAGCACCAAGTGGGTAAAAGATATACACCCCTACGAGGAGAATATGACATAGCTAGAAGGACAGGCAACTGGGAGAACATAAATGCTCTTCTTCCAGTCATGGGAATATCCTATGTTAATTTATAGCAGGTTTGCAAAGGGGTTTTTTTTGATTGTATTTGGCTAGCTTTTTTATGAGCTTCTTGCAAAAAGGATTTGTAATCAATTTGCCTCTTCAGATTGGGATCAAATTTGGAGAGCGAACGGTAAACTTCATCCTCTTCTAGCAGGAAGTTACAGGGATTTGGGGACTGGAGTTCTGGAAGAGAGAGGTAACGCCTGCTGCCAGCATCCAGCTTCCTAAAGGCTCTTTAAAGAGTCTGCCAGGCACCGTAACTGCAAAGAGGAAAAAATCAAGGTGATATGTTATTTCAGGAAAATGACAACCATTCGGTAGGGCACAAACCCCCTTTGAGCATCTCATCCCCGCTGCCAGGGCACAAGGTTGGGACACAGAGTGCTTCAGAGCCTGTAGGTCCACAAACGCACAGGGAGGACGCTGGCAAATTTCACTCCTTACCAGATGAAAATGTAAGGATGGGGTAGGACCAATGGTTTTTTTTTGTTCATGTACCTGGCAAAATTATTTTGTCATAAAGCAACATCACACCATAAAAGAAAAATCTTTTCAGTGGTCTGATAATAGAAGGACATACTGAAATCTATAAGCATCTGACTTAAATGTCAGATGTCTAAAAGGTAGAGGTTTAAGAATGAACTAATAACTCTAAGCGATACCTCTAGTCAAGAGGGACAAACAGGTGTCTCTGGAGGACAATTTATCAGACTGATTGCAGTCTCACCCTTAAAAATGGTCAGATTTTCCTCGGAATATGTATCTTTCCCCTTACGAATCAGGAGGGAATGTGGGATCAATAGGTCAGGCTCAGATACATAAGTAAGGGAAAAATCAGGGCAGCTGAATCCCGCCCTCGCTGCTGCCTGGCAAGTAGCCTAATTTACCCACTCAGATATTTCGGAGGGGCTATGCTTCTCCATGCCAAAATATCACATTTCATTACGAAAAGTTCAGCCTCCAGTGACTCAGACAAATGAAAACTTCTTCTTCCATCTCGACTGCAAGACCTGTTGCTCATTACAAAAAAAAAAAAAAAAAAAAAAAAAAATCTGACTTTTTTTGTGTTGTCTGTTGTGCAGACTGAAGGTGTGGCAAGTCCAGCCACTGAAGTGACACAGGCGATGAGTGTTTCAGGGTCCCAGGGGCTGGTTAACCTGGTTGTCAGATATTTTTAATGTACTGGTTGCACGTACTGCTAGAAGAGGAGGGAAAGGTGAGAAGAATTTTGGGTGGGGAAGAATAGGGCTTTACTACTTCCCTCCAGCAAGCACCCTTTCAGACAAAACCATTAGCCACCCGCGGAAAGCCAGTGTACTTTTCTCCATAGCCTGCTTGTCAAAACGCCAAGCTCAGAAGCTCGTACCCCCCCCCAGCACTGCTTTAGCTCCGAGACACCTGCAATAAAAGCAGCCAAGTTATTCCTCTGCCGCTTTTGCCAACATGACGCAAAAGGGGTCCAGGAACTCCATGTACCCTGGTGAGCCCCTGGCCCAGGCTGCCCAGAGAAGCTGTGGCTGCCCCATCCCTGGAGGGGTTCAAGGCCAGGCTGGACGGGGCTTGGAGCAACCTGGTCTGGTGGGAGGTGTCCCTGCCCAGGGCAGGGGGGTGGAACTGGAGGGTCTTTAAGGTCCCTTCCAACCCTAACAATTCGATGATTCTATAAAACACCTACATATAAAATCAGAAAATCAATATTCTCAAGTACATGCACACTAGGCGAGAATTTTGCCGTTGATTTCAATGGAAACCAGTTCTCCGCTCCTCTCTTCCCCGCTACAGTCACTGAAATTTTACCAGCTCTGGCTGCTAACATGAGCAAACAGAATAATGCTGCGTTCGCTTGAATGTACTTCGGAACCGGCACGAGATACACTATAGGATAAACAATGTTTAATCACTTTTTCAGATTAAACTTCATCATCAGCCAGTTTTGCTGCTGAAGCGTGTGCTTCGTGCACTTTAAAAAGAAGGGTTCTCCTTAGCCAGGTGCGGTTTTGGCACTGAACCCCCCACTCACCCAGTTTTGTTACATTTTTGGAACGGGGCACCGTGTTAAAACACAGTTTCAAGACGACCATTTTTTCCCCCACTAAAATAAATTCCATTTGCCCACACCCTGCCCACCAGGATGTCAGAATCACAGCAGAGCTTTTTCATAACCATAAGTTATCAGTTTCCTTTCAGTGAACGGGACATTTGGGGAAAACATGCAGAGCTCAAGGAGTAGCCAAATTTCTCACAAGCTCCTGAAAACCCAATGTACCGTCCTTATTTATAATTAAAATTTCTCAAGCTTGCAGAATTCACGTGCTATTTGGGACTGGGTGTCAAACCTTCCCTCAATACGTCAAAATACAAAATGCAACTGCGCTAAAATGAGCAGCAACAACAACAGATAATGACTATTCTGAAGAAAAGCAGGAAGTTACTCTAATTATTAGCCAAATAACCGTGTACTTAACCAGCAAACTCCCAGCAAAGTCATTGATGTCTTCAGAAATTCTTCTAAGGGCCGTGGTCTTGTGCCAACAGACATCAGACTGCTAAGATGGTGCCTGCTCAGATAAAAAAATCCTCCGAACGAGGGATAATGAGTGGATCTCCGGGGACATCAGCACCCATCATGTTCTACATTATTTTTCCAAGGTCGGATGTCTTAGTACTTCAACAGAAGATACATGATCTCCCGAGTGAGACACCGGGAGCTAATTTAATCTAAATCTTCAAATTCCTTCGCTATTGCTGTGTAGCATTTATTCAGTAAGCTTTCAATACCCCTGCACAGCTTGAGGCGGGGAAGGAAACTGATGCAAAAAGCTATAAACAAGACTCTGCCTGTTATCACGCTGATACAATTTCTCCTTGTGATTTGTCTCCTGGTGCCTTCAGCTGCCTCTATGTACTTGATACATCATAATATCACAATATCTACATGGTCCCAACGATGTGCTCCAGGATCCACTGTAGTCCTGAAGTTTCCCAGGAGATGAGATTACCCAGGTTACAAAGAGCAGAATGAATTTTGACAGCTACTCAGTCATAGAATCATCATAGAATGTATTGGGTTGGAAGGGACCTCTAAAGGTCTTCTAGTCCAACCCCCTCTGCAGTAAGCAGGGACATCAGTTGGCAGATGAGAAACGGGGAGCAGGACTCTACTGATAGAGGACCACAAGTCAAGATTAAACTCCACATTACTGCCAGGTTGCAGTTCAAAATTCCCCTCTCATTTCTCATTTAGAATCTTCATAGAATCTTCATGGTTGGAAAGGACCTTTGAGATCATCGAGTCCAACCAAACAACCTACAATCTCTGCCACTAGAGCATGCCCTGAAGTGCCACATCCAGACGTTTCTTAAATACCTCTAGGGATGGTGACCCAACCACCTCCCTGGGCAGGCTGTTCCAGTGCCTGACCACTCCTTCAGTAAAGTAATTCTTCCTCATATCTAATCTAAACCTCCCCTGCCGCAGCTTCAGACCATTTCCTCTGGTCCTGTCATTATTCACCTGGGAGAAGAGGCCAACACCCACCTCTCTCCAACCTCCTTTCAGGTAGTTGTAGAGGGCAATGAGGTCTCCCCTCAGCCTCCTCTCCTCCAAGCTCAACATGCCCAGCTCCCTCAGCCTCTCCTCATATGACCTGGTCTCCAGACCCCTCACCAGCCTGGTAGCTCTCCTCTGGACACCCTCCAGCACCTCAATGTCCCTCTTGTACAGAGGGGCCCAGAACTGAACACAGCATTCGAGGTGAGGCCTCACCAGTGCCGAGTACAGAGGCACCATCACTTCCCTGCTCCCGCTGGCCACGCTATTCCTGATACAAGCCAGAATGCTGTTGGCCTTCTTGGCCACCTGGGCACACTGCTGGCTCATGTTAAGCTGTCCGGCCACCAGCACCCCCAGGTCCTTTTCTGCTGGGCAGCTTTCCAGCCACTCTGCCCCAAGCCTGTAGCGTTGCTTGGGGTTGTTGTGACTGAAATGCAGGACCTGGCACTTGGCCTTATTAAACCTCATACAGTTGGCCTTGGCCCATCGATCCAGCCTGTCCAGGTCCCTCTGTAGAGCCTTCCTACCCTCAAGCAGATCAACACTCCCACCTAGTTTGGTGTCGTCCGCAAACTTACTGGGGGTGCACTCGACCCCCTCATCCAGATCATTGATGAAGATATTAAATAAAACCAGACCCAAAACTGAGCCCTGAGGGACACCACTGGTGACCGGCCGCCAAGAGGATTTCACTCCATTGATCACAACTCTCTGGGCACGGCCATCCAGCCAGTTTTTAACCCAATGAAGAGTACACTTGTCTATGCCATGATTCGCCAGCTTCTCCAGGAGAATGCTGTGGGGGATGGTGTCAAAGGCCTTACCAAAGTCCAGACAGACAACGTCCACCGCCTTCCCCGCATCCAGAAGGTGGGTCACATGGTCACAGAAAGAGATCAGGTTGGTTAAGCAGGACCTCCCCTTCCTAAACCCATGCTGACTGGCCCTGATCCCTTGGCTGCCCTGCACTTGCCGTGAGAGATCACTCAAGATGATCCTCTCCATGATCTTTCCTGGTACCGAGGTCAGGCTGACAGGCCTGTAGTTTCCCAGATCCTCCTTCCGACCCTTCTTGTAGATGGGCGTCACATTAGCTACCCTCCAGTCATCTGGTACCTCCCCTGTTGACCAGGATTGGTGATAAACGATGGAGAGAGGCTTGGTGAGCTCTCCTGCCAGCTCCCTGAGTACTCTTGGGTGAATCCCATCCGGCCCCATAGACTTATGTGTGTCTAGGTGCAGAAGCAGATCATTGACTACTTCCTCCTGGATTATGGGTGTGTTGTTCTGCTCTCCATTCTTATCTTCCAGCTCAGGAGGCTGAACACCCTGGGGATAGCTGGTCTGACTATTGAAGACGGAGGCAAAGAAGGCATTAAGTATCTCAGCCTTCTCCTCGTCATTGGTTGCAACTTTCCCCCCTGCATCCAGTAAGGGATGGAGATTCTCCCTGGCTCTCTGAGATGAGATGCCATCCAGAGGGACCTTGACAGGCTGGAGAGGTGGGCCCATGCCAACCTCATGAAGTTCAACAAGACCAAGTGCAAGGTCCTCCATCTGGGTCGGGGCAATCCCAAGCACCGATATGGGCTGGGCAGTGACTGGCTTGAGAGCAGCCCTGAAGAAAAGGACTTGGGGGTGCTGGTAGACGAGAGGCTCAACATGAGCTGTCAGTGTGCACTAGCAGCCCAGAAAGCCAATCGTATCCTGCGCTGCACCAGGAGAAGTGTGGCCAGCAGGTTGAGGGAGGTGATTCTCCCCCTCTACTCCACTCTCGTGAGACCCCACCTGGAGTACTGCATCCAGGTCTGGAGCCCCTACTACAAGAGAGATATGGAGGTGCTGGAACGTGTCCAGAGAAGGGCCACGAGGATGATCAGAGGGCTGGTGCACCTCTCCTATGAGGACAGACTGAGAGAGCTGGGCTTGTTCAGTCTGGAGAAAAGAAGGCTCTGAGGAGACCTTATAGTGGCCTACCAGTATCTTAAGGGGGCCTACAAGAAAGCTGGGGAGGGACTTTTTAGGCTGTCAGGTAACAGTAGGACTAGAGGGAATGGATTAAAACTAGAGATGGGGCGATTTAGACTGGACATTAGGAAGAAGTTCTTCACCATGAGGGTGGTGAGACACTGGCACAGGTTGCCCAGAGAGGTGGTGGAAGCCCCATCCCTGGAAGGTTTTAAGGCCAGGCTGGATGGGGCTTTGAGCAACCTGATCTAGTGGGAGGTGTCCCTGCCCAGGGCAGGGGGGTTGGAACTAGATGATCTTTAAGGTCCCTTCCAACCCTAAAAATTCTAGGATTCTATGATTCTAACTTTGCACATTCCCTCTGAAGGCCAAGCTGCCTGGATATAATGTGTATGAGGATGCATCTTTAGGGCATCTCTCCAGCTCACCTGGTAGGGCTCAGGAAGGCAGCTCAGCCTATATGAGAAGAATATGTGTCCAGTTCTGGGCTCTCCAGTTCAAGGACAGGGAACTGCTGGAGAGGGTACAGTAAAGAGCTACCATGATGATGAGGGGACTGGAACACCTCTCTTATGAAGAAAGGCGGAGGGACTTGGGTCTCTTTAGTCTGGAAAAAAGACGGCTGAGGGGGGATCTTATCAATGCTTATAAATACTTAAAGGGTGGGTGTCAGGAGGATGGGGCCAGGCTCTTTTCAGTGGTGCCCAGCGACAGGACAAGGGGCAATGGGCACAAACTTGAACATAGGAAGCTCCACCTAAACATGAGGAGAAAGTTCTTTGCTGTGAGGGTGGCAGAGCCCTGACACAGGCTGCCCAGGGAGGTGGTGGAGTCTCCCAACTCTGGAGACATTCCAAACCCGCCTGGATGCGTTCCTGTGCAACCTGCTCTAGGAGACCCTGCTCTGGCAGGGGGCTTGGACTAGATGATCCCCAGAGGGCCCTTCCAACCCCCGCCATTCTGTGATTCTGTGATTAATATTTACCTTGCTGCCTGAAAAGGAATAAGCAGGCCAGGGCACAATGCAGCCCAGCCACGGCAGGCTCTCAGGGCTGTACTGCCTTAGCCTTGCAAATCCCTCCCATGATAATAAGGGTTGCGTGACCGAGTCACTAACTTTGATTTCATATTTTAATCGCCACGTGCAAGACGCGGAGCCCGTCGGCAGCTGGCAGCCTTGCCTGCCTTTCCGCCCGCGCCCCGCGGGAGCGTGGCTTCAAAGTGCAGCAGCACGCCGACGTGTCTTCTGTTCACCACGAAGCCGGGCGTAAAGCGGCTTTTAAAAAGACGAGGGGTCTCCAGGTGGTTCCGGGCACAAGAGCTACGGCGAATGTCTGCGGTGGGCATAACCGCAGGCCGGCAGGGTTAAAAGGGAGGCTGTCCAAATTCATCCAGGACCTGCAAATCTTGAAACACGTAAACCCTACATGCGTCAGATAAAGAAGGCAGAAAGAAAGGTGCCCCCTAATGAGTTTTTTTTGCGCTTGGGTGAGCGAAAGGGCTGCTTCAGGAGGCTAATAACTGAAAACCTTCCAGGCTTTTGTCCGGAGAAATGGCAGGCACTTTCCATCCCTTTGAAAAAAAGAAGGCCTTTCGGAGTCTTCACGAGAGATGTGGATTTTAAGGGCGACCTTAGGTCATACAGAACTAATCAAGCGAAAACAATAAGAAAATTAGACTGACAGTCAGCAAGTATCTGAGGACTTTATCAAAAAGAATTAGGAATGGACAAATTCACTGGGAGCAAAGGATCAGATCTGCAAGGTGGCATTGTGTGGTGGGATTAAATTATTTATTCATTGTTAATTTATTTATTTATGTATGTGCAAATGACCTAGCTGCTGCAGGTGCTGAGGAGTTTCTGAAAAGGCCCAGTTTTAGAGCCAAGGCTAGAATATTGGTCCATTTAACTCATTCTTTTCCTTAAGGCGATCAAACAGTGACTTTTATCTAGGAGATAGAGGAGGAAAACCATATGTGTACTGGGAATGATGCGGGGTCTGAGCAGCACTAAGTACCCAAGTATTCCAGTCTCATTCAAGAATGCTGTGCAGTTTAATGTCCAGCAAATTAGCAAATGAATGCTTATGTCAATATGTGAAAAATCCCTAGTTGGTTTAAACAGATAAAAAGCCTCTTGGGAAATGGCAGAAAATGCAGGCTTTCTCTCCCTGTCTTTTTTAAAGAAAGAAAGAGAAACAGTACTTATTAAGTTTTCCCCAAACTTAGAAAAAAGTTGCAGAAAGCAACAACAGTCTACGTGGATGCTGGATCTTGTATATGCATGAAATATTTCCAATGCTGCTACCGCAAAAATACAAGAAGCTTTTGCCAGGCGCTCTTTGAATCACATACTTGCTATTCAGAAGAAAAGAGTTAAAACCTGGGACAGCTACAGACCCTGTTAGATGCCACCCTGCTGTCCCTCTCTTAAAGGTACAGGAGGTCAAAAGCCCTGGAGAGGATCCGTCTTTACATTTTGCCCCCATTTATAAAATCAATCTTGAAGATGAAATCCACAAACACCTCTTGTCTTTCCTTCTGCAGATTTAACCATTGATAGGAAAGGGTAAGAATCGTCATCTCGTGTTTCTCTTGACCCAGCAGAGCAAAGCCACAGTGGGGACTCTGTGTACGACATGACCCTGGGGAAAAAAGGAACACGAGATCTCAGCATGGGGGTGGGAGGCAAGAAGTCACACATATCGAAAATGACAGCGTCACGTCAGTTACTGCCACGTGATAAGGGAGTCCTGCTGGGTTTGACGTCCTTCTGCAGAGATACGCTTGGAGGTTGACTGGTAAGGAAGATTTTTCACTAAATCCAGAAAGGTGTTGTAGATATTTGGGCAGGAGAGGTCATAACAAATGATCTTTCTTCAGGACAAGCATCAGCAGCTATGCTGGGGCTAGTAAAACTGCCCCATAAGAAAAATGGAAACCTACACAGCTCGAAAGCAGACAGGTTTATGTAGAATGCTACCTTACACGCTTCTGCTCCGCCCAGGTGTTTCCCTCCTCTTGGCCATTCTCAGGCCCTCTTCTCAAAACCAGCCTTCTTTATGCCATTTTGGAGTGAGGGCGACTAAAGAGAAAAACAGAAGGTATTTTAAAGAACAAACGTCTTTAATAATCCTAAATTTAAAACATTACTTCAAATTAAAAGTTCAATGAGAGAATTTCCCAGGCCACACAAAAAAAACCCCACAAGTCAAGTAGAAAGTCTTCTTCCCCCCTGGAGCCAAAAAGTCCTCCTTTCTGCCTCGAACATTAATTCAACAAGAATTCAATCAATATGAATGACAACATGTCACTAATACGCCACCGCTTACCTTCCGCAGCCCACTGAGAGCTGTGACACACACCAACCAGGGGGCCTGCTCCATGGGCTGGCAGGGCGCCTTTTAAAGAGGCAGGAGCCAAAAGCAGAGTTACACAGCACTGAGAGCTCCGCCGTCTCAGGAACAAGCAGCACACACCAGACCTCTTCTTGCTCATCGTTTGAAATGGATGGAGTCCCAGCTCATAAGAGAAATACTTATTATCAGCATGCAAGGGCATGATCTAGTACTATGACTGAATTTCATGTCCTCAAGGCTATCCAACTCACCTTCTATGTTGTCTCTGACTTCATAGCTATACTTCATGGGTAAATTCACCACTACCTGCCTACTTTTGGTGTCAAACTCATTAGATAAAATATTAGTATTTCATAGAATCATAGAATGCTTTGGGTTGGGAGGGACCTTAAAGATCACCTAGTTCCAACCCCCTGCCCTGGGCAGGGACACCTCCCACCAGACCAGGTTGCTCCAAGCCCCATCCAGCCTGGCCTTGAACCCCTCCAGGGATGGGGCAGCCACAGCTTCTCTGGGCAACCTGGGCCAGGGGCTCACCACCCTCACAGCAAAGAATTTCTTCCTAATATTTAATTAAGCCTGCCCTCTTTCTATTTAAAACCATTATCCTTTGTCCTATCACTACACTCCCTGATAAAGAAGGGATTTCCATTCCAAATGGTATTTCCATTAGCATTATTAATATTGAAAGTAAAATACTTTCAATATTATGTTCTCTCACCTATCTCCCCACCTATTAACTTTAAGATTTCTTTACTACTTCACACTTTTTCCAGCTTCAGTGTTCACTTTCCAAATTGTGCAGAATTAGAATCATAGAATCATTTAGGTTGGAAAAGACCCTTGGGATCATCGAGTCCAACCATCAACTCCACTCTACAAAGTTCTCCCTTACACCATATCCCTTAACACCACATCTAAACGAGTCTTAAACACATCCAGGGATGGTGACTCCACCACCTCCCTGGGCAGCCTATTCCAGTGTCTGGCCACTCTTTCTGGGAAGAATTTTTTCCTAATGTCCAGCCTAAACCTACCCTGCTGCAGCTTGAACCCATTCCCTCTTGTTCTATCGCTAATTACCTGTGAGAAGAGACCAGCACCAACCTCTCTACAGTGTCCTTTCAAGTAGTTGTAGAGACCGATGAGGTCTCCCCTCAGCCTCCTCTTCCTTAAACTAAACAGTCCCAGCTCCTTCAATCACTCCTCATCAGATTTATTCTCCAGGCCCTTCACCAGCTTCGTTGCCCTCCTCTGCACTCGCTCCAGCACCTCGACATCTCTCTCGTATTGAGGTGCCCAGAACTGGACACAATACTCCAGGTGTGGCCTCACCAGTGCTGAGTACAGGGGGACAATCACCTCCCTCCTTCTACTTGTTTGTAAGTAAAGTTATTAAACATCCACATATAGTAGAAATAGATCAGAAAAGAAAAATTAACAAGGGAAGGTAGAACTTCAGCAGCCAGGAAGCAGCAGAAGGAAACCAGACTCTTCTCTGAGCCAGAGCAAGGAGGTTCAAGTAGGCTCCTGGGAAATCCTGTCACCAAGCTCAAGGTGCAGCAGCTATAGCCTTGTTGTTACAGACTTCTGGGATGTTTGCGTTTTACAAATAATAGCCTTCACTATGCAAATAGGTGTAAAGTCACTGTGAAATTAGTGTGCTGTTTCTCTATTCGGCTAAGTGCATGGATGTTTACGCCTCCTGAAGAGAGAAAAAACCACAAAACCAGCAATTAAAAGGTAGACTAAGTGATGTGAGACAAAACAGAAAGTTATGCTACCTTAATCATAGCATCATCATAGAATGATTAAGCGTCAAATGAAAATTTTGTCTTACAAAAGACTTCTCCAAAGAGATCCACAGACTTTACTGAAGCACAAAGATTTCTTTCGTTTTAATAAGAAGCAGACAAAGTCCATTTAAATGGATGATAACTACTGTTGTAACAGTTTTTAGCAGAAGGTCTAAAGGTAAAGGGGCACAAAAAGCAGACGATCATAAAAAGAGATGTGCAAAAGCATGACATTGTTATGAAAGATGTTATTAAAAATTTCCCATCGAAGCTGAAGAGACAGTTTGCACTAATAAATACATCAGTAAATGACCCAAAGAACCCTCCTTCAAGCAGAGGAAGTTTGGCTTGGCTGATCAGACACTCAAGACAAACACCAAGGCAGCAAGTGCAATGCAAATCTGCCCTTTGGGGTCTGCTCCGTGATGGCAGTTGCTACCACACAAGTGTTTTCAAGTATACTTTATATTTCGCCTGCCTCTCGAAACGTGCAAGTACCGCTCACTGAAGCACTGAGTTAGTCCCCAGCTTCAGAAGTCAGAGGGTCCGAGACGTTAGACCATTCTGAACTAGCAATGTATCCACTCCCTGAAACACTGCTCTGCTTAGTCATAAAAAATATAACATTTCAGGAGGTTTTTTTTAAATATTATAGCATTATTCAACCTTCATGTTGTGTGGGAGGAAGGATGAATCTTTAGTACCCTTGCTGTGTGGTTGGTCTCAACTTCTGCGTGCTCTTTTATACAGTATAAATTCTTCTGAACGGTGTCCGAGATAACAGATAAAATACGAACAGCAGGGAGAAGTTCAGACACTCAGCAGCTCAGCCCTATTTAGGTGTCTTCAGGAAATGAAACTGGGAATTAGAAAGCTGTTTGGCCAGCACAGATGCATGTTGCAGGTTTCCTCCCAAAGAATCTCCTAGCGGTCCTACAGAACTCGGGTTGGTTTACTTTAAAAGGAAGATGTGGAGGAAAAGAAGTCACAGAAGCCAGAATTACTTTACTGGATACCACCATAAAAGAGCCCCTTAAAAAGTCTACTGAAGTAATATTATTCTATAGAGACTCTGCCCCTCCCAGAGACAATATACATATTGTTTCTTACACTTTTATCCAGGATAAGCATATGAAAATACAATTTATATACAATCAAATACATTATTATTAGAAGAATGGGCATATTCACATTTCATATTGATTAGAAGCTGCCAGGGGAAAAAAAACAAAAACCAAACATTTATAGATTAATTTTTAAAAAATCTTATGATAGGCTACTAAGCAAAGGGAAACAGCTTCACAAGGTCTCACCGACTGCTGAGATGCTGTTGTGGTAAACATCCAGGGGTTGTGGTAAACATCCAGGGGTTAATTTAAAGTCAAGCGCAAATACACAACAAGGCATTTTGCCCAATTCAGAAAGTGGGACTAAATGATTCAAGAGCTCTGCCTAGAACCATCATCATCTTTGACTCTTTTTTCACGAGACTTCCCATCTAGAAAGTCCAGGAAAAAAAAAAAGGAAAAAAAAAGCTGGTATGACTTCACATATCCCTGGGATGGAGAACATTTCTTTCTCCTTCTTTACAGAAACGCAGGAAGTCACAGTGGTAATTCAAAGCCACATTAGAAAACCAGCAGGAAATTAAGAAATAGAAGTGAAAGAAATATTTTACAGACCTCGACTGCTCTTGGTCTATTGGCAATTCATGTGCAAGTGTCTGAAAACCAGGACCGGAAACTAACTAGTTTATTTCTGTGTTCATGGCTCATGAAATGAAAGGCTGCTGAAAATTAAGTTTATTTTTAAAGACCTTTAAAGATTTTTCAAAGATCCCAGTTGTAATAACCTCATCGTTACCACTCACAGAGAAACTGAAGCAATTCCTAAGTACCTGACTGTAAACTGCATGAGTTGGTGAAACCGTCTGCAGGTAGCGATGGCATTACGCGTGGGATGTACACCATGTACTCTTGGCCCCGAGCGATTCTAGTTGTCGTGCATCAGCTGCCAAGGCCACTGGCATTAGTGGAGACAGGCACCCAAGTGCAGCTCTCGGTGCCTTAGGTACCAGGTCACAACGGCAATGACATCAATAGCGAGATGGCTGGTGCACCTTCACGAAGGAGGTGGCAGGCTTATCTTCCCATGGACCGTCACTGTTAAGATTCCTTGGTCTGTAATTGCTCCAGCCTTTCAGGCTGACTTAGTTTATACAAGAATAAGATGAAGCAAATTATGACCAGAATTATGAAAAAGGCCCATAGCATCCCATTTACAATATCACTGCTTCAAACCTTCAGGCTGACTCAAATCCAAGCTGTTTTGGTTTTGCCTGGACTCAAACTAGACCAGAACACCCTGAGATGTGCACAGGTCAGGTCCGTCTGGGACACGGCAGCTCCCGTGCCTCTGCATTTCACTGGCAGTAAAAAAGGGTAAGGATTGGTGAAGACACACCAGAAAATGGAAAAATCTCTTGTGTTTCTATTTTTGTACCAAACTTGCTCGGCATGCGGTGCTGACCACTGCCGGTGCATCCACGTGCTGTCGGCTGACGGCTCAGGCATGCCGGCGGGCCAGGGCAGCTCAAGCAGGACGTCAGCTCCTGAGGCTGTGCCAGGCAGCTCTAGCAGAGGCTGAGCTCTAATAATTGTGCTATAGGCTGGAATGAGATTGCTTTTCTGCACTTATTTCCAGCTTGGCTTGGCTCATGTCACCTGGCCATGTCACATATCTGAGGATGGAAGCTGGACCCTTCTTGTTTGCTCTTTAATCTCCCGTTAAGATTAGACTTAAACCAGTGTGGGTTTAAAACATCTTACAGCAGCCTTAAGTCTGTCTTAAACTTTCGTCAGCTGGAACAATTTGGCAGTGTCAGGTTGATGGTTAGACTTGACGATCTTAAAGGTCCCTTCCAACCTAGACGATTCATGATTCTAAGAGCTCTCCCTCCTCCTTTTTCACCCCCCAGCCTCACCAGGTCACTCTCCAAAACAAGACTCACCAGGGTCCATCCCGGCCCCCTCTCCCTCTGCCCGGCAGCGTACAGTGAATAGATGCACCAGCACGAGCACTTTGCCCCCCAAAGATTTCTCAGCAGAGAGGGGGTACCCAGATGCAAGCCAGGGTGGCTTTCTAAAACGTTTAGTAACTCAAGATCTACCCCACTACGTGGACAGAACGGCTAAGGCAGGGAAGATGTTTCACATGAATAAATAGCAGAAAACTTAAGGTTAAATGTGGGTGTGCTGAACGGGCAGGGAAACGGACTCTTGTTTAAGGTTATCCTCAGACACGAGCGAGCTGAAATCTGAACAGCGGTAATGCTGACGTCAGAAAATTTGGCAGGGGAAAGCGCTGCTGCCCCAGGAGACAGACTTCTGCCAGAGCTCCCATAACTTATAGCTGCCCCTGAACGGAATAGAGTTTCATTTACTGCTTAAAGCCCCCACAGCCATCTCACAGAAAACACGCCTCACTGTATCTGACGGCATCTGAACCTTTTCCCGCACTTCTCCAGTAATCCAGCTAACCACAAGGAAAAAAAAAGAAAAAGAAAAAGAAAGAAAAAGAAAACATACCAAAACCTGAACAACCAAAACCCCACTTTCCCACCCCAAAGCATTCAGTGGGTGGGGGAAAGCTTCGGTGCTGCTGGCGCGGGGAGGCTGCGCCCTCTGCAGCATCTGCATCCTCCGCTTTTCTGCCAGGCCCGGGTTTTTCCACCTCGTTTTACAGCTGCTGCGACTGAGGTCAAGTGATATGTCACTCTGTCAGATCACACAGCGAGTCAGTGGCTCTTCCCGGATTAGAACGATTCCACACGGCCCCTCTGAAAAGATTTGTAACAAATGTCAGCACTGGCCGGCCGCTGTTTAAAGCATATGTTTAAAGCTCTTAGACATCTCAGTCAAAAGGTATTGTAAATATAGGGACAAAGCTAGTAAATGCTTCGCTCTGGAGTTTTAATAATGGCAAACCAGAACCTAGCAGGGATAAAAAAAAAAAAAACAAACCAAACCTAAAAAGGTCACCTTTAGCAGGGAATATGTGCTCTGTTTTGGAGCCGTTTCAAGACCAGGAAAGGATTTGGCTTTTTCCCTCCAGTAGTAACCAAAATGGTCAAGATGTCACAGGCCAGAGGGCACAAAGTAACTTGAATATAACTTTCTCCTTCTTGTTTGTTAGTATCCCTGGCCGTTGCTTTCAGTATCTTTTTGTAATAAAAAAGGAAGCGTGCTTGAAATGGTCATCCTGTTATGCACAACAGAGGAAAATGCTATGGTCTGGCCTTAATTCTTTACTAATGCCAAAATATAAGAAATTTCCTTGCAGAAATCTCACATGTGCAGAGATTAAACATGAGTTGTAAGTGACATCAACAGCTACCGCACAGCAGCACCCCTTTATAATCTCATCCTTCTAGCAAGAAATAAATATTCCAGCTATTTAGAGAAAGACCACCACAAGGCCCATAGATCACTCAAGTCCCACTGGAAACATCTTTGAGGTTTTAAAGGTGTAGAAGGAGTGTGACTAATGTCAGCCGAACCTAAAAAGAAGCAAAGATAAAGCTGGGAAGACAGAAGTGAACTTCCTTTTTGGAATCTCAAGACAGATCAAACTAAGGTAACATCAACAGATGTACGTAACACACACAATCCTCATTGCAGTGTGGGAAATCTTGCCACACTCTGATTCCCCTCACGCTTTCTGAGAATCCCTTGGTCTCTCTGAGCTTCTCTCAGACGC